>NC_137154.1:57589524-58189524 GCF_951394435.1 Stenella coeruleoalba
TCCAAAAAGTATTTCAATGAATTTCCCAAATGTATCCATCTAGCATGTCCTGAGCTCAAACCTGGGGTTCTTTCTAAATCATCAAGCTGCTCTCTCTATATAATCTGCACAAACTGGTGTGAAGCTTCTCCTCATCTCCTAATGATAATGATAAATATCATTCAAAACACTGAATGGAAGCTGTCCCTCTGAAGTCTGTACATGCATATGGATGGAACATATAAGACTCCTTCTACTCCCCTTACAGTTCTCACTCCAGAGGAGAGAGTATGTACCCTTTCCAGCACTGCTGATGACATTCCGCAATGCTAGTCACCCTCTGTGGCTCATTGCAGTGATTATATATTTGCTAACTGGCACGATGTTGTTACTTTTCTTAGATCTGCACACTTAGAAGAGTCACTTATCCTCCCTACAAAAGCCCTAGTTTCCTAAAACAGAAAGTACAATATCTATATCAGGAATGTTTTAAAGACTGTATGAAGTAATTTAAGGAAAAGCCCCCATGTAGTTTCAGGTTCAAGAGATTTGGACAAAGTGTAGGATATTTAATTGAGTATATAAATTTTAATTCAGGAAATAGTATGGGGTACCAACAGGTACCAGGAGCTGCAAATAAATAAATGAAAAATGATAATACTTCATCTAAATTCATTTGTGCATATAGAAGTAAAATTAAATATACTTAAACTTTTTAGTTATGCCTTATTTTGAAAGGTACATCACATTGTTTCAAGCAAGTATATTAGGTATCAGCTGTGTCAGCCAAGGTCCAGGCAGGAGGAAGAACATGGTGTAATTTTAGAAGAGTTTAAGGAAAGGACTATTTATCAAATTTAAAGAAACCAACCAGGGACAGTGTAGTGTACCAAGGCTAGTAACCCTGAGGGGTCTTTACCACTCATGAACAGACAAACTGAGGAAGCACAACTGAACCCTGAAGAGGGCGGCTCTAAGGAGAGAGCAACCTGACAGGCGTTGTGGCCTTCAGTAGAGGGAGGTAGGTAACCATGGGGATGTGAACTCACCATCTACCCGCCCTCTCACCTCTCCCAGTGCTTTTGGTTGGCTGAACCCAGCCTGAAGTCAGAGGACAAGGGAAGAGTATACCAGAGCAGAATGGAGAAAGGCAGACAACGATGGTGGATCTAGAGGGGTAAATGAAAGATAACCAGGAGAGAGGGAAGGGTCAGTAACATTAATAAGGAGGTAACCATACTGCATTGAGATAAATATTAAAGTAAGGGGATATTTAAAATGTTATAGGGATACAAATAAAGACAATTTAAATAGAGGTTCCTCAAAATTATTTTCTGCTTGGTGTTCATGGTTTCATGTCTTTGAGGTTCTTTGAGCTCTTTAATTTTGAAACGTTGAAAGAGCCCTGAACTACAGTCAGAATAGCTTCACTTTTGGTACTGAATTCTTGAGTCACCTATAATTCAAAAATCCAAAGACTATTATCTCAACCTAAATGATCTTGGGTGATGTTTGGGAAGTTGGTTACTCTTTCTGGAACTCATGTAAGGCCATCCAGAAAATAATTGAGCTGAACACACTGATCTCTAAGACAGATTAAACTTCTAGGCTTGGATAGCTGCAGGGCAGGAAAGGAAAGGATCTAAAGCCTAGGGTAAATATGATTCAATTTGTTCAAGTGGGTTAATGTTATATAGAGGTGGTGAAAAGTGAAGGCTTCTTGTTAGTATCCTTAATATAGACTTGGTGGTTTTAAGTGATCAAAACTTTATACTAAGCCATCCGCGGGCCTCTCACTGCTGTGGCCTCTCCCGTTGTGGAGCACCAGACGCGCAGGCTCAACGGCCATGGCTCACGGGCCCAGCCGCTCCGCGGCATGTGGGATCTTCCCGGACCGGGGCACGAACCCGCGTCCCCTGCATCGGCAGGCGGACTCTCAATCACTGCGCCACCAGGGAAGCCCTCACACAGATACTTTTTAATGATAATGAACACAATTAAATATAATTGTCATCTTCCATTTAGAAACCTTTCTACAATTAACATATTGCTGGTGTGAGTTTCCCTATACTGCTCTCCTCCGGCCACCTTTCAATCCATGTGGAAGGCAAGTGGAATTAAGTCTGTAATTAAATTTTTACAAAAGACCACATCTAATGTTTTGGTAAAAAATCAACACTTACATCATTAACACAACCTTAATTATGCTGTCCCCTAACAGAATATTAGCAGATCCCGCAAGGCTCTTGTGTAATCTTTTGCAGACATGCTTTTGGCTTTTGGTCTAAACACAATTTTATTGAGTGTTCTGAATGTGCTAGGTACTGGGACATGTGCTCTTACCCTCTTAACTATGACTGATTCTTCAGAACAGCTCTGTGAAGAAAGAGGTGCCTTTTCCCATTTATAGATGGGAACATTGAGCCCTTCTTTCTTTCGTACTTACTGTCCTTCCTGCCTTGAGATGCTCTTCTCTCCAGTTTTTTCTGCTGATCAGTTCCTTATTCATCTTTCAAAATTTAACACAAATATTAACGATTTTTAGAGACACAGAGGACAGGTATATAGAATTAGTGCCTAAGAAAGTAGGATTTGGAGCTACATTGCTTGGATTTGAATGTGAACCCTGCCATTTCTTAACTATTTGACTTTGGTCATATTATCTTTTTGCTCCTCGAGTTTCCCATCTAAAAAACGGGGACATTTGGACTACATACTGCAGTTACCATCTTCCTTGTTACTAGATGTGTTATTTCTGAAACATGTCTTTTGAAACGGTCATGAGATGACCTTCACTGCCTATTTTTCCTTTCTGCTGGCTGGAATGGGGAAGTGATGGCTGGAGCCACAGATACTGTATTGCAGCGGTTCCCAACCTTTTTAGCACCAGGGGCTGGTTTCGTGGAAGACAATTTTACCACGGACTGGGCTGGGGGGGATGTTTCAGGTGGTAATACAAGCGATGGGGAGGGGCAGATGAAGCTTCACTGTTTTGCCGGCCGCTCACCTTGTGCTGTGTGGCCTGGTTCCTAGCAGGCTGTGGACCAGTATGCGTCTGCGGCCGGGGGTTGGGAAACCCTGCCATATTGCATAACGGGGTACCATGGGATAAAAGACTATATATTACAGAAGACCAAATAGAAGGTTTTTGTTATTGTGAACAACTTATGTGTGGACATCTTTGTGGATAAGAGAGAGAAAAAAAAAAGTCTATTATCTTTAAGCCACTTGTATTTGAGGTTTTCTGTCATATATTCACATGACTAAGAAAGAGGGGAGAGAATCAGGGATGAAAGTGCAGCCAGGAATAAGGAATGCACATTTATCTTAAATTCATTTACGCTGGATGACTGAGGATCAGGAAAACACCCACATGTGTTGATGAAGCACGTTCACGCAAGTTTTAGCACTGCTTAGAAGGCCCTACGTTCTGGAATTCTCGTTTTCCCTTCCAATTTCACTTTTCTCCAAAGACTTAGCTGGTTCCATCCTATTCCTGAGCAGGTAAGTTATCTACAATTTAGGATTAATCTATGTGTTTACATCTGCCTTTTCTACACTATGGACACAGGGCCCCCATCTGTCTTCATTTTGGCGACTACCTAGCACTTTGCAAAATGTCTGGCACATGGAAGCACTCAGTAATACTTATGCCCATACCCAGGTATCTTTTAGAAATTTTTAAAAAATCTTCACATTCAAACTAAAAACAACCATCAAAATATATTTAAATGACTGAATAAACTAGACACTTTATGAACTGCCGTGGAAACTTTTTCTCATTTAATCCACATGACAACCCTATGAGGTGGATACTATAATTTTACAGAGAAGAGGACCTGAATCCTGAGGCTAACAAGCAGCTGAAACTGGATTGGACCACAGGACTGTCTCGTCCATTATTTTATTATCATCTAATTCTCTGGAAGGTTCATATGAATGTGAAACCCCAAGAAGCTATAAAACCCTTTCTACCCAGCCTTCACCACTGAAGCGCAATATTGTCAGCACAGCTTCTTCTCCCCAGAAGAATCAGACCAAGGGGCATCTTCGGAATGAGAGCTAAATGGATTATCTAATCAATGGCTTTGAGTCTATTGGACACAATATACTTAAAAAAATTCTAATTACACACACACACACACACACACATATATATATACTTAGAATAATTTAAAATATATATGCTATAACATATGTGTCTATTTTTACATATATATGCACATATTTATGTATATACACATTTTTTTCAAAAGATTGCATATCCTACCCTGGTAGCTATACATAGCATATTGCAGAGCAGGTGGGAACAAAGGATAGTGAGGAGATTAACTGGTTACTTCTTTACACCAGAAATAAAAGCATGTGGTTATCTTGATAGCAAGGGAATTAATTCTTCATTTTAGCATCAGTTAACCAAAACATGCTGGTCTGGGTTCAGGTTTCCTGTTGCCTTTGTCCAAATGGCATCTAATGGAGTAAGGTCACCTGGGTTCCACTCAAGCTCCACCACTTACCGGCCATAATGACCCTGGGAAGGTTATTTAAACTCTGGACTTTAATTTTCTCATCTCTGCAAATGGGGATAATTAGAACACCTACTTCTCAGGGTTATTCTGGGGATTAAACTGGATAATGCAGGTAAAGGTCTCAGAACTTCATGGATTATTAAAATACACTAGCCCTCTCCACATGTTTACTTTCCCATTTCCAAAGATAGTCCAAAACAAGAAGGGCCAGGAGGTAGGCTGGAGAAATAAACACGCGTCATTTCCAGGACTACAGTAGAGATGATATACACCATATCCGGCAAAGTACCTGTGCACAGTGTGTGCTTCCTTTCCCGTTTTCATTAGAAAATGATTCTTAGAATGTAGTCCAGAACAATTAGCTAATGAGGAATGCAGGCTGTGAGAAGGTAGGTTCAAGCCAATCCTGATTGTGGTGAGGAATATGTCACTAGGATTAGAAAGTACCCAAATCTTCTAAGATTGTGGAGTGAGACTTTAAAAAATGGTGTCCCCTGCTGGCTGCAGCCTTGGCCAAACCTGCTATTGTGTTTTGTCTGTGCAAGGGTGTACTGAGAGAGCAGGTAAAGCTGATTCCATATCCTTGACCTTATTCTCTCAGGGCAGTTGGCTGACACCCAGCCATGACTGCAGGCATTCTCTGAGTCACTCTGAGTTCTGGGACTCAGAGGTCTAGGGCTTCTCTCAGTAAAGAAGGTTTACTCACCCTTACCCCCTTATCGACACATCCACACAAGGTTGGACTCTTCTGCTGGGGAAAGAGGTGTTTTCCTCACTCTGCTCCAATCAATTTTTTGAGGATTTCCCAGTTAACAAGACTTGATGCCTGACTATGGAATGAGACATAACTGTACTGAGATCCTATCCCTGTTGCCTCTTAACTGAGTGATGATGGTCACTTAGCCCATGTGAGCTTCTGCACATGTGAAATCATGGCATTGATCTTTGTTTTATGTCTATCACAAAAGTGTAAGGACAAGGAAGTGAAACAGGAAATGCTGAGGTCATAATCTGAAAACATGATGCAAACATTAACCATAAATATAGTTATTCAAACTCCACCCATCTTGGAGTTCCATCTCAAAATCCCTACTCTTTTTGAAGCTTTCCTTGATGACTCCAAGTCAAAATAATTTGCCCTTTTTGGAACTCCTACTGAACAATATATCCTTTGTAGCAATCAACTTTTTCTCCAAGTATTTTGCATCCATTTTTTTCCTCCCTAAGCTGTACCTAAGCTCAGTGCAAGTAAAGATGTGTCATTTCCTACCTGGTTGAATTCTCCCTCATATCTAAGCAATGCTTAAGACTTCAATAAGTACATAGTTGACAGAGTTTAAGATTTAAATTGATTATGATGTCCAAACTCTTAGCACAGCATGCAAGGCCCTGGCTACCTTTGTAGGTATATTATCACCATTCTCACAGTCAAGAGTTCTAGCTGCACCAAAAGAGGGACGAACTCCTGGGTGCTCTGCCTCTCATGCCAGTTGCCTTGACTTGTGCAATTCATTTTACCAGGAAGATCCTTACTATACTTTCTACTTATAAACTCTTACTCTTATTTCAAGGCTTAGATGAAATCTTCTTTTCTTTTGCTGATCCTCCTTAGGTAGCATCAGTTGCTACCAGTGTGTATCATCAGTATCCACACTGATGTCCCCATCAATTAAAACAATTCATACATCATACTATAGCTATCACATGTTCATCTCTTCTAAACTCTGACCTTCACAAGGACAGAAACTACAGCTTTTCAAATATATACATATATTTTTTATATTTGACACATCACATAGTAGGTACTCAATTATATTTGTTAAACTGGATTGATGTGATTTTCTGTTCTGGACTTAAAAGAAAAAATCTACAGTGAACAGTTTACGACAATGCATTTGCATCCGGACACTGACAACTTATTCTTTCTGACTGCTGAGTGTCTGTCATTGGTCTTGGTTTAGCCTAACATCTGGCTTATCTTTAGGTTGATTATCAGACTGCTTCCCCACCAGATGTGTGGCAACCAGCTGGCAGACCCTATCAGTCTGAATGCCCCTGGTTCCGTCTGAACCTGTCAGGTGCCTTTAAGATTACAAATTCTATATCTGATCCTGCTTGAGAATCTCAGAGTATGGTGAGAGCTACTAACCTCACTGTAAATCTGAGAAGTGCTGAAACCCTGATTTTTCATTTACATGGGGACACAGTTAGCTTCCTCCAGAATGGAGCTAGTAAAAAAGCTAAATACACAATCCTGAATCAAAAAGACCTTGGTTCTGGCATTTATTAAGTTTTTGACTTTGGGCAAGTTACTTAATCCACCGAGCTTCAGTTTCCAACTCTGTAAAATGGGGGGAAAAAAAAGACTTGTCTGTGAGGATGACACGATGAGGTTTATAAAGTCCTTAGCATAGTACGCAGCACATACTAAAATCTCAGTAAATGATAAATCTTATTACAGTGATGATTCACCTTAACATTCTCTGAAGGCTACTACGTCTTAGGCTTGTGTTAGGAATTGGCATAGAACTAAGAAAGCAGAGATGACTAATGGGGTTTTTGCACTCAAGGATTTCTGTCATATTGGAGCAACAGTAAAATAAATTTATAGATTTATAACAGGGTGATTTGAGACCTGCTGGAGATAGAGAGAGGGTGGAGGAGCTCAGAGACAGAGGAATCACCCAACCTCATGAGTTAAGAAACGGTCCCTGGATAATGAGATAGTTTAAGGAACAGAAGTGTTTCCACACAATCTGAGTAACTTTTGACCTTTTCAGAGATCCTCAACTCCACCAGTGGGAGTCAAAAGGGCCCCATCTACTAAGAGTAGGCATACATTGTCCCTGACAAGTGGTACACCCCTCAGGCTCATTAACACAGCCTCGCTTCCACTACAGGTTTGAGTCTAATAGAACTCATCTCCTGATAACTTCTATTGCTATTTTTATCCTCTAATGAAAGAAGTCCTAGACACATAGATCACCCCTCATCTTATGCTCTTATCTCCATAAAGCAGAATCTCTTTCCCCATTCCTTTCTTGCCTTTAAATCCCTCCATTGAACTCTCTGGAATTCAGGAAGTTTTATCATCAAGGAATTCTATCATCAGCAAAACTTCCTGTATCTTCAAACTCTTCCCAGAATGTTTTCTTCAACTTTTTGCTTTTACAGAAAATGGGCTTCCCCTCACCCCCCAAGGCCTCTGCTTCCCCTCTAGACCTTGCAACTTGGGGTCTATTTATTCTCACATGGGCCTTGTACCTACCACTAACCTTCCTGCTCCTCATTTCCAGACCATTCTCACATCAGACCTCATTGGTGTGTGGTGAGCGGGCTTGAACCTACTCATGAGCGATAACTGTGCACAGTGCTTCCCAACTCTGTGTTTGTTAATAGTCTGTTAGTAGCTTGGAGGTTCCATGATGCAATTTACATCAAGGAAATTGACATACACTAAAAATCAAGGATATTTTGTTTTGTTCTCCAAAGAGCTGGTTGTTATACCTCTATGAGCACATCATTGTCGTATTCCCTGAAAACCTTGAGCTTTGGATCCCACCACCTTTCCTTTCGGGTTCATTGTCATTCTCTCCAATGTCACTCTGTCTTAGCACTTGGGTATTTTAATATATATGTAGCTAGACAATGCTGCTAACACTGTAATCTCCTCTCAGCTCTGTGACCTCATCCTTCTCCTCCAAAGACATTATCCTCCACTCTACTTTAGCCACTTCTTACCTGCATCTCCATAAATCCTGTTTACCATAACTGCAATACCCCTACCCTCTGACACCACTTCCTAACACCATTTCCAGGTTACTTCCTATAATACTCCCAATAATCCTTTCACCTCACTAGGACTTTTATCCCTTTCTCTAACCACTTCATCTCTGTCCCTTGCCCATTTCAAGTCCTATATTCCCTCCTTACACAGTTTAAATTCCAGGGCCAACATGTTAATCACTTCTTTGCATAAAAGCTTAGTTCTCTGACCCCTCATTGTTTGCAGAATCCACTTAGAAAACCACCGCTAAGTACAACTCTGGACTTACACTATACCTATACCTGGCAGTTGGCTGTGGCTAGAGGGAAAAAAACAAAACAAAAACAAAAAGAAAACAGGCTGATTACTCTCCCTTTAAATAATTATTACGACTTCAGCTTAGCTCTTACAATTGCCAGACATACTTACACATCCCTCATCCATTCACTTTCCCACCATTCTAGCAATTATTCTCCCTCCTATATCATCATTTTTTCTTTATATTATCCTACTTTCATTGGCATAACTTCGTGTTTGTACTTCTTTCATAATAAAATAAAAAACCCTTTGTAACCCGTCTTCACCTTTCAGCTATGACTCTCTTTCTTAGCTGGCTTTACAATTTAATATATTGTAGCTGTACTTATCTATGGTACTTCTCTTCAGTTTTAAGCTAATCCAAATGATTTCTATCCTCATCATGCCACCAAAACTGATTAAATGAAGACCACCTATGACATACCTGTTGTCAAATCCAATGGTCAATCCTCAGTCCTTCCATGAACAATCAGTACCATTTGAAACAGTTAATTATCACCTCATCCATAATAAGAGCATGCATTCTCATTTGTTTTTCCTCCTACCTTATTTTTGTTCCTTCTCCATTTCCATTACTAGATAATCCACTTCTCTGCGACCTCACAGACTGGAGTACCTCAACGGTTAGTCCTTTGTCTTCTTCTCCAGCTGCTCTTTCTCCCTTAAACACCATCTCTATGGGGATGACTCTCTAACATACTTGTCACCCTAGAACCCTCTCCTTGAACTCCAGACTCCTGTATCCAGCTAGCTACTCAATGCCTGCACTGATAAACAGCCATCTCAAAGCAAACATGCCCCAGACTGAACTCCTGCTTTTGACTGGGCAAGTTTCTCAGGCCAAACATAATACATTGATCTTTGTTCCCTGACTTTGGTCACACCCCATTTCCAATCCATCATGAAACTTTATCGCCTTGATTTCCAAACATATGCAGAACCTGACAGCCTTTCTCACTCCCACCGGACTCCCTTATTTCTTGCCTTTCATTTCCAATAGTCTCCCTGCCTCCACTCTTGCCTACTTGCAACCTGTTCTTAAGTGAGCAGCCAGAGTTCTCCGCCACATAAATCCAATCTTTCCACAGCTCTCCAGTGGCTTCCTATTTTCTTGCCTTGCCCTGTAAGTACCTTCTCAATTTGCCCCCATTTATCAACCTGATTATATGTTTACTATACTTCCCATAATTCACTGGGGCCTTCTTGCTTACTAAAGCATATTGAGCATGGACACAAGTTGGAGCCTTTATGGTGGCCCTTCTCTCTGCCTGGAATACCTTCTCACACTGTTCCTCTCTACCTTCTGTGCTACTTTCTCAACCTCCTGAAAGTCTGGGCTTAAATGTCATTTTCCCAGTGAGACTCTCTCAGACTGTACTACTTACAGTTAATACCCCCCAACCCTGTCTCAGGGAACTACATTGCCTGCATCCGGCATTCTCTCTCTCTCTCTCTTTTATTAGAGCAGGTATAACATTCTACTATGCTAGGTATCTTCCTATTGATTATGTTTATTGTCTGTGTCCCTCTGCTGCAATGTAATCTCCGACAGGGCATTTTTTCCTACTTTTTTAACCTCTAATATGTGTCTGATATGTTCCAAATATATCCTAGAAAGTGTTTGACATATGTCCTTTGCCAAAAATATATTCTTACTGCATAAATACCTTAAACAAAACTTTCAAAAAATGTACAAGAATTAGTCACGGAAAGCTATTTCTTTCCTTTTTTTTAATTGAAGTATAGTTGATTACAATGTTGCATTTGTTTCTGGTGTACAGCAAAGTGATTCACATTACATATATATATATATATATATATATATATATGTATTATTTTTCATATTCTATTGTGGCTTACCACAGGATATTGAATATAGTTCCCTGTGCTATATAGTAGTACCTTGTTGTTTATTTATTCTATATATAATAGTTTGCATCTTCTAATCCCAAACTCCCAATCTATCCCTCCCCTGCCCCACTCTCTTTCCTTTAATTCCAATACATTTTTTAGTTTTTCAGGTCTTAAGCCTACTTAATAATTTAGAGATTTCATACAACAAGTCCATGTTAGAAGCTGCATCTCAGTTTTTTTTTTTTTTTGTCCAAATTG
Source organism: Stenella coeruleoalba (assembly GCF_951394435.1). Classification (NCBI taxonomy): domain Eukaryota; kingdom Metazoa; phylum Chordata; class Mammalia; order Artiodactyla; family Delphinidae; genus Stenella; species Stenella coeruleoalba. The sequence goes on from NC_137154.1 coordinate 57,600,229, forward strand.
TTATTGTTAAATTTGTCATCTCATAATGGATATTTTTTAATACTGCCATCATAAATTGGACACTAGCAACTTTCAATTATACATTAGGAAAATTAAACCTCACTGGAAGTCAGTTTATGCAGTTGTAAATTGATTATAATATCTACTTAAATTTATTTTTTTAAGAGTTAAACAAAATAAAAGAACAATTTGTGGCATGAATTAGGTACTTAGGATGTAGTGGAAGTTAATAAACATTTACACATTAGGTGAATTAAGGAATAGATAAATGAATTATTTAACCAATATACATAAAATATGCCTTTTTAATGAAACTTTATGGGAATTTCATTGGAAAATAAATTAAATATTCAAAATGCTTTTTATTAAAGTCATTTTGGTTTGCATTTTGTATAGAGTAAAAACCAACAGATATTTATCACTAGCTTACATCATGTAAGCCATATACTCACATTATCTTTTGACAATATCTTAGAGAAATATGAAAGTTTGATTCAGGTTTATGACAAAAGACATCCAATTTGGTAGACACACAAGAAGAACACTGTATATGTTCTACAGTTGGCTGTTATACTGATTTATCCATTCAAAATAGGTATGACTAATATGGGAGATGAATGAGAGTCAGATATTCACTGTGAGGTTTTTTAATCTAATCAACATTTCCTTCTCTAGGCCAAGTGATTTTCTTTTCTTTTCCTTAATGCATGTCATAAAAGGTGAATTATATAGTGATCTAGAAAATCAAATTATGTGACACTGATTAGTAGATAAAATAATACTGAAAGAGGTGACTTTGCTAAATGCAACCCCTCTCTCCCAATTCAAGCATGTAAACCTTGACCCTATAGGTTTGAAGTGTTGGACAATCACATATGAGGTGAAACTGGATTATCCTTCATTATCAGCCCATTAAATGCACTGGGTCGCATCTCAAGCCTGCATCACAAGGTATGATCTGAAAAGGTCAGCCTTATGCCTATTGACTCCCATGCTGGCTCTTGATGAGTTTGACCCAAAGAATGCTTCTATCACTTTTATATCACGTTCACTTGTACAATTCAAGTTCTTCCTAATACTCAGTTTTTTTTTTTATTATGAAGTTTAGAGCCCCAGGCAAACAACAGTATATAAATATGGAAGATTCCCATAAAATACCAAGGAAGTAGAGAGCCTGTATTAGTAGTGAAGCATGGCCCATCATCAAAAAAGAATTTGTAGATCGATCCAAGAAGAAGATATAACAATTGTAAATATTTATGCACCCAACATAGGAGCACCTCAATACATAAGGCAAATACTAACAGCCATAAAAGGGGAAATCAACAGTAACACATTCATAGTAGGGGACTTAAACACCCCACTTTCACCCATGGACAGATCATCCAAAATGAAAATAAATAAGGAAACACAAGCTTTAAATGATACATTAAACAAGATGGACTTAATTGATATTTATAGGACACTCCATCCAAAAACAACAAAATACACATTTTTCTCAAGTGCTCATGGAACATTCTCCAGGATAGATCATATCTTGGGTCACAAATCAAGCCTTGGTAAATTTAAGAAAATTGAAATTGTATCAAGTATCTTTTCTGACCACAACGCCATGAGACTAGATATCAATTACAGGAAAAGATCGGTAAAAAATACAAACACATGGAGGCTAAACAATACACTACTTAATAATGAAGTGATCACTGAAGAAATCAAAGAGGAAATCAAAAAATACCTAGAAACAAATGACAATGGAGACACAATGACCCAAAACCTGTGGGATGCAGCAAAAGCAGTTCTAAGGGGGAAGTTTATAGCAATACAAGCCCACCTTAAGAAGCAGGAAACATCTCAAATAAACAACCTAACCTTGCACCTCAAGCAATTAGAGAAAGAAGAACAAAAAAAAACCCAAAGCTAGCAGAAGGAAAGAAATCATAAAGATCAGATCAGAAATAAATGAAAAAGAAATGAAGGAAACAATAGCAAAGATCAATAAAACTAAAAGCTGGTTCTTTGAGAAGATAAACAAAATAGATAAACCACTAGCCAGACTCATCAAGAAAAAAAGGGAGAAGACTCAAATCAATAGAATTAGAAATGAAAAAGGAGAGGTAACAACTGACACTGCAGAAATAAAAGAGATCATGACAGATTACTACAAGCAACTCTATGTCAATAAAATGGACAATCTGGAAGAAATGGACAAATTCTTAGAAATGCACAACCTGCCAAGACTGAATCAGGAAGAAATAGAAAATATGAACAGACCAATCACAAGCACTAAATTGAAACTGTGATTAAAAATCTTCCAACAAACAAAAGCCCAGGACCAGATGGCTTCACAGGCGAATTCTATCAAACATTTAGAGAAGAGCTAACACCTATCCTTCTCAAACTCTTCCAAAATATAGCAGAGGGAGGAACACTCCCAAACTCCTTCTACGAGGCCACCATCACCTTGATACCAAAACCAGACAAGGGTGTCACAAAGAAAGAAAATTACAGGCCAATATCACTGATGAACATAGATGCAAAAATCCTCAACAAAATACTAGCAAACAGAATCCAACAGCACATTAAAAGGATCATACACCATGATCAAGTGGGGTTTATTCCAGGAATGCAAGGATTCTTCACTGTATGCAAATCAATCAATGTGATACACCATATTAACAAATTGAAGGAGAAAAACCATATGATCATCTCAATAGATGCAGAGAAAGCTTTTGACAAAATTCAACACCCATTTATGATAAAAACCCTGCAGAAAGTAGGCATGAGGGAACTTTCCTCAACATAATAAAGGCCATATATGACAAGCCCAAAGCAAACATCATCCTCAATGGTGAAAAACTGAAAGCATTTCCACTAAGATCAGGAACAAGACAAGGTTGCCCACTCTCACCACTCTTATTCAACATAGTTTTGGAAGTTTTAGCCACAGCAATCAGAGAATAAAAGGAAATAAAAGGAATCCAAATCGGAAAAGAAGAAGTAAAGCTGTCACTGTTTGCAGATGACATGATACTATACATAGAGAATCCTAAAGATGCTACCAGAAAACTACTAGAGCTAATCAATGAATTTGGTAAAGTGGCAGGATACAAAATTAATGCACAGAAATCTCTGGCATTCCTATATACTAATGATGAAAAATCTGAAAGTGAAATCAAGAAAACACTCCCATTTACCATTGCAACAAAAAGAATAAAATATCTAGGAATAAACCTACTTAAGGAGACAAAAGACCTGTATGCAGAAAATTATAAGACACTGATGAAAGAAATTAAAGATGATACAAATAGATGGAGAGATATACCATGTTCTTGGATTGGAAGAATCAACATTGTGAAAATGACTCTACTACCCAAAGCAATCTATAGATTCAATGCAATCCCTATCAAACTACCACTGGCATTTTTCACAGAACTAGAACAAAAAATTTCACAATTTGTATGGAAACACAAAAGACCCCGAATAGCCAAAGCAATCCTGAGAACGAAAAAAGGAACTGGAGGAATCAGGCTCCCTGACTTCAGATTATACTACAAAGCTACAGTTATCAAGACGGTATGGTACTGGCACAAAAACAGAAAGATAGATCAATGGAACAGGATAGAAAGCCCAGAGATAAACCCATGCACATATGGACACCTTATCTTTGATAAAGGTGGCAGGCATGTACAGTGGAGAAAGGACAGCCTCTTCAATAAGTGGTGCTGGGAAAACTGGACAGGTACATGTAAAAGTATGAGATTAGAACACTCTTTAACACCAAACACAAAAATAAGCTGAAAATGGATTAAAGACCTAAATGTAAGGCCAGAAACTATCAAACTCTTAGAGGAAAACATAGGCAGAACACTCTATGACATAAATCAAAGCAAGATCCTTTCTGACCCACCTCCTAGAGTAATGGAAATAAAAACAAAAATAAACAAATGGGACCTAATGAAACTTCAAAGCTTTTGCACAGCAAAGGAAACCATAAACAAGACCAAAAGACAACCCTCAGAATGGGAGAAAATATTTGCAAATGAAGCAACCGACACAGGATTAATCTCCAAAATTTACAAGCAGCTCATGCAGCTCAATAACAAAAAAACAAACAACCCAATCCAAAAATGGGCAGAAGACCTAAATAGACATTTCTCCAAAGAAGATATACAGACTGGCAACAAACACATGAAAGAATGCTCAACATCATTAATCATTAGAGAAATGCAAATCAAAACTACAATGAGATATCATCTCACACCAGTCAGAATGGCCATCATCAAAATATCTAGAAACAATAAATGCTGGAGAGGGTGTGGAGAAAAGGGAACACTCTTGCACTGCTGGTGGGAATGTGAATTGGTTCAGCCACTATGGAGAACAGTATGGAGGTTCCTTAAAAAACTACAAATAGAACTACCATATGACCCAGCAATCCCACTAGTGGGCATATACCCTGAGAAAACCATAATTCAAAAAGAGTCATGTACCAAAATGTTCATTTCAGCTCTATTTACAATAGCCCGGAGATGGAAACAACCTAAGTGCCCATCAGTGGATGAATGGATAAAGAAGATGTGGCACATATATACGATGGAATATTACTCAGCCATAAAAAGAAACGAAATTGAGCTATTCGTAATGAGGTGCATAGACCTAGAGTCTGTCATACAGAGTGAAGTAAGTCAGAAAGAGAAAGACAAATACCGTATGCTAACACATATATATGGAATTTAAGAAAAAAAAAATGTCATGAAGAACCTAGGGTAAGGCAGGAATAAAGACGCAGACCTCCTAGAAAACGGACTTGAGGTTATGGGGAGGCGGAAGGGTGAGCTGTGACAGGGCGAGAGAGAGTCATGGACATATACACACTAACAAACGTAGTAAGGTAGATAGCTAGTGGGAAGCAGCCGCATGGCACAGGGATATTGGCTCGGTGCTTTGTGACAGCCTGGAGGGATGGGATAGGGAGGGTGGGACGGAGGGAGACGCAAGAGGGAAGACATATGGGAACATATGTTTATGTATGACTGATTCACTTTGTTATAAAGCAGAAACTAACACACCATTGTAAAGCAATTATACCCCAATAAAGATGTTAAAAAAAAAAAAAGAATTTTTAAGACCTCAGACTTACCAAGAGGACTCAATTTGGAACGAACCACAGCAAAGAAAGGCACTACATCTTGGTACCTAGTGTTGCCATATATAAAAACCCACTAATAATATATATGTTGCTATGGGAAGCATTTGGGACACGAAGTGTGAAATAGTTTAAGAAAAAATCTGCTTTCCAAACATGAGGATCACAAATTATAGCAATAATACAAAGCAGATTTTTCTGTATCAGCTCTATAATATTTTTAACCATAGAACATAAAAATTATTTGACCTAACTTGAAAGATAAGGTAGCATAGTGAAAAAAATAAATTTGCAGTCAGTCTAACCTCTTTAGAATCCTTGTCTCAACACCTCCTACTTGTGTGACCTAGTACAAGTGGCTTAACTTCTTTATGCCTCATTTTCCTTTTTAATAAAAGAAAGATTATATGGCATATACATATATGTGTGTGTGTGTGTGTGTGTGTGTATCAATCACTGTGTGTTTGTGAGGGTAAATGATATAATACATGTAAATGCACTAACATATGGTAAATGCTCCCAAAATGTTACCAACTTTCCTTCGATGAGGAAGCAGCTTGAGCACTGGCCTCAGTTTAAGTGCCATATTTCATAGTCACCGATTCTTCTTACGTGGACCTTCCCAGTAAGGATTAACAACAACTTGGCATTCTGTAATCCACAACCAATTTTAGATACTGGAATAATAACACATACTCACTGAGCACTTACTTTGTGCCAAGCACTGTTCAGAGTACTTTACATGTATTAACTGCTTTAATTCTCATAACACCACTGTAGTAGATTTTATTATGATCCTCATTTTACAGATGAGAAAAATGAGGCACTGAATAATTTTCCATTGTGTGTGTGTGTGTGTATCACATTTTCTGTCTCCATTCATCTGTCAATATACACTGAAGTTACTTAGGTTGTTTCCATATCTTGGCTTTTGTGAATACTGCTGCAGTGAACATGGGAGTCCAGAGAGCTCTTTGAGATAGCGATTTCATTTTCTTGGGATACATACCCAGAAGTGGTATTGCTGAATCATATGGTAGTTCTATTTTTAAACTTTGGAGGAACCTCCGTACCATTTTTAGTAATGTTCCTACCAATAGTGTACAAGTGTTCTCTTATCTCCACATCCTCAACAATACTTGTTCTCTCTTATTATTATTATTATTTTTGATAACAGCCATGCTAACAGGTGGGAGGTGGTATTTTATTGTGGGTTCGTGAAGCCTAAATTTCTTAGGCTAAACTTAGTGTGCTAGTGCAGGCCACACCCTGATACTATCGGTATCATTAGTCTCATTCACTACACCCACTCTATTTCCTCATACATAGAAAATTTGCTCACTATGGGGACAGTGATCGTCTCTAAATACTGCTCACACTTCGTATAGCTACAGCTTGCTACTGTAAAATCCGTTGGTATAGAACTCCTAGTTATCCTTCAATGGACATTCAAATATCACCTACTCATGAAGGTTTTCCCAGATCCTCCCAGAATAATTAATTCTTCTCCATTTCCCGACATTGGGTGTCTTTATTTAAACTATCACGTGGGGGTCATTGCAATTATTTGCTTTAATGACTCTCTCTCTCTCAGTAGGATATGAGCTTTTCCAGAGGAAGAATCATGTCTCATTCATCTAAATATCTCTACTCACCACTTGATGCTTTGCTTGGCACATAATGAATTCTCAATAAATACTTAACAAATGAAATGGGGTTAATTATGTCATAAACACATCTGGAGGAAAATCGTACATCCTTCTTAATTTTCCAAAGGGCAAGCGGTGAAGATGTTGAAGAAATCATAAAAGAAAATTGTATAATGGACAAAGTATCTAAAGATGAGAACAGGCACTAGAATTTTGGCAGGGTTAATTTTAACTGTTTAGCCATTTCATTGGGACTCGTGATGGCAGTAGAGTGATAAGAACATAATACGGGCTTTGTGGGTCTTAGACAAACATAAGTTTGAAATGCACCTTCACTGACTTGGTAGCTGTGAGAGCTTATCCTAGATATATAGCTTCTCCTCACTTTTTTCAGCTGAAAAGTGAGCACAGCAATATCTAACTTAGGATCAGGTGGAGGTAAATGGTCATATGATAATGAATTATTAAAAGCTTGATATATATCTTAGCACCAACTAAGAGCTTTATTCAATAATTTCACATACGGCCTCCTCTCCAAAAAAGTAACAACAAAAGGTTAGTGATGGGAAATAGCAACTCACTGTGTAGCATGGTATAATGGGGAAAAAAAAAAGTATCTGATTTGATGTTAGGCAGATCTGCTCCTACCCAGTGGTATGACTCTGGACACAGAGATTTGGGGAAAAGTAATCCCTCATATTAGAATGTAGAATGAGGCAGAGCTGCAGAAGACCCAGCCATGCCCTGGATAATGGGTAAAGATGGTACCCAATGCATCGAAGAGCTATTGAGAAAAAGCAAAGACTTTTGGCATGCAAGATTTCTGACCAATGCATAAGCAGATACTTTGTATAAATAGCAATAAGTATTCAACATGGCAACCCAGCATAGACCGATGTGAGGCAAGAACAAATAAGGAATACAAAGAAAGGATCAGAATCTTTTGGGCCTTCCCAAGAATAGGAAGACTGGAGTAGAAAACTAAATGAGGGATAGCCTTTATATCTGAAAAAAAAAAATGTTTTCACAGGTCCTTAAATGAGGACAAACATAAAACAAATTGAAATCCACTTTTTTTTTTTAATTAGGGTTTGCAATCTATAACTGAAGTTCTCTTTTAAGTATCCTTTCCTAAGTGTCCAAGACGGGGATAAGTATGTACCTTATGGGCACCATAGTATCTTCTGTATTTGGTTAGTTCTTTCAACTTCTTTTTCACTTATCATTTTATTCATCAACAAATAAATACTTATTTGTGCACCTCTGATGTACCAGCCATGGCTGCTAGGTGGTGGGATATACCAGTGAACAAAACAGACAAGGTCCCTGTCTTCATGCCCCTTCATTCAAGGGGAAGAGAAATAAAATGGACAAATCAACAAATCAGTAAACAAGAGAAATACAGATTGTGTTGAGTACTGTGAAGGAAACTCACTGGTGGGTAGGATGGAAGCTTTCTGAGGTGGCTGACTTCAGACAGAATAATCAGGGAAGGCTTTTGTAAGGAAGTGCCAAGTGAGCTGAGATCTGAAGGATGGGACCGAGCCCACCATTTGAAAGGCTAGAATATGTCTCATGATGGACAGCAAGTGCAAAGTCCTGAGTGGGAAAGGGCTGTGTGCATTTGAGACACAGAGAGAAAGTCCACTTGGTGAAAACAGATCCACTGAAGGGCACAGCTCAAACTGGCTTCCCTCACTTCTCTCTAGAGCACTGTGAAGTCTTCTCACTTGTCTCCCTGATTCCATCCTCACTCCTATGAGCTGGTCTCCACCTGCAGTGAAATCAACCACATGGTAGTAGTCTCCTGCTTTCAGCCTGGGTATGGTTTCTGCTCACATTTAGAAGAACTCAAAGTCCTTGCATGGCCTAGATGGCAGTATTTATTATGTCCATGACTCATTTCCTGACCTCATTTCTGCACTTTGCCTCTTGTCCATTCAGCCCTAGCCACACTATCTTCCTTACTGTTCCTCAAATATTCCAGGAATGTTCCTACCTCAGGAATTTTGCACTTCCAAATATCCATGTGGGCAGCTCCCTCACTGCAGGTCTTAGCCCTTGACCACCTTCCCCTGACCAGTCTCTATTCCTATACTTTATTTCATTTTTCCTTCTACAACGTATAAACACCTAGCATTCTATCATATATTTAATTTGTCTGTTGTCCGTCTTCTCCACTACAATTTTAAACACCATGAAGACAGATGATGTTTCTGTTTCCTTACCCCCACTGGTGATCCGTATGTACTGGATACATAAAGGATACATTAATAAAGTGTGTTTCTACTTTGGCAGGCTACGTGTCATATGCCAGTGGAACACAGTGGTTCTTCCGCAAAAAGAATGTCTTACTCAGATATGGAAGCTGAGAAAGACTTCAGGGGAAGGGTTACATAGGAGTCAGGTCTTGAAAAATGAGAAGCCATTTGCAAAGTATGGCAGAGCAGGAAGAAAAGGAAGAAAAAAAGGCAATTTGAATAGAGGAAACAGCACGTGTAAAGGCACGAGGTTGCTTACTCTAGGGAAGGGGATATGCTCAGGGTCCATGAGAAGCACGAGGAGTGGCAAGGGAAAAGATAGTTGCGGACGGATAATGGTGTGTTTAGTCACCTTAGTGAAAAAAGTATGCTTCATTCTTTGGGTATTAGGGGGCTGGTTACAATACACACCATTCATGATACGATTTCTCACTAAGAACACCATGAAAAAAATCATCTGCAAGGTGACACAAAAGCTAATGGGCAGCCATCTTCCTTTTTCACAGATCTGTCACTGGCTATGTATTTGCATATGTCGCTGCAGTGGGGGTCCTCATTCCTGTCATCAGCCAATATTTCTAGAGCTCGTCATGTCAGAAAGATTATGGACTTGGTGCAGAGCTTTTGTGGCTCTCTGTTCTTTAAGACATACCCAGCCGTTTTCATAAATGCTCCTCACAGGAGGAGGAGACATGCACGATATCTCCCTTCCTTTGATCACCTTTAGCGATGCACACACGTGCTGCTCTGCTCTTTCACTACCTCACTGCAATACAGTGGAATAAATACATAACAGGGATATGCAAAGTCTGTCTGCTTCTCTGGCGAGTACAACTAAAATACTGCCGTCTCTCCACCATTCTTCCTTTCTTTTATTTATTTATTTTTTCATCTGTTTGACTGCCAAGGAAGGGGATAACGAGACCCACTGGTACTTTGATATCTCATCAGCCTTCACAATTCTGCCCACCCCAAAACTACAGATGTTCTAGAAATACGTAGATGGGATACTGTAAAAACTTTTCTTAAAATAATGATGATAAAGGAAAAGAAAAGAAAAAAAGAAGGCCCTGGCAGATGTTAGGCTTGGGGATTGGAGTTTACAGTTCTTTTAAAAGCACATTTAGCACTAATTTAGCCAGAGTAAAGATGAAAAAATACTAAAGTGCTATATAAATGCAATGTTTCTAAGATCATCTACATCTGCCGGGGGCAATACGGTGTAGCAGTTAATAACATGCATATTGGAATAAGCCAACCATGGATGGATCTGAAGTTTGGTTTTATCACTTACTAGCTGTGTGACCTTGAACAAATTACTGAAGTTCTCTCAACTTCTATTCCCTCATCTGTAAAAAGAGAATAATAACGGTAACACGTACCTCATAGAATTGTTCTAAGGGCTAAACAAGATAATGCGTCTCCTGTAGTCCTTGTGATGTGTCATCAATCCTATCTTTCCTCTATTCTCTCCAGACCCCTCATTAAGGGCCCTGCCAAGTCTCAGCAATAACGGATCCTAGGTCTATATGTTACTGAACTGTCCTTCCAGTCCACCCAGGCATCTCATATGGAAATTTCTATGAAAGGAGCAAAGGAATATATGAAAACCTTTTTTCTCTCTTTCATTTTATTATGGTACCTTGAGTAGTAATATTTGGGAGCTTCATTTGAGAGCTAGATGTGCCTTCTCTCTAGAAGTCTCTTTAACCCTGGACAAGGAAAAGAGACCTAGGTCTCATGATGAATCTAGAATCAGGATTTAAGGGAAAATAAGAAAATTGGGTTTCTTTTGATTTCTTTCAGTCCCTGTTAGCAGGTATCAGAAACACGCAGGGCTTACAGGTTGAAGAATTCATCAAGAATGGCAGATGAATTTGATAGAAAGAAGCCCTTTGCTTTGCATTTCTGGAGCCCAATGACAGGCAGTTGTACCAATCAAGCACAGGGTTGAGAACTCACATCACTTGTACCAGATACTTCACTTTTCCATACGTGCTCCCTGCTGTGTGGCTGTCCATCCCAGGCTTCATTCCTTCATTTATTCAGCCAATGAACGTGTATTGAGCACCTGCTATATGTGTTAGTCCTAAGGATAAAGGAATGTAGAAAACTCAGTCTCTGCCCTCAACATACTCAGTCTTGGTGAATGAAGCAGACATTGAAGAGATTTTTATGAGGGAGGTTTATGACAGTCTAGGAACACAGAGGAGCAAGAAGGAGGGACAATTCAAGTGACAAGGACCATACTATGTTACTAGGTAGAACTCAGCTACCACGTCTAGAATCTCAGCTTTGTCAGTGACATAGTGGGATTGTTCTTTGTTTACAATGAGGCCATTCTGACCCTGTGACATTGAAGATACAGGAAGAGTGAAAGGGATGGAACCTGTGGGACCAGAAAGGAGGGAGGGAGGGATACTGGAACTTCCAGTCCCCTTCATCTCAGGAAGCTCCTCTGCCTGCTCAGCAGTTATCCGAGTTATCTCTAACAAGCCATGTAAAGGTGGAAGCTAAAGCTAATTAGCATGCAATAACTTTCCTCCTTGTTCTTTTAAAGTCTAAATTGAATGCTCACGAGGGGGCCTGTTATGAGGCAGCTAATATGAGAACCATGGTATTGATACGACATTCATCAGCACATATCATTTTTGTGTATCTCTGTATTAACTAGGTTTATTTTTACTGGGCCTGTGAGGGGTGTGTGTGTGTGTGTGTGTGTGTGTGTGTATTCATGTGTGTGTACAAGATGGGACAGAAAACACCATAAACAGTGCAGAGAGTTCTTATGACTCACTCATTGGTGTGGATTTCATTATGGGGCCACTAACATCAGCTGCATGCCTTTTACATGTCAGGCACACAGACTCTGAAGAGGTGAAAATGAGGAATAAAAGACACAGTTCCTGGCCCCCAGAAAATATGAGTTAAGTGGTGGGAAATCAAACTATAAACAGGTAACTTTAAAGTAAGCATGGGCTGCTGACAGAACAGAAGGGAGGAAGATTTGGGAATGAGTTACAGCTAAACGAATATTAACAAGGTGCACAGGAATTAACCTGTTAAAACAGAAGGGCCTCCAGATAGGGAAACTGCTCAAGCAAAGGCATGGAGTCACGAAGTAGTGTGGTGAAAGCATTTGGAGCCCTTAAATCTTAGCCAAGCGTCAGGTACAAGCCAGGAAGTGGCAGAAAAGGGGGCTGAAGTGATGGGCTTATCATTCATCATTTCATTTTAGCCTCATAAGAACCCATTCTTTTTTCACAAATGAGGAAACTAAAGGTCTAAAGAAAAAAGTGACTTGACTTATATTTTACCTGTTAAGTGGGGACACTGGAATTTTGATCCAATTCTGCCTGATTCTATACCCCTTGCTCTTTCCACATCTTATTCTGCCTGGGTGTAAAACACACAGTGAAACTGAAACATGAGACTTTTATATCATGATACTGAAGCAAAGATATCAGGTTTTAGCCTAAATAAAAATACAAGATTATTGGCTTTAACACAGAGAGTCATAACTAAAGAGACATTTTTACATGTTTACAGCATAGAACTTTCTTAATCTTTGAAATAGCTCTGAGTAGATTTAGTAGGCCTTTTCCATAGTATCATAAAATCAAATATGATACCATCTCTCAGAATTTACTTGCCTTGTAGTGCTGCCTTTTTTGAGAACCTTGGGTAATTTAAAATAATAAAAGAACTAGAAATTAAGGAGAGTAAATACCCAATAAGGCATAATAGCAGTAAACAGGGCAAACACAATCTGACTAAGGGAAACTTTATATTTGAAATGCATTTCAAGGAATCAAAGTTCTGTACCATATATTCTAGGAAATATTGATCTAGATCAGTCTCTTTTCATTTTACATTCCTGTTAATCAACCCAAAGCATATGAAATTTACTAATAAAATTCACTCAATCTTACCTGTATTATCAACATCAATAAACAATGATATACTTAAAAAGGTTTATTAATGAAGAACCAATCTCTTATTTGATTCAGTAGTTCTCACTAGGCTTGGATTTATTTTTTTTCCCCTTCTACTCCTTATATCTTGAATTTTTAGCTCATTGGATTTATCTTCTTCCTTATGCAATCATTATAAATAGTTGTAATATCTCCATCATAGTGCCATGCTTTCTCTGAGAAATCATGCTTTCTCTGGAATTCAGTGATCACTCCAGTCCTGATGACTTCTCCATAGAGTCAGACATCCTTGCTTCCTTTAAGTTACTGCTATTTTATCACCTATTAGTTTCTAGTGTAATAGATGCATGTGTTTATCTCTCACACTATACCGCAAGCTTTTTGAGAAAAAGGTTGTTTGTATTTTAGCTCTCTATGTCCTATGTAAACATTCACTGAATTGAATGACTGAATAAATGATTAGATTAATGAATGAAGAAGGGAACCCCCCTAAATTGTTTGTGGGAATGTACTGGGAGCAGTATGGTGATTCTTCAAAAAACTAAAAATAGAGTTGTCCATATGATCCAACAATCCCACTCCTGGGCATATATCCAGACAAAGCTATAATTCAAAGAGATACATGCACCCCTATATTCATAGCAGCACTATTCACAATAGCCAAGACATGGAAACCTAAATGTCAATTGACAGATGAATGGATAAAGATGTGTCACCTATATACAATGGAATATTATTCAGCCATAAAAAAGAATGAAGTAATGCCATTTGCAAAAACATGGATGGACCTAGAGATTATCATACTGTACTAAGTGAAGTAAGTCAGAAAGACAAATACCATATGATATCACTTATACATGGAATCTAAAATATGACACAAATGAACTTATCTACGAAACAGACTCACAGACATAGAGAACAGACTTGTTTTTACCAAGGTGGGGACTGGGGGAGAGATGGATTGGGAGTTTGGGATAAGCAGATGCAAAATATTATATACAGAATGGATAAACAATGAGGTTCTACTGTATAGCACAAGGAACTGTATTTAATATTCTGTGACAAACCATAATGGAAAAGAATATGAAAAATAATATATATATACATACGTGTACATGCACACACACACACACATATATATAGCTGAATCGCTTTGCTGTACTACAGAAATTAACACAACACTTTAAATCAACTATACCTCAATAACATAAATTTAAAAAAATAAATGAATGAGGGAACTAAATCTCTCAAAATGTATTTCCAGCCTGAAGTCCTCCCTTAGTTAAATTGTCCTTCACCAAGATCCTCTTCATGTGCCACTCCTTTAAGTTTTCTTTCAGTCCCGCCAAGGAGCAATTAGTCCTGCTCTATACTCAGGGCTCTCTTTCTCTTAGCATTTTTCAAAACAGCATTTCTACTATGCTGTAATTGTTTATTAACACGTCATACACATAGGTTATGAGCTACCACCTAGTCAGTCCTCTATAAAGCCAGGTTGGAAGACCCTGATAACACAACCTCCCTCATTTTGGCCCTGCCTTTGGAGGGGTTGGGGACATGCCAGGTATCACAGAGATCCTTGTGTTCTTGTTGTCTCTGCCACTCTCCAGCACCTAAGACAGGAATGAAAAGAAAAAGCCCCCTGCTGGCCCTGAAAGACCATGTCCACACACTCTTACTGCTCCTGCCAATGCTCCCCACCTCTAGACACACTTGCTCCCAGAAATCTCACCAAGTCTCTAGGTGGCAAATGTATCACCCTGTGATAATGGCCGTCACATTTAGTCATTTAGTTCTCCAGCCACAGTTCCTTCTGCAAATTCCACTCATATCCAACTGTCAAACTGACATTTGCACTAGAATGCAAATAGCTTCTGAACAAAACCAATAGCAAATGTCATGAGGGTAAGAACGGCTCCTCGGTTGTTAAGTGAGAGTTAAAAAGATAAACCCCCCCACCAGTGTGTCAATGTCAGATAAATAATGCAATTTCATAAAGTGGGGTTCAGGGAAAGATCAAAGGGAGCTGTAAGACTGTGGCAGACTGGAGAACCAATGCTTCATTTAAAGGGGGAAGCCACTACTCAGCTTCGGCAGATTGTTGCCATGTGGGACAGTGGTCCAGTAATGTCATAGCTTCTAATTTTCAAGAGAAGCTCAAAAAGTCTTGATTAATACACTGAAGACAGACAGAGACAAAGGAAGAGGGAGAGAGAGACAGAGAGAGAGAGAGAGAGAGAGAGAGAAAGAAAAAAGAGAGAGGATGGGAAGGGAATAGAAAAAAAATAAAAAAACAAGAAAGAAAACATCTGCAGATCTATAGGCACTGGACAAAACTGGTGTGAACCTATCCTTCTCAAACTCTTCCAAAATATAGCAGAGGGAGGAACACTTTCAAACTCATTCTACGAGGCCACCATCACCCTGATACCAAAACCAGACAAAGATGTCGCAAAGAAAGAAAACTACAGGCCAATATCACTGATGAACTTAGATGCAAAAATCCTCAACAAAATACTAGCAAACAGAATCCAATAGCACATTAAAAGGATCATACACTATGATCAAGTGGAGTTTATTCCAGGAATGCAAGGATTCTTTAATATATGCGAATCAATCAACGTGATACACCATATTAACAAATTGAAGGAGAAAAACCATATGATCATCTCAATAGATTCAGAGAAGGCTCTCAACAAAATTCAACACACATTTATGATAAAAACCCTCCAGAAACTAGGCATAGAGGAAACTTTCCTCAAAATAATAAAGGCCATATATGGCAAACCCACAGCCAACATCATCCTCAATGGTGAAAAACTGAAACCATTTCCAGTAAGATCAGGAAAAAGACAAGGTTGCCCACTCTCACCACTCTTATTCAACATAGTTTTGGAAGTTTTAGCCAGAGCAATCAGAAAAGAAAAGGAAATAAAAGGAATCCAAAGCAGAAAAGAAGTAAAGCTGTCACTGTTTGCAGATGACATGATACTATACATAGAGAATTCTAAAGATGCTACCAGAAAACTACTAGAGCTAATCAATGAATTTGGTAAAGTTGCAGGATACAAAATTAATGCACAGAAATCTCTGGCATTCCTATACACTAATGATGAAAAGTCTGAAAGTGAAATCAAGACAACACTCCCATTTACCATTGCAACAAAAAGAATAAAATATCCAGGAATAAACCTATCTAAGGAGACAAGAGAACTGTATGTAGAAAATTATAAGACACTGATGAAATAAATTAAAGATGATACAACTAGATGGAGACATATACTATGTTCTTGGATTGGAAGAATCAACATTGTGAAAATGACTTTACTACAAAGCAATCTACAGATTCAATGCAATCCCTATCAAACTACCACTGGCATTTTTCACAGAACTAGAACAAAAAATTTCACAATTTGTATGGAAACACAAAAGACCCAGAATAACCAAAGCAATATTGAGAATGAAAAATGGAGCTGGAGGAATCAGGCTCCCTGACTTCAGACTATACTACAAAGCTACAGTAATCAAGACAGTATGGTACTGGCACAAAAACAGAAAGATAGATCAATGGAACAGGATAGAAAGCCCAGAGATAAACCCACGCATATATGGTCACCTTATCTTTGATAAAGGAGGCAGGAATGTACAGTGGAGAAAGGACAGCCTCTTCAATAAGTGGTGCTGGGAAAACTGGACAGGTACATGTAGAAGTATGAGATTAGATCACTCCCTAACACCATACACAAAAATAAGCTCAAAATGGATTAAAGACCTAAATGTAAGGCCAGAAACTATCAAACTCTTAGAGGAAAACATAGGCAGAACACTCTATGACATAAATCACAGCAAGATCCTTTTTGACCCACCTCCTAGAGAAATGGAAATAAAAACAAACAAACAAAAAAAAAAACAAATGGGACCTATGAAACTTAAAAGCTTTTGCACAGCAAAGGAAACCATAAACAAGACCAAAAGACAACCCTCAAAATGGGAGAAAATATTTGCAAATGAAGCAACTGACAAGGGATTAATCTCCAAAATTTACAAGCAGCTCATGCAGCTCAATAACAAAAAAACAAACAACCCAATCCAAAAATGGGCAGAAGACCTAAACAGACATTTCTCCAAAGAAGATATACAGACTGACAACAAACACATGAAAGAATGCTCAACATCATTAATCATTAGAGAAATGCAAATCAAAACTACAATGAGATATCCTCTCACACCAGTCAGAATGGCCATCATCAAAAAATCTAGAAACAATAAATGCAGGAGAGGGTTTGGAGAAAAGGGAACCCTCTTGCACTGCTGGTGGGAATGTGAATTGGTTCAGCCACTACGGAGAACAGTATGGAGGTTCCTTAAAAAACTACAAATAGAACTACCATATGACCAAGCAATCCCACTACTGGGCATATACCCTGAGAAAACCATAATTCAAAAAGAGTCATGTACCAAAATGTTCATTGCAGCTCTATTTACAATAGCCAGGACATGGAAACAACCTAAGTGTCCATCGTCGGATGAATGGATAAAGAAGATGTGGCACATATATACAATGGAATATTACTCAGCCATAAAAAAAAAACAAAATTGAGCTATTTGTAATGAGATGGATGGACCTAGAGTCTGTCATACAGAGTGAAGTAAGTCAGAAAGAGAGAGACAAATACCGTATGCTAACACATATATATGGAATTTAAGAAAAAAAAAAATGTCAAGAAGAACCTAGGGGTAAGACAGGAATAAAGACACAGATCTACTAGAGAATGAACTTGAGGAGATGCAGAGGGGGAAGGGTAAGCTGTGACAAAGTTAGGGAGTGACATGGACATATATACACTACCAAACGTAAAACAGATAGCTAGTTGGAAGCAGCTGCATAGCACAGGGAGATCAGCTTGGTGCTTTGTGATCACCTAGAGGGGTGGGATAAGGAGGGTGGGAGGGAGGGAGATGCAAGAGGGAAGAGATATGGGAACATATGTATATGTATAACTGATTCACTTTGTTATAAAGCAGAAACTAACACACCATTGTAAAGCAATTATACTCTAATAAAGATGTTAAAAAAAAAAAAAGAAAAACTGGTGTGCAACCTCAGGCATTTAGGACAAATTAGCACAACATAATAAATATTCATAAACTCTTCTAATTGTGTATATTTGAGAATTGTCTGACAGTAGAAAAAGTTTAATCATAGTAAATATAAAGTTGTTTAGATCATGATTCAGATTCAATTAACATATATTGAGTGTTGACATATGCCATGTAACGTGCTAAACTCTTTTATTAATATATTAATATTTTAACTTGTCATCAAAGTAATAACTGCACATAGCTAAAAAGTCAAATTGTTCTACAAGACTTACTCTGAATTCCCCTTCCTTGCATTTCATGTTCTATAGAGGCAAACATACTTTAATTTTATGCATATCTCTAAATTACATTATTACATTGCTACTTATTGATTTTTAGTTTATGGCATTATCTATTTACTTCCACCTATGGAAGGTGAGGATATAATTTTCAGACATATACCACAATCCCCTAGACATAGACACACACAATGCACATTGTCCTCATCTGCCCAGTGTGCTTTTATCCTAAATATTGTTAGTTCAAAATTGTTTTTATGATTGTTTGACTATGGGAAGTCAATTCACTGCCTAGTCATGTAGCATACTATAATTACTTTTCTTTTCCTACCAAACTCTGTTTTTACTTAACTTAATAAAACGTACACCTTTCTATTTATTTAGTTTTCTAGTCACTTCCTTTTAATTCAATTTCAAACTTTCCCAGTTGTCTATATTTCCTCTCAACATATTCCAAAACAACAGAACTACCTCAGTTTCAATGTCTTGAGGACACCTCTCTAAGCTCCTCCGCACGTTCCTCAAACACACTTCCTCCTCCCTATGCTTAGTGGATAGCCGTCAATCTGGAACCTCTCATTACTTTCATGCTATTATCTGTCCCCCATTTCCAGCTTCCTTCCCTTGAATTGGATCATGCAACTCCAGAATCCCATTTTTCCTCTCTTGAATTACTCCTTATTTTCATGGAACATATCCAGGAGCTTCCTGGGAGAGAGTATTTAAGGAGGTAAAATGTTTGAGTCCTAGCATATACATGTATAAATATATCCTTATTTTATCCACAAAACTAAGTTTGGCTATATGTAGAATTATAAATTAGTAATAATTTTCCCTGGGAATTCTGAAGGTGTTGTCCTATTCTCTCCTAGTTCCAGGGCTGGTGTTGAGAAATCCATGCAAAATTATTTGGATTTCTCAACTTGTATATATCACCTATTTTTCTCCCTCTTTGGAATATTTTGGAATTTTCTCTTTCCCACTGTTCTGAAACATTATATTGTGTTCCTTGATATAGGTCAAATTCATCTACTATGTTGGTCCATGAACAGAGACTTCTCATCAGGAAGAGTATATCCTTCAATACTGGGACATAATCTCAGATAATTTCCTCTCTTTCTGATTTCACTTATGAATATCACTTTAATTTGGTTTTGGACCTCCTACGCAAATTTTATTTTTTTCTTTCTCCTTTGTAATTTTGTTCTACTCTCTGAAGTTTTCTTATCTTTATCTTCCCACTCCTCATTGAGTTTTTCACGGTTTTAATTTCTGAAGGTGCTTTTTGTGTTCCTAACTGTTTTTCTTCTCCAGCATTTCCCATAGAACTTTCTGCTATGATGGAAATGTTCTACAACATGTGTTACTGCATACAGTAACCACTAGGCACAAAATGTTTAATTTTATTTAATTTTACCAATTTAAACTTAAATGGCCATTTGTGGCTAAGGCTATCATGTTACACAGGGCAGCCTATTTTGTGTCTTAAATCCATAAGTAATAGTAATATATATATATATTTTAAACTTTTCATTTTCCTGCATAGCCTCTTTCCTCCAATTAGCTTATTTCTGTTTGTGTTAGTTTGTCTTCCATATGAGAACATTTTTTCATATTTTTGGTGATCCAACATTAGTGTCTTCAGATGTTTCTCCTGATCTAGTACATTTCACCTGAGAAAAAAAATTCCAAGGTCCAGCCTGGAAGTATAAGCTTACTCCCTGGACTCTGAGAATCAAGCAGGGAAGGAGGGCTGGATTTCAGCTCTATTTTGTTATGCAAACTTTCACTATTTTCAGTGTAGAATCAACATCCCTAAGCACAGACACACTTTATTATACCCAATCTGAAGAAATCATCAGATCTTCTGTTTAGATGGGAAGGAAAAAAAGAAGCAGTGTTGCTCAGCCACATGGCCTGAAGGACAAGATATGGGGATCTAGCCACTTCTTAAGGAGGATTTCAACTGATTCTATGCTGCCTACTACCCCCTATTCCCACTTTCAGGGCTCCCTCCTGCTGGAAATTCTTGAGATCTCTGCTATAAACAAAGTTGCTTTTCAGTTTTTCCACTGGTGGCTTAAAATTCAGTTTTCTCACGTCAACTACATCAGTTTCTATTTCATCTTCTGTTCTCCAGCTTCCACTTTTCTTTCTTTCTACTCTCTTTATCCTTGTCGATTTGTGCTTCTTTTTAGTTTTAACACCTTTTAGAGTTTCAGTTGGGTTTCAGAAGTGAGAACAAGGAAATATTGTTTTCAATATTCCACCTTTCACTAGGACAGTCTAGACTCTTTGAATACCCTATTCCAGTCAGTTCTTCCAATCAACTGTAGACTACTATTATAATCCCAATTAAGATGATAAAGCTGAGGCTCAAACACATGAGCACTTTGACTAACACCACATGGATCTAATTCTCCTTCGTCTGCATCGTGGTTTCTGCTCACTCATCTGGAAGAGGAGGTCACACAATAAAGTAACGTTGCAGATTATAATAAAGTTATAGATTAAAATAAAGTAACAGATACAATATAGAGTAGTAGTCTCTGTTGCTGACATGTCAGTTGGGCACTATGTTTTTTTTGTTTTTTTTTAAATATTGTGTACAAGATGCTGCCAAAATTAGCAACGTGATTACTAGACACGGATGGTGCTTCCACTAGGCTGGGCAGTCTTTTTTGCACGCTTCTAGACACGCCATGGAGCTCTGGCATGGACCCTTCTTCATAACCTACGGGCAGCATAACGTTGAAACCAAAAAGGTTATTTTTTGTTACTATTATTTGCTTGATTCTGTTATCCAGGGCTGTGGTTTTGTGCTCTTACCCCACTTTGCTGACAGTCTTGTGGGAGGAAGTGAAAACAGTGTGAGTGACATGTTTATTTATGTATCTCATCTGGGATGACACTGTGACAAGCAGCAGAGATGTATTTTTTCAAGCAGACTTTCTGCGTTGCTTGTCAGCTCCTTATTATGAGGTGGTTGAGTTTACTGCATTTTTAGCTATATTTGAATGCCTAATAATCCCACAGCACATTAACTATAATTTGTGAATTATATCCATCTTCTAAGAGTGCATCACTTTCTATCTCTTAGTAAAACAATTCATGTGAATCTACCTACATAAGAAGGCTTCTGAGATTTTATTACAAGGCAGACGATTATACTCATCATCATTTGACTGTGCAAGCTCCTCTGGAAATATTTTATCCATTTCTTTTATCCCTTTCTACCTCAACATTTTGGCCCTCTGGGACAGCCCTTGTGACTTCTTCTCAAAATCATGGTGGTCTAGCTGTCACCTTAAATTCTGCATGTCTAAAACTAAGCTCATTATCTGTACCCCTCTTGACCCCCTGCTCAAATCTGGTTCCCCTGGGATATCTCCCTCAGTTAATGGAAACTCCACCCTTCCTGTTGCCTTAGATAGAATTATTTGTGTCATCTTCAGCTCTATCTCTCTAACATCTTCCTCCAATGAATCATTGCCAAATTCTGTCAATTCTACCTGAGAAATATATTTCATGCTTGTCTCCTGCTCAGCCAAAGCACAGGGTCTAATTTTTTCTGCCCTGGATTTTTTCTAGGTTCTTCTTTCTGGTCTGTTTTTTTCCCTAACTTGACTTGCCATGTTACAGCCATAGAGAGTAATTCATTACTGGGAAGTATGGAAACACATAAAGGAAAAAACAGAAAGGTTAACGTAAACATTACCCATATATCTATTACCAGAAATAATCACTGTTGTAATTTTGGTGTATATCCTTGCAGATAAATATAAATATAAATACGTGTGGATATAGTTCTGCACAGAACACCAGTGATATACATGCAGTATGCATTACATGTTATTGCATTGTACATTATTGGGACTACTATAAACTGTTTATACTTTGAATTGGCCAAATTTGAATTATTAGTGATTTTTACAGAATTCATATTTTTTGCCACTCTCTTGCTTAAAAACCTTCAATGACGTCTCACTAACAAGAAAACATTCTAGGGACTTCCCTGGTGGTGCAGTGTTTAGGAATCCACCTGCCACTACAGGAGACATGGGTTTGAGCCCTGGTCCGGGAAGATCCCACATGCCGCAGAGCAACTAAGTCCGTGTGCCACAACTACTGAGCCTGTGCCCTAGAACCCGCGAGCCACAACTACTGAAGCCCATGCACCTAGAGCCCATGCTCCACAACAAGAGAAGCCATCGCAATGAGAAGCCCGCACACTGCAACGAAGAGTAGCCCCCGCTCGCCGTAACTAGAGAAAGCCCATGCGCAGCAACAAAGACCCAACACAGTCAAAAATAAATAAATAAATAAAATTAATTTATTAAAAAATAAAGAAAGAAAGAATACATTCTAAGACTCAGCAAGTAATTAGGCCTTGCAGAATTGTCTTGACTTTCTTCTCTGGCCTCATTTTCTACTACACCTATTTAATCTCATATACCTATTTGCTGTTCATCTAAAACAAGCCACCCACCCTGAGGCCTTGGTATCTTTGATAGTTTTGATTCCCAGTCCGACAGGCTTCCAGAGTCCTAACCTGCCTGTCTGGCCCCTGATATTTTCACTCATCAGAATTCTACTTGGGCTCTAAGTGGTCATTCAAAGTCTACCTCTTTTGAAAAATTCCACCAATTTCCCCTATCAGAATGATTTACCTTCCTTAAGAATTTTCACAGATCTTTTGAGCAGGTAGGTATTATGTGTGTAATTCCTTGTGGAATAAACCAAAAGCCTTAGAGTCATAAAGACCAAGACTCAACTCTTGACTCTGTATTATACTAGTTAGGTGATGTTAAGGTACTTACTGTCTAGGCCATAGAAAGGGGCCTATTGGTACCAGTAAATGATGTGAAAATGGAGGTGAGAGGAGTAAATGTTTTGCCTGTCACACACAGATGGGAGTTGGAATTGGCAATCACAATGTGACATCCAAGCCCATACTCCTGACTGCCATGCGATGCCAGTTCTTTAGTTTGTTTTTCGTAAAAGAAACCAGTACGGATGCTGCTCATGGAAGTTCACTTCTCACTTCTCCAGTGAGTATGAAGTTTGCTGTTAACACACTGTGTTATATAGGTTCCTGGGGCTGCCATAACAAATCACTTCAAACTAGGTGGTTTAAAATAACAGAAATTTATTTTTTCACAGTTCTGGAAGCTAGAGGTCCAAAATGAAGATCTTGGCGAGGCCATGCTTGCTCTGAAGGCCCTAGAGCAGCATCTTTCTTTGCCTCCTCACGGTCGGCATTCCTTCACTTATTCTTCCCATCTCTGCCTTTGCCACATGACCCTCTTCCCTCTGTGCCTTTACGTGGCCTTCTTATAAGGATACCAGTTAATGAATTTAAGGTCCACCCATAAGATGCAGTATGACCGCATCTTAACTTATGTCTTCAAAGACCTATTTTCAAATAAGATCATATTCCTAGGTACCGAGGGTTTGGATTTGAATAGACCTGTACTGTGATCATAGGTACTGACATGTATCCCTTCATGTAAATTAATGCTCTGTTATGACTGATTCATTTGGTAAGATCAAGATTCCAGGCAATGACTATATTCCTATAACACTTCTAGATAAGAGAACAAGTACTAGTATGTTATGCTCATTGTCAATTAATAGGTATTGGCAATATTAAGGTTTTTTTCCCTAGCTTCTCATAGAAACATGCACTGATTATAAATCTGACATTGTTCCTAACAGACATGTAGCCAACGATTACAATGATAGAAACAAAAAGTTAGGGAAGATGCACAAAAAGGAAAAGGAGGGTAGGTAAATATTCAATTTATCAAGACCAATATACTGGCATTTTAATTTTAATACATTTACCGTTCATATAATATAGCTGTGATAGGTGTATATTTTCTCTAAGGTTTATTACATTGTCCTTTCCCCACACATTCTGTTTTTAATAAAAAAGCAACCACTTGATATGGCTAGAGTTTCAAATTACTACAGGATGTTTCACCCAGTATTTCTACCTTGTGTCTGATAAACTGGGTAAAAAATATTCACAATAGATGACAATTTATAAATACATGCATTAAGTTTATGTTTTCCTAATGGTCACACACATACTTACAACAATTTCAATGATTCTTCCTGATAAAGACATTGGCCTACTGCACTGTCTAACTCCCCTGGGAGCTGTCCCCCATCCCCACAATTTCACTCTATCCTCCTGCCTCCCTGCCTTTGCTAAATCTTTGCCACCCCCTTCTCTGACCAGCAAACTTGTATGTATTTTTAGAGCAGAGACAAAGTGATATGTTACCCATGAAGACTTTCATGAGAAGTTACCACTCCATCTTTCCTCTTTTCCCAGATGATTCTGTTTCTACAAGTACGAAGCAGTTATTTCATTCTGCCTTTGTTCCAAAGGATGCATCACAGGATTTGTAATTGCCTATAGTGCCTAGGATAGAGCTCAACACATACTTATTTCCTCCCCACTCCCACCCAAGAGAGAGTCCTAAGTTTGTTGGTTAATAAAAGGACAAATTGGGCCAGGGTTGGGAGTGAATGTGGGGAGTAGAGTTGAATGCCTATCATGTTCTAGGCACAGTGCAAGATACTGGAGCTAAACAAAGATAGGTAACACAAAGTCCCTGATCCCAGGGAGGTAGTAGTCATGGGTCAAACTGCAAGGTAACTGACACAACAGAATCTAATAAGAGCTCAAATGCCTGCACACATAGTATTCTATGGCACACGTGAGGGGCATCTACGCCAGCCCAAAGCAAGCATATTACAAGAGAATCCTGAACAGCTGAGACAGTATGCCTGGGACAAGGGAGGGAAAGTGTATAAAAGGCATTCCAACATTCCAAGTACAGGACATAGAGTGGACCGAGGACAGAGAGGCAAGGTAGGTAACAGAGTATTTGAAAAACTGTAAGCACACTGCAAAGAAGACCTGGTGACTTAATTTCTTCCAAATACAAAAGAAGTACAGAAATAATTATATTCTGATTATCATTTACTTATAGGGTGTGTGTGTGTGTGTCTACAAGTGTGTGCAGGGAATCGGGGGCATGCTTCCCGATGATTCTGCATTTAAAGTACAAGTCCACAGAAGAGTGGTAGGCAAAAAGTTCATTATGGATTTTTTCTTTTTAAACCACAAAAACAGTCTATCTGAAAGATTTCTGTCAGGCATCTGCCATCTCTAGTAACTTTTTGGAATGGTTACAAAAATGCATACCCAAGTCATAAAGATTTAACGAAATATTGTCCTGCCATTTATAGTAATGATACCAAACGACAAGTTCAAATTACTTGTTGTGATTACTCCTCATCTGGGCAAAACACATGTCGTAACGTATTCCCAGGATGCAATTACATCGACTGCTATGACATAGAATAACAACACTGGAAAAAAAGCTAATCACACACAATACACATACTGTTTAGATTTTTTCCAAAAAAGTTTTTTTTTTTTTTTTTTTTGTATTGCAATCTGTTCACCATTTGGACTAATCATTAACTATTTTTTTTTTTGTAATGTGGAAAGTATCAGCTGAGTTAGACAAGCACACAAAAAAAGCTAATAAAATGAACATATTAATGTATACTCTATATTCTCAAATTTAGATGATGATTTAGGAGAGATAATGACCTTGCCATGTTCACCAGTAATATTATCAGAACACTTGTAGGTTTTGAATTTATGATGATCACAGAGGGAAAATCCTACTGCTATGACAAACAATATATGTTTTCAAAGATATTCTTCATGCAAAGTCTTAGCAATTCTATCCTGGGTACTTTAATAAATGGTTTGGGATATAACATTTTTCTGTGTCAATAAAAGAACATGGGAAACCACATTTAAAATACTCTATATGTTTTTGTTTTCTCCACTTGTCCTTCCTAAATCTTCCTTTTCTTCTCATTTTACTGTCCCTCTGGGGATATCTCACCTGCCATAGCTTTAATTTCCGCTCTTTACTTCTAATCTGTATTCTTCTTTCAGCACAATGCCTACATATTTGACCACTAAATAGATTTTCCACCTGTATGTCCTCAAAATCACTATGTGCAATTTGGAATTCATCACCCACCCTTCTCTCACCTCCTCACACCTCAAAATAAATATGGTAACCTCATAAATATCCCTAATATCTGTTCATGTCTTCCAATCTCATTTCTACTCCCCTAATTCAATTCTCATCACTTATCACATGACTGTTGCAATTGAATACTAACTGGTCTTCCTGCCTTTACCCACAAACTCTCTTCCCACCTCTCTAAAGTAAGAAATGGAATTATATAGAAATTCTGCTCATTTTTTTTTTTTTTTACAATGAGTCTAAATAGATAAGAACTGTGGACTTCCAAAAGTCAAAGAAATTACAGTCTAGGAGAAATGAGCTGGGACTCTTCATCAGTATTTTTGAAAATGTCCCTGAGTAACTTCTGTGTCTAGTCATAACAGAGAACTCGATACTGGACTAGTCCCCTCACCCTACATGACTACAAAACTGGAAATACTATGTCAAGAACCCTATTTTCAGCCTTTAGACTACAGGCATTTCAGGACTGTGTGTATTCAGAAAAGGAGAATACTTGAGACAAGGCACTTGATCCCCCAACACTCTGCCTGTAGACACATTCATGAGCATGATGCATGGTGGTGGACTCAAGCTGATGATGGTGGTCTTGCTGAGCAAGGGAGTAAGAGTTGGAGTTTGGGGCTGCTGAAGCAGCAGGATTTGCAAGGCAAGGTACCAGAGTAAAGGGAGAAACACGGAGAAGCAGCACCGAAATTAAGAATAGGGGTGCCTTTATGTTTTGGCTGAATACCAAGCTGCACATGTATATAGCAAGATTCTTCAAGTTCAGAAAGAAAACAGCTACTGGGAGTTGTGAGCTAAGTGGAAATCCCCAAGGTCATATAATAAGGAGACATGGGCACTCTGAACAGCCAGGGAGGAGTGACCTGGCTTAATAACCTGGGTATTGAATTGAAGCCTCCTCAAAAAGGCCACACTTTAGAAATAGAGCAACTCTAGTCATATAATAAGGACTACATTAAAACAATCTTCACAAAGTTTAAAACAGATTTTGAATGAGTCAAGCTGATTCTCCAGAATAAAATTCAAAAATTTCTAAAGGAAGACAGCAAAACTTAGAATCTCATAAATGTAATATCCAACATGGCCAAATAAAATAACATAATATCAGACATGTGAAAAAGCAGGAAAATGTGACCCACATGTATTTACGAAAATAAATATAAACAGATCCAGAGATTTTATATTTAGCAGAAAAGGACTTTAAACCAGTGAATGAAAGAATATCAGAAGATAAATGGAACAAATTAAAAAAGAGAAAAATGAAACCATACAACTGAAATACATAACATCTGAAAAAATATCTACAGTACAGGCTTAACATTAGATTGGACACTTCAAAAGAAAATATAAATAAACTTGAAAATATGGCAATAGAAATTCTATAGACTGAAGCATAAAGAGTAAAAAAGACTGGGAGTAAAGGTGGGAAAATAGATTCTCAGTCTGTTTGAAAATACAAAGCAGTAAAAATTTGTAATGGGAGTACCAGAAGAGACTGAAAGCCAGAAAAAGGTTAAAGAAATAA
This sequence comes from Stenella coeruleoalba, assembly GCF_951394435.1. NCBI lineage: Eukaryota > Metazoa > Chordata > Mammalia > Artiodactyla > Delphinidae > Stenella > Stenella coeruleoalba. The sequence goes on from NC_137154.1 coordinate 57,628,222, forward strand.
TAAAAATATATTTTAAACTAATTTGATGAAAAATATTAACAGATTCAAGAAGCTCACCAACTCTCTATGCACCAAATCTCAAAAACAAATTGCTAAAAATTAGTGATAAAGTAAGAAGAAACATACTACATATCCACAAATAACAGTAAGAAATTATACTGATTTCTCATCAGAAACTCTGCAAGCCAGAAAATTATGGAACAAGTTCTTAAGTGCTGCGCAAGAGAAGAAAAATCAATCTAGAATTATATAACCACCACAAAACCCTTACAAAATAAATAAAACATTACAATTTTTTTCAGACAAACAAAAGCTGAAGAACTCACAGAACTGCGCTGCAAGGAATATGAAAGAAACTTCTTACAACTGAAGAAAAACAATACCAGGTGGAAGCTCAATAAAGATCACCAAAAATGATATATAAATGGACACACACACACACACACACACACACACACACACACACATATATTCATGTACATATACCTATTTTTAAATTTATTTAAAAAGTAATTGACTAGGATATAAATAACAATGTATTTTGGGGTTTAAAACACATATAGAATTAAGTATAATATCAAGAGAACAAAGGATAAGAAAGGAGTAAATTGAAGTATGATGTTATAAGTTTCATATGCTATATATGAAATGGTGTGATGCTAATATATGGTTAATTATAATAAATTAAAGATACATATTGTAAAATCTAGAGTAACCATTAGAAACATAAAAATATAGAAGTATACTTAAAAGCCAATATAATAAATAAAATGGAATAATATAATTTATTCAAACAACTTTTAAAAAGACAGGAACAAAAGAACAAGTAGAAAAAATATAAAGACAGAAATTGGTTAAAAGTAAAAGAATGGAGGACAATATATTATGCTAATGTTAATCAAAAGAAAGAAGGAGTAGCTGCTTTAATTTCAAACAAAGTAGACTTCTAAGCAAGAAATAACATCGGCATTAAGAAAAATATGCTCAATGATAAAAAAGTCAACTCATCAAGGAACATGCAAAAATGTGTATGAACCTAAAAATGGAACTTCAAAACTAATAAAGCAGTAGAGAAATCTGAAAACAATGCATAAATACGCATAATTATAATTGGAGACTTTAAAAATCCTCTTTTAGTAACTGATATAACTAGTAGCCTCCAAAATTCAGTACGTTTAGAGAAGATTTGAACCAAAACACCATCATCAAACAGTGTTTGGTGATATTTATATTTATAGAACATTTTCTTCAATAGCAGCAAATGTGTGCTATGCTTTTTTCCAAAAACACATGAATGATTAGCCAAGAGAGGCCATATTCTATATGTCAACAAACAGCTTACTTAATACATTTTAAAGGACTGAGTTGACATAGAGTATATTCTCTGATCACAACAAAATTAGAGATTAAGACCAAAAGACATTTTAAAAAACTATAACTATTTGCAAATAATGCAACACAATTCTAAATATCCCATGGAACAAGGAAGAAATCACAATGTAAATTAGAAAATATTTTGAATGGAATGGAAATGAAACATAACCTATAAAAATGGGTGGAATCCAACAAAAGCAAGATTTGTTTGAAAAGTTGCTTCTACTAAAAATACAGAAAGGTCTCAAATCAGAGGAATAAACTTCTATGGAAAATATAGAAGAATAGAGTGAATTAAACCCAAAATAAGTATAAAGAAGTAAAATAAATATCCAGAAGTCAATAAATAGATAATAGAAACACAAGAGAAAAACAACAAAATTAAAGGCTATATTTGGAAAATATCTATAACTTGAAAAAAAAAACAATTAAAGTGGTCAATAAAAATAGAGAAAACACAAATTACCAATATCAGGAATGAAAGAAAGACATCACCAGTAGATTTACAGAGATATTACAGAGATATTAAGGTACTGTTATCAAATTTATTTCAATAATTTTTTAAAAATCTTAGAATAAAGTTTTCTTGAAAGATACAACTTGTAAGAATTGACATGTAAACAAATAGTAAACTAAAGTAGCATGACCTTAAATTTATTTTATTTATTTATTTATTTTTTTTGCATGACCTTAAATTAAATTAAAAAAAATCAATTTATAATTAAACTATTTTCCAGAAAGAAAACTACAAGTAACTTCAATGGTGGATTTTATCATAATTTAAAGAAAAAATATCAACAATCTTCCTCAAATATTCCAGAAAATAGAGGAACAACTTGCCAACTCAATTTATGAGTCCAGTATTACACTGATATGAACATTTGAAAAAATAGATAGATGGATATCCAAAGAACAACAACCATCATAAACGTGGGTGAAAAAAGTGTTTGAAAAAATATTAACATATCAAATCCAGATCACAGAATTAATAGATAAGGATAATAAAAACAGCTACTTTAATACAAATGTCCAAGAAGGCAGAGGAAAGCTAGAGCATGATGAGAGAAAGGCAAGATACTAAAGAAGGACTTAAAATTTCTAGAAATGAAAAATCCAGCATCTCAAATGGAAAATTCAATGGATGGCATGAACTGCCAATCTAATAAAGCAGAAAAAAACCCAATGACATAGCAATAGAAATGTTCTACATTGAAGCACAAAATGAAAAAAAAAAAAAAAATCACTGAAGTAAAGTTAACAGAGTGAATTGTGGGACAATATTAAGTGACTAAACTCATATAAATGGAGTCCCAGAAAGGAAGGAAAGAGGGTGTGGACAGAAAAAGAATTGTTAAAATTCAACTTTTATTCACTGTAAAATTACTGACAAACTAGAATTTGAAATAAAAATCCTCAACCTGATAAGGGGCATATATAATAATCCTACAAATAACATTATATGTAATAGTGACAGTATGAATGCTTTCCCTTAAGATTTCTTATCCATATTTCTATTTAAAATCATACTGATTTCAAGCCAGTAGTATAAAGTAAGAAAAATAAAGGCATGAGAAAATTTAAATACCCACAGATGATAGGACTAGGTAAATAGAAATTGATAAGAAATCTACCAAAAATACCTCTATGAGAAGTAGTATGTAAATTTAGCAATAACATAGGATACTAGATTAATTTATAAAAATCAGTTGCATACCTATAAGCAAATGGAGAGCAAAATTGAAAATAATTATCCTTTTAAAACAGCATTATTGATCAAAAACTACTTAGAAATCTATTTACCAAAATACCTGAAAACTTTACAACAAGAACTAAAATGTTCTGTTCAGAGAAATTTTAAAAGACCCAAATATATCATGAGTATATCATGTTTATAAATGATACTACTAAGATTATATTATGATGATGATACCATTTATTTCTAACTTGAGCTATATCTATATCTGTATCTCTATTTATGTAATATCAATCAAAATTCCAGCAGGGGCTCTTGTAAAAATCAACAATGGATTCTAAAATTTATATGCAAAGGATCTAAAATAACAACATCATATATATATATATATATATATATATATATATATTTAAATGTTTAAGAAAAAGAGAACTAATAATACTAACTTCCAAATATTATAACCATCAAGACAGTGAAGGAATGGCAGAGAGAGATACAAATCAATCAATGGAACTAAATAAAGATCACAGATAACCAACACTTATACAGGTAATTCATTTTCAACAAAGTTATCAAAGCAAACCAATGAGGTAAGGAAAATCTTTTCAACAAATGGTGCCAGTACTCGAAATGGGCATCCATAGAAGGTGAACAGGGATAACCCTGACATTCACCCCACAGCATACACAAAAATATTCTGAGATTAATCACATACTTAAACATAAATGCTAAAATGTCTAGAAAATGTATAGGAAATATCTCTGTGATCTAGGGGTATGCAAATAATTTAGATTTAAACATAAAAACACTAACCATTAAAAAATAAATTTATATATTAGACTATCAAAATTAAAACTTTCATTATAAGGCACTGTAAAGGAAATCAGTAGGTAACTCATAGACTGAGAAAATATTCACAGAACATATTTTATAAAGGACTTGTATCTACAATATATAAAGAACTCCTACAACGAAGTTATAAAAAAAGTCAAACAACCCAATTAAAAATGGACAAAACATTTGTACAGGTCAATAATGCATAGAATGGCCAATAAACACAGGAAGAGGTACAAAACATCACTAACCTTTAAGGAAATGCAAATGAAAACCAAAATGAGATTCCACTACACACCTGTTAGAATGGTAACATTTTTTTAAAGTAAAGCAACACCAAATGTTCAGAAAACATTTTTCTAGTTTTCTGGTAACAGTGTGAAAGTTACATCAGTGTGGAAGATATATTTAGCCCTGTGCTCCGGAAATAGCAATCCTAAACATTTATCCAAAAGAAATGAAGATATTGACTGAGACAAATATGAAAGCTCACTGATACTTCCATGCAACACAAATCAGCTCTGTTACAGTTCTTAAAATGCATCATTGAATGGCTCTCTTCTGAAAAAGATTTTGGCATGATGGCTGTAGATGCATCCTATTCAAGTGATTTCCCTGAAAGGGTTTATCTAATTATTCAATCACCACCCCTGTTAATTACAAGTCAGAAAGTGCCAAGAAATTGGGCTACAATCAAGGCGCTCCTGGCTTTTTAGACACCTGACTTTTAATGGACTCTATAATACACATAAAGAGCTGGAAGAAACATTCTTAATTCCATGAGAGCTACTCATTTATCCCCTATTTCCAAGTAGGGGATAGGAAGAATAGGAAGTTACCGTACTGGCAGAGAAGCTGGGATATTATCCACCATGTACAGAAATATACTGTAAAATCCCTCCATGTGGCTACACATACATACACACACACACACACACACACACACACACACACACACACATATTTGAGAGTATTATTAGTTATCTTGCCAGCATCTCCACTCCAAACGTTTTGACTAATCGTCAAAGTAAGGTCGAAACTTCTTGCCAGTGATTATTTAGAAATTGGCATATATCCCAATCCTGGTATAAGATATTTAAAAAGTCTACTATGGATTCTGGAAAAGGAATCATTATTCCTAAGAAAAAGATAAAGGAAGAGGCATTCATATATGATATGTGGACATGTGTCAATCATCTTAGTATAGTGAACATGGAACTCATAATAAACGGCCAGAAAGGGGAGGTGGAAAGAACCTTGGGACTTGGAAGTATGGTTGCACTATGCATTGTGTTAAGATTAGCACTCCTTTTACCCCTGCCCTTGCAGTGGTTGAGGTGATTCATTTCCCTGTCTTCCAAGCTTGTTTGAGTAAGGTTTTCCTGTTACTTGTATGTGAAGGCATTCTAAGAGATACACAAACACAAAGAGACAACAGTTTAGATAGTAGCTGCATTCTGAATTGGTGAGCTTTTGCAAGATAGCACCATGTTTGAGCCATCCTTTACCTGATCCTAACTTTTCTTTTACTTTTCTTACTATCGATGGGCAAAGTGGTTCAGTAAAGAAAGGACAGGAGTTTTGAATGACAAAAATCTGTGCTGGGCTTGGTGCTTCCATAAACTACTTTGTGTGACCAAGGTTGGAAAATAACCTTGCTGAATCTTAGTTGTTCCTTTTGGAAACTTTTGTGGAACTTCTATAGAGATTAATGGCATGATACATGTAAGGTATTTACATAAGCTCTGGCAAAGGACAGGAGTTTGATGTGAGTTGGCTGCTATTAACATGGGGAGGAAAATCATCTCAATGTTCAGGCAGCTGACTCACCAATGGGCTTCAAGTAAATAGCATATTTATAAACTGGGACCTATCTGCTCATCTTTTGGGGCAGGAATAGAATAGTTGCCATAGTAGATGGGGTTAGAAATAGACACTAGGCCTAGCAAGTAGAAGCACCAAATAGTTACAACAGCAATAATAATAACGCCAAACACCACCTTCCATATATGAGTATCTGAGCTATGTATCAGCACTAACCTCACTATACAGGTGAGAAAATTAAAACCTCACGTAGTCATTGAGTTCAGCCAAGATCACACAGCAGTAAGTAGCAGAATCTTCACTCACCTCAAGGCACTCTGGATGCAAACCCCTTGCTCAAAACCTTATCGAGGGGTGTGTGTGTGTGTGTGTTTTATCTGAGGCTAACCCTAGTCAAATGCTCAGCAATGGAAGACTTGCCCAACTACACTTAATAACATCATAAAATTCTTCCTTCCATAAAGATAACTTAGGCAAATAACATAAATATGGCAGAAAAGGCTTCCCACCTGATCTCAGAAGACTAGAAATACATAGCAGGTAGCCATTTAAGGCTATGCTCTTCCAGAACAAACTCTACTGATATCTAAAAATACCGAAATAAAGGTTACTTCTTTTCTCTCAAGCTCTGTGTGCACGTACATGTGTGCACATAGGTTTCCTTGCGCTCACACAGACATGCATGCATTCATTTCCCAAAACAAAGTTGTATGAGTGGCAATCTTTTCAGATCTGATGTGGAATTTATTGGTCACATTTCTATCTCCATAAAAATGCAGCACATCATATGATTGCATTTTATGAGTCTGTATCAGTTAGAGAAACAGCAAGAAGACCCTCCATCAGAGTGTATACTGGAGAGGTGCACTTTAGTGTCAAGGAGGAATTATTATTAAGCTCTAGAGTTTGGCAGTGTCGGTTTTTTCACTAAAGGACCGCTCAGCTGTTGCTGAATTGAGAGTCTTCTAATCACAAAGATATCCTAAGATACTCACAGAGGGCTTATTTTTCTTAAATTTTTCCTAAGGGGGAAATAAGTGAACTCCCGTTGACCCTTTTAATCACTTGGGTCAAATCAGAACTATTGTCAAAGTGGTTTCGAGCCTTCATTATTTTTAAAATGTATGCCAGAGAAGAAACTTTAAGCTTCCAATAATCAGACCTTGTTATACATTTTCCTTAGCAAATGTTCACCCAGAAGGAACGATCGGAGAGTTTTCTTTGTGAAGTGTGCCACTGAGGATCATGATATAGGATTCAACAGTGGGATTTAACCGCCTTCTTTAATACATCATCTGCTTTAACTCTTGGATGTGGTAAAATTGAAACAAACTTCATTCTTCTCTGATTTCAGAAAGCAGAGTTCATTAATTCCCCTCGCCTGCAATGCTCTAGAAATTTGAGTTTGAGTGCCTTTCTTGCACTGGAAAAAATTCATCCATTCATTCACTCATTCATTCATTCATTCATAAGAACCAGTTAGGAATCATACATACAGTTGTCAGTCTATTAATTATAAATAAGAAAAAAGGAAAATTTTAGAAAGTTGTAAAGGCAATTGCATTTGGGTCAGAGAATGTGAGTTGCAAGGACTTCCTATTAAGCACATTCATTCTGTTCTTTGCAAGAACAGAAATACTACATTAAGGTAGCTACTATTACGTAACACCTCTATTGACCCCTAAAAATGTTCAAATGAAGCTTCTCCTTTCTTAAGCTGTGTGCGTGTGTGTGTGTGTGTGTGTGTACGCACGTGTAATCAGTTTCTGTGCACTCACAGGAACGTGACTGCTTTCATTACTCAAAACAGTAAACAGAATACTTCAAATGAAGTAAACACTTGAAGAAGCCAAAAAAATCTCTATATTAAAGAAGATACCATCTGCAGCAGGTGACTTGTAATAAATAGTTTCTACCTTGGCATCCCTCCCTGTCTTACCTCTTTCCATCTACTCCTTCTATCCATCTTTATTGCCATTTCTTTCTTTGGGCTTAGTTTATGCTCTGGATGTGGCTAAACAGAAAAAAAAAAAAAATCCTCCTCTCTAATTCCTGAAAGGAGAAGCACATAAGCCTCTGGGTTCTCTGGCATGACCTAGAACTACTCAGGAATTACTCCCATCATGGTTTTGAGTGGAATGGGTCTGGTGAGAAAGGATACAATACAGAGCATTGTTCATCTGACTGGCTAATTCAATTTACAACCACGTCCTATGCTGGAAACTGAGGGCCCAGGAAACAATTAGATGTGGCCCCAGCACTCATGAAACACACAGCCTGAAAAAGGATACAGATGTGAAAACCACAGCAAACATTTCAACAGTGGTCACTATGTGCTAAATTCTAAGCACTTTCCTACATTAAAATCATTTACTCGATGTCATTCTGAAGAGTTAATGACACTACTATCCTCATGATAGAGGCAAAAATTAAGAGAGAAAAAGAGGCACACAGAGTTTAAATAACTCCAAAGGCCACAAGATTAGTAAAGGGAGGAAGCTGCGATTTAGACCAAGGAACTCTGGCCCGAAGTCTGTGCTCCCAGACACCAGGGTAGGGTGCTATATCTCCTCTTTGTATGTGAAAATATGGAGTGTGCCTCCCGACTGTCTCTGCCACTAAAAAAAAAAAAACAAAAAAACACACACACACACAAAGAAAAGTGTAAAATGTCTCTCTCTGCTCACCATACTTGAGCTCTGTTTTCCTTCTTTTTCAAAACCCCTTTCCCCCACCTGGGTGAGGGGGGTTTAATTACGTAGGTCAATTTATCCTCTTTACTAATTACTTTTTCTCTTCATGTTGGTGCATTCTTTGAGTTGGCAGCACTAAAGTCCAGGGGCCTTTCCGGCTGAGAGAACCTGCCCAGAAAGGTGGGGAGAAGAAAGAAGCTGAGATGACATTGAGGGTGTTCTTTTACTAGAGCTGGGAGAAATGGCTGACCTTTACCCACTGTATCTAGGTATATAACCTTTGACAATGAAAAATGGTCAGGAGACACTTGCCACAGTGCCTGGCACTGAACACTGGATAAGCAGTGACTGTGTTCGTTATTTACATCCTTCTAGTCAAGAAGCTGGTTTACTTAGTCATTTCTTTACTTTTTTCCCTGAAGCCCAAACTGCCATTTACCCTTGGGCTTTCCAGGAGGAATTTCTGGCATATGAGTGCCATGCTTCCATGCTTTAATTTCCAGTTGTATAATTTTAATATGAACTTCATAACTTTTCTTGCTCCTTTGTTACGTTTCCTTTTTTTTTTTTTTTCTAAAGAAGCAACTGTCATGAGCATCTAGCTAGCAGAAAATGGCATGTAAGTCTTCCGACTAAGAGTTATGCTGAGAATGTTGCTTTGAAGGTTCCCTTGGACCTTTCAAGGCAGCTTCCAAGAAGTTAGAGGGATTTGTGGTTTAGGGGGAAAAGCTTAGTTGCCTCTAGCTTTTAGGGACTTAACAATTTAGTGAAGGTGCAGGGCAGGGTTGAAATGTGGATATAACTAGATGATTGGAAGGTCCCTGTCATCCTGTAAGTAGCAGTGCCAGGAATTATAGAAACATTCAGAGTTGGGTCCTGACCAGGTCATGGGGACAGGAAGTGGGAGTGGTGCATAGATTGCAAAAAGTAAATTCATACAAATGCCCCAAGGCTGAGTTCCTGAAAATGTGAACGGTGGACCACCTGCAGCAAAGTCACCCAGGAATGCATGTAAAAAAATGCAAATTGTTGAGCCCACATCAACCTAGTGGGTGCAGGTACTTGGGGTCAGGCCAAGGAATCCACATTTTACCCAGGTTCTCAGGGGAGTTTTGTATATAATAAAATTGGGGATCATCAATAACATGAGAAAGAAATGGAAGGAAGTAAAAGCAATTCAGTTCTAACTGAAGCTAGGGCATCAGTGTGCTAAGAACAGCTTATCATGTAATCAGCACCCTATCACTGTGAAATAATTACACTCACCCCCCACTTCTACTGAGGAAACTGAGTTACAGAGAGACCAAGAGATTTGCCAAAGGACATGAAGTTTACCAGTGGTAGAGGCAGGATTTAAACTCAGGCTGTCTGACACCAGAGCTTGTATTCCTAACCAGTACAATAAACTTCCTCTTACAGGTAGATGCGTATAATTCAACTTAACTCATTGTTATTGAGTAAGCATCACATGTAAAAACATCAGGAGTTAATTTCCCTTTGTTTTCTTGTTTGTTTTGGGGAGGGTAAAAATACTAATAAAGTGAAACCTAAACATATAATCCTGGGTAGGAACTGATATGTACAAAAGGGGCTTCAATGCTATAATAAATAATGTGCTTTATTAGCAAAATTAACTATCCAGTGATAGAATTTTACTTTATTTTTCAGTTTTAGAGAATTTATACTAATAAAATAGATTGAGGTTTCAGTTTTATAAAATGGGAAATGGAGAAGTGATGCAAATTCTGTCATTACTGATACCTGAGGCCTGGTATGGCGGTAATTCCATTGGGCATGGAGTTAGGTGCTCTGGGTACAAATTTTGAGCCACGTCACTTAACATCCTTAAACCTCCATTTTCTTATTTGCAAAATGAAAAGAAAATAACAATACCTACCTACGTACCCATCATAAAATATTAGCATGTGTTAATGCATATAAAAGCAACAATAAAAACAACTTTCATAAACTAGTGTGTAATTCATAGGGATGGTGTTACTAAATGGCAAACTCCCTGGGAATAATGACCAAGACTCATGTGATGACCCAGCACAACACTTAATGCTTACACGATATTTAGTAAATAGTTGCTACAGAAATAAGATTATTCATCTGAGTTTCTCTAATAGATATATGAGTAATGGAATGTGTAAGCAATAAATGACATTCATAAACTTTTGTTTTTATGAAGTGTTCCTTACCCACCTTACAAAGAAAGCTGCAGAGCTATTTAAAGTGAGAAGGTCAGTGTTTATTTTCTTACTGTGAAAATCAAGTGCTTTGTTTGTTTCAATTTTTTCTATATATTTTTACATTGATTTAAAAACGAACCACCTTACATTGAAGCCCATCTCTCCAGTCCCATAAAATATCTTAACTTCTGGCCCTATTTTAAACCAGTTCTCTAACTCTGCATAATATACATGTCCCTCAAAAAATGTTTAATAAAAGTAGCAAAGAAAGGGAAAACAATTCTGAAAAAAGGAAAAAAATGCTAAAGGGGCAATAAGAGACTGCAAGATTTGTGTTCAATGTTAACAGACATATGCATACGTATACATTTTGTTCTTTCATTACAATTTGAAGTTTTCTCAAGATTTTCTTCTGCTTAGCAAAGGAAAGCCTAGTGACCTGACAAAGTGATATGAACAGATGTGTCTGCCCTGCAGAAATGTTTAAAAGAGAAATCTTGGTTTGAGTGCCAAGTTCTATCCATAAGAATGGATATATGACTCATTTCGTCCAAGGATTCATCAAGTGACCTTGACCACTCACTTCTCTCTGGCCCATATGTAAAACACGCCCATCTATAAAATCCCAGGCATGGGTGGGTAAAGGTTAAGGTGCTGAGGTCCTTTGGAGCTCTAGCTTACTAGAGTCATCTCCAGAATATATAAATATATCTATAGAGTACATCTATCTATCTAATTCTATATTTATTTCTATAGAATCTATGTCTATAGAATCTATCTATATTTACAGAATATATATCCATATCTATCAATCTATCCATCCATCCATCCATCTGTCCACCCCTCCCTCCCTCCCAATTTGGTACATTTCCCTAAAGAGAAGACTGAAGATCTGAGTGTTATAGAAGAAAGAACAGCATGGGGTTTGAAGACTCTCATGTCTGCTCATTAATTTATTATTTATTTAACAAACACTCACTGAGGTTGCTGCTGTCTGCTGAGACTATAAAAAGGAGGTAAAAGTAGATAAGGGGACACGCGCAAGTAATGTGACAATATCAGAAAATGGCATTATGGTATGATCAATGATACCATAGCAGCAAGCATAGGGTCTTCTGCAAACAAAGACATGGATCACAGAACCCGCCTGAGTAGTTAAAAAAAAAAAAAAAAAAAAGGCTTTAAAGAGGAAATGATGATTATATTAAATTCAAGGGAATGGGTAAAAGTAATAAGCAAGGAATGTTAGACTAATCTGATTTCAAATCCTAATTTCACCATTTACTGACCTTGGCAACATACTCATGTCTTCTGAGCCTGAGACCTTCCTTTGTAAAAGAATGGCAATAATGCTTCTTCATCTGGTTTGGGAGAAACTACAGGTGAAGGTAGGTTTAAAGCACTCATAGCAGTGCCTAGCATACACTAAGAGCATAATAAATATTGATCCCTTCTTTCAAAGGAATGAGCGTAAGGAACACAGTTTTTTTTCTTGATTAAGACATTTATTATTGTTGTCCTTTTGAACATGAAATAGGATCATGGATAATAAAGGAAATGCCTTTTCTTTTCTCTTTCTCCTCTTTTTGCTCATATCCACCTTTCTTGAGATTGAAGCAGCATAAGGAAGCTTTTTAAAAACAAGGCCAGATACTGTTCTAAGCACTTTCCGTATTTTGTTATTTAATCCGTATAAAAACGTTTGCCTTAATGGACAGGTAACTGTTGTTATCCCAATTTTCCATTTGAAGAAAATGAATCACAGAGAATTTAAAAACTGCTAAATGATCAAATTGGAATTCAGATTTAGGCTTCCTGTCTCCAGAGTCTGTTCCCTTAATCACTGTACAACACACACATCTATGACAGAATGTGTCTACTATATATGATAATAACCCACAAATGATCTCTAGAGTGAAAAGAGAAGTCCAAAGACAGAACAAGGTGAGCACTAGCACGAAGTATCTGTGACAGGAGAAAAGCCCATAGTAGACTGAGAAGGTTCTAGAAGAGTAAAGGAAATTTGGTTCTGCCTGTGCAGTACCTGTTGTATCTTCTTGCTTCCCAACAGGACACTGAGGATATTCAGGTATCTACTCTGCCCTTCTCACAGGACGTAGGGGAAACTGATCCCATCACTAGCTTTAGAAATAAATTCCGATCATTCTAAGTCATTCCAAACGGACAGAATCATCTCTCTATATACTCTTATTGGTCCAGCAACGTAGGCTGGCCCCATAAAAACTAAAAAGGACTTATACTGCATACACTGGAATTTGCCTCCCTGTCTGTACTGGATGTAGATATGGGAACATTTTGTTTGTTGAGATTAGTAGACACATGAGGCCATGATGAGTCACCCTGAAGACAAACTTGACAATGAGAAGGACAGAACAAAGAGAATTCAAGGAAGCAGAGCCAGACACCTGTTATACTCTCCACTGGTTGTGTTCATACCTCTATACCTCTTATAATTTGCAAATTAGATGACAAAAAAAATAACCACATTACTTAAGTCACTTTAAGTTTTCTGTTACTTGAAGCAAAAAAACCTGTAATTTTTATTTCTTTGGAGGCAACACAGGAAAGGGTTTTATAAAGGGAATGTTCAACAGTATTCGATGTTTTAGAAAAAAGAATTATAATTTTGAAAAATCTCATGATACAGATATAAACTTCTGATCTCTAAATTATTTGGCCAGCCAGGCCAGGGTGAATCTAGGAAATGTCTAACACATATCACTGAATGCCCAGAGTATTAAGGGAAGGGATGTGAGGTAGGAATGGAAGGACCAAGTAAACCTCACCATTCAGTTCCTTGGAAGTTTATTCAGTTTTAAAGGTTCATGCCTGCCAATGATGCTGTGCATTTATATGTAGTCAGTCTTGCATACTGCATCCAAAAAAATAGGCTCTAGCTCTGAGGATCCCACGTAATAAAGTTGGAAGGACTCTGTAATTAACCCTAGAGTAATTACCTTCACACCAAGCAAACCACTCTGGAGTAGGCAAGTGGCCTACCCGCCAAGAACCATGTTATAATAAGGTTGGAGAGAGCAATTTCTAACATTTTTCCCATGGTGTATGAACTTAATGGAGCTGAACGCCAGTCATCCATGGAGCGATGCAGAGAAGATCAAGGTAAGTGAAAGTCTCCAAAGCTCTATTTTAAGCACCAATTTCCATCTTTAGCCTTACCTGGGTATTACACATATGTCATCCAGCTGCATCATAAAATCAATGAAGCTGAGACATTCGAGAGATCTAAGAGGTCATGAAGACCAGCCTGCTTCCCAGTGTGAGATTCATTTCAACACACCCCTGACAGGCAACTGAATAATTTCTACTTACATGCCTTCTGGGAGCCAATGCTGGGAAATCAAAAATACAGGCTTGGAGCCAAACAGACTTGTGTTAATGTTAATCTCTGACACTCATTATTTGTAATCTAAGAAACCTGTGTATTAGTTTCCTTTTTTAAGATGGTTAAAACATAGTTTAATTCCACCACACTGCTTTGGTAGAATAATTTGTTTTGAGAAAAACAATATTAGTTTTCTGTATTTTCGCTTTTGTTGTCAGACATTCGGAGGTTTTATAAAATTCTACCAGCTATGAATCTATAATTGGCCTCCCTGCAATACCTTCTCACTGATCCTCATGTCCTGTTCCTGGGAATTCACAGACTGTGGCTGTTTTCTCCAGAGACCTCTTCTTCTACCCTAGGGGAAGATATTACTTGAACCCTGGCGGTAAGACTTTTGACTTCAAATCAGCCTGAGATTTCAGCTCTTGTGAGAAAAGTCCTAAGATTGTTTAATTATTTTCATTGAAGTAGCGTAAAGGTCAGTGAGCTTTAGCAAAGGAATTAACTTTTCTGGCCTTTAGCATCCAATTCTCTAATGAGAGAGTTGGATTAAGGTATTTTATGATTGTCACCTATAAAAACTGTATCTTGTCGTATGATTTCAGAACTCTTTATTTATTGAGCATCTTTGTATACTCAGAAGTCTGTAAATGTTTCATAAATACGGCTATCTGAATTAAATGTAACATTTCAGATGTGTGCTCACGGCAAGTGAGGATATGATACATAATGATCTGTCATCTGGATGCTATACACCTATTAAAATAACAGTTCTATTAATTTCCTGAGTGGTTGTATCACATGGCCCATTTGTTTTTACTTTACAAAAATCTCTAGATTTTTTTCCCCTACCCAAGTCCTGAGTTGAAATTGCAGCTTTACTGGCTCTGTAATCCCAGATATGATACTTAGCTTCTAAGGCCCTAATTTTCCATCTGTAAAACTGAAATAATCCCTACATAAGGAATTTTTGGAGGATTAAGTAAGGTGATGTACACAAAGTACTTTATATCCCACAAAGAACAGAAGTTTGACAAGTGTACTTTCTGTATGCTTTTCAACTCTCTCGTTTGTTCCTAACCCCTTAAGTGGAAGTGAGTGACACAATGGTAGATACTTGGTGGCTTACGAGAGAAAGAGACCAAAATTAGGAAGGATCAACCATTTCATCATCTCTAGCATCTGCTGACAACAGTTCTGAGATGAGTGTAGGGACTGCAGGAATTCCACTGGATCATTATAATACTATTAGTGTGTGAGAGACACACGCATGCACACAAATACATACCACGCTCCAGATCCTAACAGCGTTTGTGTCAGTGAGCACGTGAAACAGAAGCTGGCTTTTTGTTGTTCTCCTGCTTCTAAAAGGAACGGACAGTTTTCTACTTTAAGATGATGGCTTCCTGAGTTTACGGATTGAATCCCCAATTCTTTACAACAAAGTTGGAAGGAGGGAAAGGCTTCTCATCAGTTCTACACGTTCAGTCTTTGTGACTAATGAGAGAGTTCACCCATTTCAGCCATCCTTTCATTACTGGTTCCACTCTGCTAATAAAGCCATCACAAATAGGCAGCCTGACAAAATGGCTTTTCCTGTAGAGAAAGTTCTTTTCCCTCTTTTCCGACTTAATTAGCTGCACTTTAGGTAGGGTGGTTGGTGAGGGGGACTAGGAACAGTATTTAAAGCTCTAGGGAGGACCATACTACGGCCTGTTACAACAAACCAAATCCAATCAAGTGAATCAGTTTAAACCAAACAGACCATATTTTACTAAATGTACCTTAATTGGTAGAGAATGTATGGTGTGATTTTAAAATGGCATTTTAATGACCCTGGGGAGCAAAAACACTCATTTGAGCTTAAAATGTGTTCATCCCCTGATTGCACAACTCTTAATTGAGTAGCTGCTATTCCGGGCAATTTAGCTCGGTGGTATGCCATGGATATTTGAGTTAGAAAACTTAGATTAGATTTCCATTTTCACCATTTTCTAGAAAGTCTTCTTTTGTAATCCACTTAAAGCTAATTTCTGTAAAATGGAGATAATATTGATTTCACAGGGTTAATTACAATAATGAGATAATATAGCAAATAATAGGCAATTAATAAATGGAGGAAATTGTCTTGCTGTTGTTCATGTTAAAAATAATGAAAAATAAAAAACAAACAAAAAACTTCGGGATTTTCCCAGAGGAAATTTGCTTTGAAGCTTGGAAGCCTAAGTTAACATAAATAAACTAAATACTACCAGAGGTTAATTGCAAAAAGATTAACTTATAATGGACCTTGAAGGTGTTGTGTATGTTTAAATCTCAGATGAATAATCTTTCTCCTTTTTGGGGGGATTAACTAAAATTCCAAGATGATACAGAGTAAAGTAATTCAGAAAGAGAAAAACAAATACTGTATGCTAACGCATATACATGGAATCTAAAAAAAAAAAGGTACTGAAGAACCTAGGGGTAAAGGGAAAGACAAACAAACAAAACAAAACAAAACAAAAAGAACCTAGGGGCAGGGCAAGAATAAAGACATAGACATAGAGAACGGACTTGAGAACACAGGGTGGGAGGGGAAGCTGGGGTGAAGCGAGAGAGTAGCACTGACATATATACACTACCAAATGTAAAATACATAGCTAGTGAGAAGCAGTTGCATAGCACAGGGAGATCACAGCACAGGGTGACCACCTGGAGGGGTGGGATAGGGAGCGTGGGAGGGAGGCTCAAGAGGGAGGAGATATGGGGATATGTGTATACATATAGCTGATTCACTTTGTTGTATAGCAGAAACACAACACTGTAAAGCAATTATACGCCAATAAACATGTAAAAAAATAATAGAACCATATCTTGAATATTCAATTTGTATAAAACATATTATTCTGGTACAGCTGAAACCAGCTTCATAGAATAACCTCATCCTCACTACTTCCCTAGCAATCACTTATGCATAAATTGAGGAGGTTAAAAACCATCAGCAACTCACTTTTCATAAGCCTATGAAAATGAAACCATTAGGGGAAATACTAGTAAATTATAGTATATCAACATGAAATTATATTGTTTTGTCATTAAAATAATCATTTTAAGATGATGTAGAAAAGCAGCTTTTTCAAAACTAAAAAAAACACAAGGCACCTTGTAGGTGACACCAGCCAGCATCCAGTTTTCCTTTGGTACCTTATCTGATTTTATTGAGCAATATTCCTGCCTTATCTTTTAGGCAGCCAAATTCTGGATTGATTTGCTTGCTTTATGGTATTGTCACTGAAAGGGATTGGTTTAGAAGTATGCACGTGACATGGTTCTGAGCCCACCCTGGGGCCCCCCTCTAGCCCCTCCTGCTCTGGCACTGCTCCTGCTAAGACAAGAGACTGCCATTACCAAGTCGTGTGTGAGGACTGGAGAAGGAGTAGGGCCAGCTTGGGTCCCGGTCCTGCCTCTAGGGAGGGCAGAGACTGTCATTGCCATCACATATATGCCATGCACAGGGGAAGGAGCAAAACCGGCTCAGGACCTGGCCCTGCCTCTAACCAGAGTGGGAACCCAGAGCCAGCTCAGAAGTATAGCTCAAAACCCTCAGGCAACAGCCACATCCCCAACCAAAGGGAAGACTGCCATCACACCCGGGAGAAGCCCAACTCCTTCAGGGCTCCTACTCTAGCACTTCAGGCCCCACTCCTACCCCCCAATAAGGCAGCAAACACCACTGAACCTAGGAGGATCCCTGGCTCATACCTAGCTCCAGCTCTAGCCCCTCTGACTCTATCCCTACCACCAAGTTGGCAGCTGCCAACACACCCAGGAGAAGATGCAGCCCAAGCTCACTTCAGATCTAGCTCTCCCACCAAAGCCACTGGGTATATGCAGACTGCACAGGGATGCTCCCAAACAAGGACATGCTCCCAAGAGCAGAATAGCTAACTGTTTTGCTTAATTTCATATTGACAAAGAGAGAAAGTCAAAAAAAAAAAAAAAACAAGAGAGGAGAGAGGACTAAGTTTCAAATGAGAGAACAAGATAAAATATCAGAAAAATATATTCCACTGAAACAGAGATAAATAACTTATCTGATAAAGAGTTCAAAGCAACAGTAATAAAAATGCTAAATGAACTTGGGAAAAGAAGAGAAGAACATAATGAGAACATCAACAAAGTACTAGAAAATACATTTTAAAAAATCAGAGCTGAAGAATATAGTAACTGAAATAAAAAATAGGCTAGGAAGAATTAATAGCAGATGACAGATGACAGAGAAAAATGCATAAGTGACCAGGAAGATACAATAGTGGAAATCACTCAATCAGCACAACAAAAAGAAAAAAGAAATTAAAAAAATAAGGATAGTTTAAGGGACTTCTAGGACAACATCAAGTGTACAAATATTTGTATTATAGGGGTTCCAGGAGGAGAAGCAAGGAAGGGACAGAGAACATATCTGAAAATATAATAGCTGAAGACCTCACTAACCTGAAAAAGGAAACAAAAATCCAGTTCCAGGACACACAGAAATTCCCAAACAACCCAGAGACTCACACCAAGACATATCATAATTAAAGTGGCAAAAATTAAAGACAGAGAAAGAATTTTAAAGGCACCAAGAGAAGCAAAGAGCGACATACAAGGGAACCCCCATACAGCTATCAGCTGATTTTTTCAGTAGAGACTTTGAAGGTCGTAAGGGAGTGGTATAATATATTTAAAGTGCTGAAAGAAAATAAACAGATAAAAAAACAACCTACAACCTAGGATAATCTACCCAGCAAGGTTATTGCTCACAACTGAAGGAGAGAGAAATATAATAGTTTCTTAGACAAGAAAAAACTAAGAGATCATCACTACTAAATTAAGCTTATAAGAACGTTAAAGGGTCTTCTTTAAGTGCAAAAGAAAATGCTATAACAAGAAGTAAGAAAATACAGGAAGGAAAAAAATCTCAGTGGTAAAGGCAAACAAATAGTAAAGACAATAGATCAACCACTTAAGCTACTCCAAAGGTTAAAAGAGAAAAATTGTAAAATCAACTGTAATTATAATGAATGCTAAAGGTAGACATTAAAATGTGAAATATGACATCAAAAACACAAAATCTGGGGGAAGGGAGTAAAAAATGTAAATCTTTTAGAATGTGTTTGAACTTACATGACTATCAGTTTAAAACATCTAAATATATTATATTTATAGTTTGACATACATGAACTTCATGGTAACCACAAATCAAAAACCTACAATAAATACAAAAAATAAAATAAAATAAAGAGAAAGATACCCTACCCAAAGATAATACTAAAAAAGTGACAAAACCTCAAAGGAAGAAACTAAAAGAAGAAAATAATAGAAGAACTGCAAAAATAACCAGAAAACAAATAACAAAATGGCAATAAATACATACTAATCAATAATCACTTTAAATTTTAAAGGACTAAATGCTCCAAGCAAAAGACATAGGGTGGTTGACTGGATTAAAAAAAAAAAAAATGACCCATCTATATGTTGCCTACAAGAGACTCACTTCAGACCTAAAGACAGCTGCATATAGAAAGTGAGGGGATGGAAAATAAATATTCCACACAAACTGAAACAAAAAGAAAGCTGGAGTAGCAATACTCATATCAGACAAAGTAGACTTTAAAACAAAGGCTACAACAAAAGACAAAGGATGACATTATATAATGATAAAGGGATGAAACCAAGAAGCAAATTCAACATTCATAAACATATATGCAACTAATGTAGGTATACCTAAATATATAAAGCAAATATTAACAGACATAATGCGAGAAACTGACAGTAACACAATAATGGTAGGGGATGTTATCACCCCACTTACATTAATGGATAGATCATCCAGACAGAAAATCAATAAGGAAACAGTGGCCTTAAATGAAACACTAAACCAGATGAACTTAATAGATGTTTAGAACATTACATCCAAAAAGAGCAAAATACACATTCTTTATAAAAGCACATGGAACTTTCTTCAGCATAGATCACATGTCAGGCCACAAAATAAGTCTCTATAAATTTAAGAAGACTGAAATTATACCAAACTTCTTTTCTGACCATGACGGTATAAAACTAGAAATCAATTACAGAAAGAAAAATGGAAAAACACAAACACATGGAGACTAAAATACTTGGTACTCAAATCCCAATGGGTCAAAAAAGAAACAAAAGAAGAAATCAGAAAATACCTTGAGACAAATGAAAATAAAAACCCAACTTTCCAAAAATCTATGAGTTGCAGCAGAAACAGTTCTAAGGGTGAAGTGTATAGGAATACAGGCTTACCTCAGAAAATAAGAAAAATGTGAAATAAACAACCATCAACAAAGGAAGGAAATAACAGAAATCAGAGCTGAAAAAACAAAAACAAAAAAAAAAAGAGAGACCAAAAAACCAATAAAACTGTGAACTGGTTTTTTGAAAAGATAAACAAAATTGATAAACCTCTACCCAGGCTCACCAAGAAGGAAAGAGAGAGTACTCAAATAAATAAATTAAGAAATTAAAGAGAAGTTACAACCTATTTCACAGAAATACAATCACAAGAAAATACTATGAACAGTTATAGGCCGACAAATTGGGCAACATAGAAAAAAATGGATAAATTCTTAGAAACATAATCTTCCAAGACTGAATCAGAAAATAATACATAATCTTGTATTGAAACTGAATCAGTAATTTAAAATCTCCCAACAAACACAAGTCCACGACTGGATGGCTTCAAAAGGGAATTCTACCAAATATTTAAAGGGTTAATACCTATCCTCAAACTATTCCCAAAAAATTAAGAGAAGGAAGGACTTTGAAACTAACTCTATGAGGCCAGAATTACCCTAATACAAAAACCAGACAAAGACAACACCAAAAAAGAAAATTACAAGCCTGTAATTTTCATACCCCTGACTACACAGTTGCAAAAATCCTCAACCAAATATTAGCAAACCAAATTCAACAATACATTAAAAGGATCATAGATTTATTCCAGGGATAAATTTATTTATTTATTCCAATAAATAAGAGATTTATTCCAGGGATGCAAGGATGGTTTAACACCCATAAATCAATCAATGTGATACTACATTGACAAAACAAAGGATAAAAATCACATGATGATCTCAATAGACACAGAAAAAGCATTTGATAAAATTTAACACCCAGAAACGAGAAAAAGAGGGGATAACAATAGTAGTTTCCTCCTCCATAGTTGTAATGAGGATTAAATGAGTATTTTTAGATAACACTTAGTAGAATGTTGGATGCAAAGTAACTGTTGTATAAATTATAAATAAAATAAATAAAATATTTATTGGCAACCAAATATGAAGCAAGATAACATGATAAAAAAACACACAAAAAAAAAAACAAGGAGAAGGTTTTCAACTAGACAATGACCAAGTTTTTGAGGATTTTAGAATCTTGGTGGTGGAAATGACACAGGAGAATAATTACAGCAAAAAGTATAAAGGTCTAAGTTCCAGAAAAGTAAGTAAAAGGTTTTTTTATGTTGCTTAAAGTTTACAAAGAACATTTTTACATGTTATTTCACTTAATTCTCCTGCCATTTCTGAGAGTCATATATATCATTGCTATTATTCTGTTGAAGCAACTAAGTTTGGAAGATGGTAAATGATAAAATATTAATGACTATAAGTAGTTGAACTTCATCCAGGACCTCTGATTTCAAATCACAATTCTTTTATTCATTCACTTATGCATTTACTCATCTATTCATGAAAACTTATTTGTGCTTCACATGCATTTCACATAGTAGCCAAACTGCCTGAAATATTTAATGTGATTCCCTAACACCAGAGGTACTGCTAAAATCAGCACTCCTGCAAGTGATTGTTGGCCCCAAAGGGCAAGGGGGTGAGAATATTTACATAGAGTTTGTACTAATAAACAACTGAGTTGAATAGTGACCAGGCACCCGTTTGTACAAGGGGACCAGTTATTTATTTACCAACATTCCTCCACTTCCCCCTTTTAAGCCATCTTGGCTAAAATGCCATGGAAATACTGAAACAGGAGAGCATATTACAGCTGGAGGAAGGGAAGAACACTGATTGCCTCCTGAAAAAGGTGAATGGTGAAAGAACACCTGTGTGCTTCCCTTCCAGGTCACTGAACAAACACATCCAGTTCACATAAAGATGCTAGAGTGCCTAAAAGAAATGTGGCCCCAGTGTAGCAATCTCTCTCTAGAGCTCCTCCAGGACACTCCCATTTTCTCTCACACATTTCACTTTCATTATTATTACTATCATAGTTATCATAAAGCTATACAGGATACTGTATTAAAGGGCGGGAACACGGAGATAAAAATAATTGACATACTGTTAAATGAACTTCCCTACTTTTTCTATACATACGTTATTTATTTATTTAACATCTTTATTGGAGTATAATTGCTTTGCAATGGTGTGTTAGTTTCTGCTTTATAACAAAGTGAATCAGTTATACATATACATATGTTCCCATATCTCTTCACTCTTGCATCTCCCTCCCTCCCACGCTCCCGATCCCACTCCTCTAGGTGGCCACAAAGCACCGAGCTGATCTCCCTGTGCTATGCAGCTGCTTCCAACTAGCTATCTATTTTATGTTTGGTAGTGTATACATGTCCATGCCACTCTCTCACTTTGTCACAGCTTACCCTTCCCCCTCCCCATATCCTCAAGTTCATTCTCTAGTTGGTCTGTGTCTTTATTCCCGTCTTACCCCTAGGTTCTTCATGACAATTTTTTTTTCTTAAATTCCATATATATGTGTTAGCATACGGTATTGGTCTTTCTCTTTCTGACTTACTTCACTCTGTATGACAGACTCTAGGTCCATTCACCTCACTAGAAATAACTCAGTTTCGTTTCTTTTTATGGCTGAGTAATATTCCATTGTATATATGTGCCACATCTTCTTTATCCATTCATCCGATGATGGATACTTAGGTTGCTTCCACCTCCTGGCTATTGTAAATAGAGCTGCAATGAGCATTGTGATACATGACTCTTTTTGAATTATGGTTTTCTCAGGGTATATGCCCAGTAGTGGGATTGCTGGGTCATATGGTAGTTCTATTTGTAGTTTTTTAAGGAACCTCCATACTGTTCTCCATCGTGGCTGTACCAATTCACATTTCCACCAGCAGTGCAAGAGTGTATCATTTTCTCAACACCCTCTCCAGCATTTATTGTTTCTAGATATTTTGATGATGGCCATTCTGAGCGGTGTGAGATGATATCCCATAGTAGTTTTGATTTGCATTTCTCTAATAATTAATGATGTTGAGCATTCTTTCATGTGTTTGTTGGCAATCTGTATACCTTCTTTGGAGAAATGTCTGTTTAAGTCTTCTGCACAGTTTTGGATTGGGTTTGTTTTTTTGTTATTGAGCTGCATGAGCTACTTGTAAATTTTGTAGATTAATCCTTGGTCAGTTGCTTCATTTGCAAATATTTTCTCCCATTCTGAGGGTGGTCTTTTGGTCTTGTTTATGGTTTCCTTTGCTGTGCAAAAGCTTTTAAGTTTCATTAGGTCCCAGTTGTTTATTTTTGTTTTTATTTCCATTTCTCTAGGTGGCAGGTCAAAAAGGATCTTGCTGTGATTTATGTCATAGAGTGTTCTGCCCATGGTTTCCTCTAAGAGTTTGACAGTTTCTGGCCTTACATTTAGGTCTTTAATCCATTTTGAGCTTATTTTTGTGTTTGGTGTTAAAGAGTGTTCTAATCTCATACTTTTACATGTACCTGTCCAGTTTTCCCAGCACCACTTATTGAAGAGGCTGTCCTTTCTCCACTGTACCTTCCTGACTCCTTTATCAAAGATAAGGTGACCATATGTGCGTGGGATTATCTCTGGGCTTTCTATCCTGTTCCGTTGATCTATCTTTCTGTTTTTGTGCCAGTACCATACTGTCTTGATTACTGTAGCTTTGTAGTATAGTCTGAAGTCAGGGAGCCTGATTCCTCCAGCTCCATTGTTCTTTCTCAAGATTGCTTTGGCTATTTGGGGTCTTTTGTGATTGCATACAAATTGTGAATTTTTTTGTTCTAGTTCTATGAAAAATGCCAGTGGTAGTTTGATAGGGATTGCATTGAATCTGTAGACTGCTTTGGGTAGTAGAATCATGTTCACAATGTTGATTCTTCCAATCCAAGAACATGGTATATCTCTCCATCTATTTGTATCATCTTTAATTTCTTTCATCAGTGTCATAATTTTCTGCATACAGGTCCTTTGCCTCTTTAGGTAGTTTTATTCCTAGATATTTTATTCTTTTTGTTGCAATGGTAAATGGGAGTGCTTTCTTAATTTCACTTTCATATTTTTCATCATTAGTGTATAGGAATGCCAAAGATTTCTGTGCATTAATTTTGTATCCTGCTAGTTTACCAAATTCATTGATTAGCTCTAGTAGTTTTCTGGTAGCATCTTTAGGATTCTCTATGTATAGTATCATGTCATCTGCAAACAGTGACAGCTTTACTTCTTCTTTTCCGATTTGGATTCCTTTTATTTCCTTTTCTTCTCTGATTGCTCTGGCTAAAACTTCCAAAACTATGTTGAATAAGAGTGGTGAGAGTGGGCAACCTTGTCTTTTTCCTGATCTTACTGGAAATGGTTTCAGTTTTTCACCATTGAGGACGATGTTGGCTGTGGGTTTGTCATATATGGCCTTTATTATGTTGAGAAAACTTCCCTCTATGCCTACTTTCTGCAGGTTTTTTTTTTTTTATTATTATCATAAATGGGTGTTGAATTTTGTTGAAAGCTTTCTCTGCATCTATTGAGATGATCATGTGGTTTTCTCCTTCAATTTGTTAATATGGTGTATCACGTTGATTGATTTGTGTATATGGAAGAATCCTTGCATTCCTGGAATAAACCCCACTTGATCATGGTGTATGATCCTTTTAATGTGCTGTTGGATTCTGTTTGCTAGTATTCTGTTGAGGAGTTTTGCATCTATGTTCATCAGTGATATAGGCCTGTAGTTTTATTTCTTTGTGACATCTCTGTGTGGTTTTGGTATAAGGGTGATGGTGGCCTCGTAGAATGAGTTTGGGAGTGTTCCTCCCTCTGCTACATTTTGGAAGAGTTTGAGAAGGATAGGTGTTAGCTCTTCTCTAAATGTTTGATAGAATTTGCCTTGAAGCCATATGGTCCTGGGCTTTTGTTTGTTGGAAGATTTTTCATCAGTTTCAATTTCAGTGCTTGTGATTGGTCTGTTCATATTTTATATTTCTTCCTGGTTCAGTCTCAGAATGTTGTGCATTTCTAAGAATTTGTCCATTTCTTCCAGGTTGGCCATTTTAATGGCATATATTTGCTTGTAGTAATCTCTCTTGATCCTTTGTATTTCTGCCGTGTCAGTTGTTACTTCTCCTTTTTCATTTCTAATTATATTGATGTGAGTCTTCTCCCATTTTTCTTGATAAGTCTGGCTAATGGTTTATCAATTTTGTTTACCTTCTCAAAGAACCAGCTTTTAGTTTGATTGATCTTTGCTATTGTTTCCTTCATTTCTTTTTCATTTATTTCTGATCTGATCTTTATGATTTCTTTCCTTCTGCTAACTTTGTTTTTTTTTTTTTTGTTCTTCTTTCTCTAATTGCTTTAGGTGCAAGGTTAGGTTGTTTATTCGAGATGTTTCCTGTTTCTTAAGGTAGGATTGTATTGCCATAAACTTCCCCCTTAGAACTGCTTTTCCTGTATCCCATAGGTTTTGAGTCATCGTGTCTCCATTATCATTTGTTTCCAGGTATTTTTTGATTCCCTCTTTGATTTTTTCAGTGATCACTTCGTTATTAAGTAGCGTATTGTTTAGCCTCCATGTGTTCATATTTTTTACAGATCTTTTCCTGTAATTGATATCTAGTCTCACAGCGTTGTGGTCAGAAAAGATACTTGATACAATTTCAATTTTCTTAAATTTACCAAGGCTTGAATTGTGACACAAGATATGATCTATCCTGGAGAATGTTCCTTGAGCACTTGAGAAAAATGTGTATTCTGTTGTTTTTGGATGGAATGTCCTATAAATATCAATTAAGTCCATCTTGTTTAATGTATCATTTAAAGCTTGTGTTTCCTTATTTATTTTCATTTTGGATGATCTGTCCATTGGTGATAGTGGGGTGTTAAAGCCCCCTACTATGAATGTGTTACTGTCGATTTCCCCTTTTATGGCTGTTATTATTTGTCTTATGTATTGAGGTGCTCCTATGTTGGGCGCATAAATATTTACAATTGTTATATCTTCTTCTTGGATCGATCCCTTGATCATTATGTAGTGTCCTTCTTTGTCTCTTGTAATAGTCTCTATTTTAAAGAATTGCTACTCCATCTTTCTTTTGATTTCCATTTGCATGGAATACCTTTTTCCATCCCCTTGCTTTTTCTGTACGTGCCCCTAGTTCTGATGTGGGTCTCCTGTAGACAGCATATATATGGGTCAGGTTTTTTTTTTTTTTTTTGCGGTACACTGGCCTCTCACTGTTGTGGCCTCTCCCATTGTGGAGCACAGGCTCTGGACACGGAGGCTCAGCGGCCATGGCTCATGGGCCCAGCCACTCTGCAGCATGTGGGATCTTCCCAGACCAGGGCATGAACCCATGTCCCCTGCATCGGCAGGCGGACTCTCAACCACTGCACCACCAGGGAAGCCCTGGGTCTTGTTTTTGTATCCATTCAGCTAGTCTGTATCTTTTGGTGGGAGCATTCAATCTATTTACATTTAAGGTAATTATCGATATGTATGTTCCTATTCCCATTTTTTAATTGTTTTGGGTTTGTTCCTATAGGTCTTTTCCTTCTCTGTGTTTCTTGTCTAGAGAAGTTCCTTTAGCATTTGTTGTAAAGCTGGTTTGGTAGTGCTGAACTCTCTCAGCTTTTGCTTGTCTGTAAAGATTTTAATTTCTCCATCAAATCTGAATGAGATAATTGCTGGGTAATCTTGGTTGTGGGTTTTTCTCCTTCATCAGTTTAAATATGTCCTGCCACTCCCTTCTGGCTTGCAGAGTTTCTGCTGAAAGATCAGCTGTTAACCTTATGGGGATTCCCTTGTGTGTTATTTGTTGTTTTTCCCTTGCTGCTTTTAGTATGTTTTCTTTGTATTTAATTTTTGTAAGTTGATTAATATGTGTCTTGGCGTGTTTCTTCTTGGATTTATCCTGCATGGGACTCTCTGTGCTTTCTGGACTTGATTAACTATTTCCTTTCCCATATTAGGGAAGTTTTCAACTATAATCTCTTCAAATATTTTCTCAGTCCCTTTCTTTTTCTCTTCTTCTTCTGGGACCCCTATAATTGGAATGCTGGTGTGTTTAATGTAGTCCCAGAGGTCTCTGAGACTGTCCTCAGTTCTTTTCATTATTTTCTCTTTATTTTGTTCTGCAGTAGTTATTTCCACTATTTTATCTTCCAGGTCACTTATCCGTTCTTCGCCTCAGTTATTCTGCTATTGATCCCTTCTAGAGAATTTTTAATTTCATTTATTGTGTTGTTGATTGTTGCTTGTTTCCTCTTCAGTTCTTCTAGGTCCTTGTTAAATGTTTCTTCCATTTTCTCTATTCTATTTCCAAGATTTTGGATCATTTTTACTATCATTATTCTGAATTCTTTTTTTAGGTAGACTGCCTATTTCCTCTTCATTTGTTAGGTCTGGTGGGTTTTTACCTTGCTCCTTCATCTGCTGTGTGTTTTTCTGTCTTCTCATTTTGCTTATCTTACTGTGTTTGGGGTCTCCTTTTTGCAGGCTCCAGGTTCGTAGTTCCCGTTGTTTTTGGTGTCTGTCCCCAGTGGCTCAAGTTGGTTCAGTGGGTTGTGTAGGCTTCCTGGTGGAGGGGACTAGTGCCTGTGTTCTGGTGGATGAGGCTGGATCCTGTTTTTCTGGTGGGCAGGTCCACGTCTGATGGTGTGTTTTGGGGTGTCTGTGGACTTATTATGATTTTAGGCAGCCTCTCTGCTAAGGGGTGGGGTTGTGTTCCTGTCTTGCTAGTCGTTTGGCATAGGGTGTCCAGCACAGTAGCTTGCTGGTCATTGAGGAAAGCTGGGTCTTGGTGTTGAGATGGAGATCTCTGGGAGATTTTCGCCGTTTGATATTACATGGAGCTGGGAGGTCTCTTGTGGACCAGTGTCCTGAAATTGGCTCTCCCACCTCAGAGGCACAGCACTGACTCCTGGCTGCAGCACCAAGAGCGTTTCATCCACATGGCTCAGAATAAAAGGGAGAAAAGTAAGAAAGAAAGGAAGGAAGGAAGGAAGGAAGGAAGGAAGGAAGGTAGGAAGGAAGGGAGGAAGGAGAAAGAAAGAAAGAAAGAAAGAAAGAAAGAAAGAAAGAAAGAAAGAAAAAAGGAAGAAAGGAAGAAAATAAAATAAAATAAAGTAAGATAAAATAAAATAAAGTTGTTAAATTAAAAAATAAAAAATAATTATTAAGGAAAAAACAAAAGAGAAAACAGCAACAAAAAAAGGGACAGATAGAACCCTAGGACAAATGGTGAAAGCAAAGCTATACAGACAAAATCACACACAAAATCATACACATACACACTCACAAAAAGAGGAAAGGAGGAAAAAATAATATATCTTGCTCTCAAGGTTCACCTCCTCAATTTGGGATGATTCGTTGTCTATTCATGTATTCCGCAGATGCAGGGTACATAAGTTGATTGTGGAGCTTTAATCCGCTGCCTCTGAGGCTGCTGGGAGAGATTTCCCTTTTTCTTCTTCGTTCGCACAGCTCCCGGGGTTCAGCTTTGGATTTGGCCCCGCCTGTGTGTGTAGGTCGCCGGAGGGCGTCTGTTCTTTACTCAGACAGGATGGGGTTAAAGGATCAGCTGATTCAGGGGCTCTGGCTCACTCAGGCTGCGGGGAGGGAGGGCTACTGATGGGGGGTGAGCCTGCGGCGGCAGAGGCCGGCATGATGTTGTACCAGACTGAGGCGCACCGTGCGTTCTCCCAGGGAAGTTGTCCCTGAATCACGGGACCCTGGCAGTGGCCGGCTGCACAGTCTCCCAGTAGGGGAGGTGTGGAGAGTGACCTGTGCTCGCACACAGCCTTCTTGGCGGTGGCAGCAGCAGCCTTACCGTCTCATGCCCGGCTCTGGGGTCCGCACCGTTAGCCGCGGCTCGCGCCCATCTCTGGAGCTCCTTTAAGCAGCGTTCTTAATCCCCTCTCTCCTAGTGTGTGGAAACTTTTCCTCCTTCACAGCTCCCTCCCACTGGCGTGGGTCCCGCCCCTATTCTTTTGTCTCTGTTTATTCTTTTTTCTTTTGCCCTACCCAGGTACGTGGGGAGTTTCTTGCCTTTTGGGAGGTCTGAGGTCTTCTGCCAGCATTCTGTGGGTGTTCTGTAGGAGTTGTTCCACGTGTAGATGTATTTCTGATGTATCTGTGGGGAGGAAGGTGATCTCCACGTCTTACTCTTCCGCCATCTTCCCCGTCTCCCCATAATCTTCTATACATATTTTAAACAAACAACAAATATGCTAACAGAATATCGTTCTTCACTTGCTTTTTTTCATGTGTTATATTATGAACATCTCTTGATTCCAAATCATAATATATATTCAGCACTATTTTTATGGTTGTGTTATAGTCCATGGAATGGAAAATGTATGTAATGAATTCTCCATGGATGGTACTTCTTTAATTCTCCTGTTTGGCTCTGTCCTCCATCCCTCCCTCTCTTCATTCTTCCTTCCTCCTCCTCTGTCTTCAGTAGATACTGACTGACTGCCTTTCCAGTGCAAGCTCACAGACAGAAGAACTAGAAATCCTTGAAGAGCAATAGAGTAAGAAGCTCAAAAGCCCCAGAGGCTGACAGATGAGCTGAATTGCAACTCTCAGTTATACTTTGTGAAGCAAGACATGCACTTGTCTTTCTCAGGACTGACACACACTTTTGGAGGAACTAACTTGCATTTCTTTGGCATTCTCTTCCAAAATGGGACTTCTAGTTTAACTCTGCAACCCCACTCGTAAGTACCTCCCAGTGGCCCTTCCCATCTATCTCATCCTTCCCTCCCAATTTTTTCCTTCATTTTCTTATTTAGCTTCCTCCTTGTCCACATCCTTTCTCTCATCCTGCATAGATGTGCTTTGAATAATTTTTATTTTCTGTGATGGATGGCTTTCATCAGGAAGATTTTTTTTTTTTTTTTTTCGGTACACAGGCCCCTCACTGCTGTGGCCTCTCCCGTTGCGGAGCACAGGCTCTGGATTCGCAGGCTCAGCGGCCATGGCTCACGGGCCTAGCCACTCCGCGGCATGTGGGATCTTCCTGGACCGGGACACGAACCCGTGTTCCCTGCATCGGCAGGCGGACTCTCAACCACTGCGCCACCAGGGAAGCCCAGGAAGATTTTTTAAGAGTCAATAACTAGTTGAACTCTGTATCTGCCCTTAGGAATAAAGAACTACAAACTTTTGAATTTGCACGTTGTTTTCATCCAAAATACATGGTTTATCATAATTTTGGGTGGATCATGTGCACTCCATTGCACAACTTGACCTCTTCTCCACTGGTTAGTCACCCTCCTGTTTCACTTAACATATCATTTTGATGTAAAGGAGGGGCTTAAACAACATGGCAATTATCAGAACTATGATAGAATATAGATAGATACACGTAAATCCCAAGACATTAAACTACAGTATGTGACACGTATGCCACAAATGTTGTTCTCTTTTACACTACTAGAAAACCTGCATACTTTTATCATGATTAGAAGTAAACACAAAGAAAAGATTGCTATAACCGATATCATATCAGATTTTACACCCACCATTTTACCCTCTGTACCCTGCAGAATGGCTAATTCTTCTTGAACCTCTAAATCCCATCTTATTTCTCTAGATTGTCAATACACTCTCCCCTTTCACATATATACTTAAAAAAAGAAAGAAAATAGTATAATTGGCAAAATTAGCAACAGCCATCTATTTAGATCGGGAAGTCCAAAGATTGGTCTCTAGCCTTAAGTTCATCTCTACCCCATCTGTATTACGAAGGATTTCCTTTATACACAACTTGGGATTTATATCTTCCTCATCTATGCACTGGGACATATAAGTACAAAGGGGGAGGAGGGTGCAGGATTTATAACTGGGGATGGAAAATTGCTAAGTATTATTAATATTGATTGACATTTTTGCTAAAAGCCTGATTAAAAATCAAAAGAAAAGTCCCATTGTTGGAGAAAATTAAAAGCAACTGAGGAGAAGTGGCAAAACTGGAGCCAAGTATCTGTCTATCTATCTAGACATTCATATGGATATCTAGATATATAGACAGAGATATTAATAGATATTTAATAGCAAACTTCATAACCTTTCAAATGTAAAATATTATAATTATAGATATGTACTGTTCAGACAAACCCCAAAGAGTAGCAAATTCTAAATGAATACTATCGTTAGACATTTTCTGGATACTCATAGCACAAGTGCAGTGCAGTATATAATGAAGAGATCTCCCTACCTTCAAAGAGCTTACAGATATCACTAGAGACCATTCATACATTTATTGCCCTAGATTTTTCTATACTAAAACAGTTATTTTTTCTTTTTCTTTTACTTGAGAGGAAGATCGATCCTAAGGCCACATATTATGTTAAAACAAACTTTATAATCAAGGCTTTCTAAAGCCAAATTCCAGTAGCAACTCATTAACTCTCTAATTTTAATTCATCTGAACCTCACTTGCAGAATTATTACCTCAGTTATATACGATACTTACATGTGTGTGTATGTATGTATATATGTGTATGTACATGTATGTGTGTGACTATATATATATATATATACACACACACACAATTATATAAGATATATATGTGGAAGTGTCTAGCAGAGTGATGGGCACATAGGCATTCAATAAACAGTACTCTTCCTTTTTTTAAACTATAAACTGTTTCCGGTGATGGTATACCAGTTATCACAACAGGCTGCTGAGAAGTGTCTGTTTTTGGAGGGACTGGGATTCAAAGAAAGAACGAGGACTCTGGCACCACTTAAGTGTGGGTTTGAATTTTGGTTTCTGGCTGGTAAGTGGCAAAGAAAGATTTGAATATTTGTATGTCTGACCTCAAAGCTATGCCTCTCTCACTATTCCACACTTTCAGGGCAGAATAAAATCTTAAACTAATTCCAAAGCAATCCCAAAAGTATGGAAAAGGCCTGGTGATTCATGTGTAATGTGGAAAAGTTCTCTTGTTCAGCTGGAGTTTTCACAGGCTCAGGTAATAGCTGCACAGTGTTCCCAGTAGTCGGTTTCCTTGTCCTCAATTTCCACCTATGTACTCTCTCTCCATGCCATTCAGGTCTTGGTTTGCACAGTGGCTCAAAGACCTCTGGAGGTTGTAAAATTGAGAATGTCCTTCCGTTGAGGGTTAGCAAGAGAATCAATTATCTTAAAAGTGATGGCTCTTTCTTCAGAGAAGCCCGTCCTAGATTTAACTAAATATTTACATCTGGAATGAGTCCTCTGCCTTCCTGGAAGGCAAGGAATTCTAACCAGTTTTCATTGAATGCACCCATAGCTAAGGCTGCTCTCTGTAATCTGACTGATTTTCTTTTTGGACCCAATTCTCTCTCTCTTTTTCTTATTACACCTAATACCCTCCGGCTGGCATGTATTTGAAACAATATGTTATTTTTCATGAGAAAGAAAAGGGTGCAGTGAGGCCTGTTTTTTGATAAAAACATCACAACTTCCACCCTGTACATGAAGTGACTGAGTCTCCTCACCACGCCAGGAAAGGAGCATGTGAAGAGGGAACAGCAGCTGGACAGATCATTTGTCTTCCTCTTGGGAAGCAGGAGGCTTCAGAGAGAAAAGTACCTTTCCAGGTTAAGACTTAGTCTTCTTATCCATGGGTCTACTGGGGCAAGACAGTTCGCCCTCCGTACCTGAGTTTCCCCAACTGTAAAATCAGGATAATATATGATAACACTGTACAAGGATGAAACAAAAAGAGCCTACAGATGTAGTGGCTAGCACAGACTAGGAACTCATTACTATCAGTTATCTAACCTGTTGTGTCTTTATTTAGGGTTCATGGAGGACTGGAGTCACCAGTTATTACAAGTCACCAGTTATTATTATTATTTTTTTTTAGAAAACAAACCCTACAATGGTTTATATCTAAAACTGTTCTATAATACATTTCTCTGAAAACTTGTACCTATTCTGAGTTGATTCTGCATTGCATATGGGGAATGAATAAGAGTGATAGAATTAAAATATTGTGATTATTTACACGATTATGTTTTTAAAAAAAAAGACAAGAGATTTGTTGACCAGAATCCATGCCCAGCCCCCTGAATTTAGCAGTATCTGTGTTTCTGAGCCTTGGTTTCCTCATTTGTAAAATGGGTAAAATAATGCTTGCTTTGCTTATGTCTTAAGGTTATTATTTGGTATGATGCATGTGAAGGTATTTTGGAGGCAAAACATGCTGCTTAAATATTCAAATAAATGGTACTGCTGTTGTTATATTTATATTTGAAAAGTGTATTACCTATCACTTTGTTTATAATCATTATTATTTCACTAGTCTTAACATTTTATTATTTTATAAGCAATTCTTTTACTGTATGAGAATGGTTCATTCTAATGAGGAAGTCCTCTTCCTTTTTAGAAGTTAAGCATAATTAAAGGGAAAATATTTGTGTTTTTCTATTAATCCCTAAGACTTAAATATCAGAGACAGGAGTGAAATATATAAAAGCAAGGAAGTAACTTGGAAAACTATCTACTAATGCCTTAAATTTCATGGGACCTGCTATCTTCTCATTTTCTTTGCCACTCAAGAACTTTTAAAGGCAGATTCAACAAAATTAAGATAGCCAGAGCCCTACACTTTTCAAATGACTTCTTTTAATTTTCAGATTCACCCTATTAGTGAGTAGAAGTTGAACAAGTGAAGGAACTAAAAAGAATGTGGTTCTTTAACCTGAAAAGATGTTGATACTGAGTGGGTTTTCATTGGTTTGAACATTTCCTGAGCATCAGCCATGTGTTGCTCATGCTCATATTCATCATTTCCTTTAACGTTCACAATGCTATTCAGGCCAATGTTAGGGGCCCAGTTTTCGAACATGGATGAGGACACTGAGGTTCAGAGAGGTGAAGTCACTAGTAGGTAGTGGGACCAGGAAGTCAATCTAGACTTGTCTGACACTCTCTCTTACTGTAGCCAGACAGGGTCAGAGGCTGAAATAATCAACTTTTACATTTGATTTTTCGATAGGTTAGAAATTAAACTGGCAAAATGCAGGCGAGATCCATTTCCGACTTCAGTTCTAGGTCTCTCATCATTAGCTTCAACAAGAAAACAGTCTTCAACAGTGGACAAGCAAATGTAGGATCTAGTAAGTACTGTAACATTTCAGACTCTAGTATTTTAACAAGGTTAAAAAAAGTCTTCCCAGAAGCTCATTAATTAATGAAATTTATGACTTAGGAAGAGCACCTTATAAATTACAAATGCATTCTTGTCCTTAGCAGTGGTTCTCCAAAGCCCCCACTCACTAGCATCATACGTATGCCCAGGCTCTTTTTAGAAGTGCAAATTTGTTTCAGACTTAACTGAATCAGAAATTCTGGAGGCAGAGCCCAGCAATCTGTCCTCTGGGTGATTCTAATACTTGCAAAAGGTTGAGTTCCAAAGATCTATAGTTTACAAGCAGACATTATATACTAGGACCACACATCAATGCTCACCTGGAAAGCCACTTATTCAACAAGTATTCGGATTCTGTGTCATTGACATATCCTCATACACAGCTAGACATACAAAGAGTGCAGGACATATCCTTAAGAATAAGGCAAAAGTTCTGACCAAAAGATGCTTGAAATCCAATTGGGGGGATAAGACCATAAGCAGAAAGTTTGACCCCAAACCCATATGAATTTAATAAAAATATATAACTCTTACTATCATTTAGGACTTAGTATCACATTAAGAACATGACAAAAACATTTGGAGAAAAAGAGGTACAACTCTATGGGATGTTGTTATCAGACAATTTCTCCTGAAGGAGGAAAAGGATTGGAATTAGAAACAGATAGATGTGGAGTTATATCCTAGGCCTGCCACAAAGGACCCAAGCAACCCTGAATAAGTTAAATCTCCTTGCTTTTCAGGTTCCTCATAAAATACAGGGGTTATATAGGGAGAATGATGAGAATGGGAACAGAGATGAAGATGATGAATGATAACATATTTCATGGTATTTTTGGATTTAATAATAAAAGATGCACACAATGTTTTGGAAGAGGCCTGGCATTGTGTAATGCCTTCAAATCCCTTTAATTCACTCTCTTTGCACCATAATTTCTTCCACTTATTGTCAATTATTTCTAGCCATGACTGCGTAAAGAACTTCTCTTACAGCATCTCAAGTAATCCTCACTACCTTCAGGAGGCAGATACATCCTCCCAATTATAGAGATGATTTGTCCATGAAACAAAGAAAGAGAGAGAGAGAGAGAAGGAGAAAGAAAGAAAAAAAAAAGAAAAAATTTTTTTTTTATATGTATAATAACAGGATCATGTGAAGTCAGTATTCTCTGATATCCCTTGCTGGCTATTGCCAATGACAGTTCCGTTATCCGTAGTACTCAGCATAATACCCAGCATGTAGTAGGCTTTCAGTCTGTATTTGCATGGATAAAAGACAAAGAACAGATAACTAATACAATTCTTTTGATATGGCACCTGACTTTTTAGAATAGGAAAAAAAGATCTACTTAACAAGGAGTGTAGAATAGCATGTTAAAGATCTGCAAAGAGTCTGCTAAAAGGTAATGATGAAACTAATTCTTGTGCCCTAAGGTGAACTACACCTGAAAAGGCTAAACATTATGAGCAGTCCATGCTTCAGCAAGCCCTATTTGGAAAAGTAAGGATGAGGGTAAAGAGAATAAGAGTATTAATAATAACATTTGTACAGAATTGTATAGTTTCAAAACATATACACTATTTCATGTAATCCCCCAATTTACCCTATGAGATGAAGAGGTACGTCCCCTGTATAAATGAGAACTGTGATGGCTGAAAAGCTTCCATTCTCTCCGTTTGTGAAAGGAGCACTCTCACCACACTTGCAGTCCTGTGATCTTTCTTTAAGATCTGCTGTCCCTGGCCTTTATAGTGCATCTGCCCCACTTTCTCCCTTCTGATCTCTGGGTCTATCCTGAGAGCCTTTGTCAACGGCTCATTAAGTTCTAGCTTCACTCAGCTGCCATCCCCTATTCTACCACAGGATAACCCTACGAAACAGCAATGAGTACAAAAGACTAATCATTTTATCCTTTGCTCTTCTGCTGGGGTAAAGGGATTAGAGAGGAAAGGAAAGGGAAAAGGAAGAGGTGACCCGTAAGTAATGAGAAACAGGGAGGAGAGAGGAAGTGGAGACTTATGGTCCCACACAAATCGTCTGCAGATTTCTCCATTTTGCTGAATGTTGTTCCTCTTTTTTTCCCCCCTTTGGATAAATTGATCTAAATGTTCATAAAAATTTTAAGTGAGAGCATTATTTTTCTTTCATCGGAAGATTTTTTCCTAATATTATTTTGTTAATAAAAAGAATGACAACAAATTTATATTTATAGTCCTTTAGCTCTCATTTGATCTTTGTAACAACATGAAAACAAACCAAGGTTCAGAGTAAAGGAATGACTTCTTCAAGTTCACTCAGCTTAAAAAAAAGAGCACAGCTGGATCCTGAAGCCCCATATTCTTTCTTTTTTTTCTTTCTTTTTTTTTTTAAATAAACTTATTTATTTATTTTACTTTTGGCTGCGTTAGGTCTTTGTTGCTGCACACAGGCTTTCTCTAGTTGCGGCGAGCGGTGGCTACTCTCCGTCGCAGTGTGCAGGCTTCTTATTGCAGTGGCTTCTCTCACTGTGGAGCGTGGGCTCTAGGCACCCGGGCTTCAGTAGCTGTGGCACACAGGCTCAGTAGTTGTGGCGCGTGGGCTTAGCTGCTCCGCGACATGTGGGATCTTCCCGGACCCGGGCTCGAACCCGTGTCCCCTGCATTGGCAGGTGGATTCTTAACCACTGCGCCACCAGGGAAGTCCCCCCATTTTCTTTCCATTATCATATCCTGAACTTGGCATGCAGGAATGCTGTCATTCTAATGACTTTAGACCAAATTAATCTATCTTCAAATAGACATGTTTTATCTAAATCATATATAAAATTGCCACAAGGCAACTCTTGCCATTCTAAATTCAGTTGAACAGGTGAGACAAACATGTGATTTTATACGTGGAACAACCAATTTCCTACCATGAATGAAGCTGACATCAATTTCAAAGAAAAAAAAGCAAGGAAGAAACAAATCAGGTTAGCCTGACTGTTTACAAAGTGAGAACTGGGACCATAATCACACGTCTGCAGACTGCTTTTGTGTCAGAAGACACCGGTTTGCAGCAATTCTTCAAGCTTGCTTTCAATTACGAGCTGATAATGACTACTACTTGGAAAAAGCGTTTTATTTTCAACCATATTTTGCCTCGAAGACCTACTCAAACTCTCCAAAAGTCTTGTTAATAAGAAACATCCCCTGCTGCATGATCAGGGACGTAGGATGATGTCATGAAATGGGCTTTGGAGTCAGGCAGAACCAGTTTCAAATTCCAGCTCTGACACTTCTTAGCATCGTTACCTTAGCATGGTTATATTGTAGAAAGTGAACAGAATAATGCTGACTCCATAGAGTTTCATGAGAAGTTCAAATTAAAACTTTTCTTTCAGTGCTTGAAATTATATTTAAAAATCAGTAAATTATATTTATATTGTGCTTTACACATTTACGATGTGACCCTGCCTCATAGAAAGTGCTAAGTATATGTAGAATTTCAGGCATTCAGCTGTTTGCCTTAGATGATATAAGTCAAGGACACATTGTGGATAGCCCTGATGTTGGCCTGAATGACTGAGACAGCAAGGTCCAGCCTGAAGACAGTGGATTCTCTCACAGTGGACTTTCATATACCTGTTGTTGAGGGCTATAGCTGATCTTTACAGTTTTACAATCCTCGGGGAGGTACTTGGTATTTACTTTGCCATCTGTAAGATGGGGATAAGATACAGGATATGTTTTTTCTACTATACAAGATTGCGATGAGGTTGGATTCGCATATTATAGGTGAAAATGTTTGTAAACTATAAATTGCTATTCTAGTATAGAGAAGCACCTTTGCTGCTATCATGTTTTATCTTGATGGCTCATGGTGTTTGAGAATCATGGATCATCTGTTTGGCCGTGAATGTGGACCCTATCACAATATTTTTAAAGCAAAAACAACAAAAAAAAAAAACCATGCAAAAACAGAGGATAAATCAGGATGCTTGAGATTATCACGCAAGGACCATCTCAGGGTGTTTATGGCGGTGGTTGTTATTTGATTGCTGTTTTTTCCCCTGAAAGTTGTTAACTCCAATAAAATACAAGTTTGTATTATTTTCTTCATTCTGTATCAGGGAGGATACAGTGAGAAAAAAATCCAACCTCACTGTATTTCTGACTTGTTCATACATAAGCATATTTTGGGCCAACTTATTCTGATGAGATTTTGGCAATGTTTCTTGGCTCAGGGCAATACTTGGGGTCTTGTTTTCAGGTCTGTCATTTTATTTGTATGTTGGAATTTGCCTCTAAACTTTTTATCTCATTGAATGAAAGGAAAATATTCTGGACAAGTGTCCCCAACATTAATCATATTTCTATTAAAGCACAGCCATATTCAATTCATTTTTAAAACCATGTACTGCGTATCAGCTTTGCCTCACACTATGCTAGGAGATAAAGAGGAGAAGGGTATGGCTCCCTGCTCTCAAGACGTTCAGTGGTTAGTCTGGAAGACAAAGGCTTATTTACGATTCAGTGTGATGAACCCTTGGATGTAAGTGTGCACAGCTCAGATGATGGCCACTTAGACCGAGGAGGCAAAAAATAAATAAATAATAAATAAAGACTTTCTGAAGGAACTTATTATACTCCTAAGTATCAGAAAATTAAAAAAAAAAAAAAAAGACAACTAACAAGACAAATTCTCAAAATGACTAGCTGGTTGTATTCCTGAACACAATATTCTGGAAAGCAATTCCATCTCTATCTTCCCCATTGTATTATACCTTGATTGACTTTATACTAATTTTCTTGCATTCGTTTCAGTGAAAAGTATTTATTTACTGCTGATCTATTAGAAAAGTTTCAAGAGGCAAAACTAAGATTTGGATTTTATAAAACGTCTGATGATAGATTTGTAAAGGGATGGGCCATGGTATTTCATCTTCCATGTAAAATAACTAGCTTGTTTCACCACATTCAAAACAGTGAATTTCTCCTTAAGAAATCATCCTAAATGCGGCATCTTTCTCAAGGTATTACATGTCACATGCCAAATGAAAATATTTACACGGTCTGCTGTACTACACTACGAACAGTTTTTGAAGTCAGATATTTTTCCCTTATGTTGGAACCAAAAACAAAACAAAACAAAACAAAAAACACTCCAGTTCTCTAATTTATAATTCAAGAAGTTATGTTAGATCAAAAGGAAAGAAAGAATGAGCAGAAGAAAAGAGTGTAAAAAGCTTTAATATTTGAGTGATTGTACCACAGTTGGAGCTGCCTTTCTTGCTGCTGCAGTACAGCATAAGCAGAACAACAACAACAAAAACAAACAGGGAGAGATTTGCTCAAGGTTGTTCAATGTGAGTTAGAAAAGATTAGGTATTTGAATGCATGGCAGAGTTGACGTCTTTCTCCCCTAAAAAGGTATTTTTGTATGTGATTGGTTTCAACCCGCAAAAGTAAACACAATTGCTTTTCATATATTTCAAGCAGCCAACAAGGCATTGTTGCTTTTCTTAAGGGTGAGGGGAGTGTTGGGAGACTTCTGGTGAGGATTTATTTACTACCTAACAAAAATACAAACATGTCACTCAGCAGGATAGTAGGGGAGATGGGTATGGCCTACTTGGGACCAATATTGAGGGTAGGAAGATACGATTAGGGGGAGGCAGAGATGAACAAAGCTGTAAAGATTCAGGGATGGGGTAGCAGGAATTGCTTCTGCTTCCTGCATCTTCCTAAGCTCTTTGACACGTCCCACCTTCGCAGGCCTTTCAGTGCCTCCTTACCTTCCCTAACCAGCTCAAGTAAATGCTACCTTCATTCTTCACATCTCATCCACATGCAAGGTAATGTGACCTCTTGGTTAAGAGCTCAGTATATAGAGTTAAACGGCACTGCATTCACATCCAGAAGTTATTAGCTCCTAGTGTACGGGCTTTGGGCTAATTTACCTCTCTGAGCTTCCGGCTTTCTAGACTGAAAAAACAAATGGGAATAATAGTGTCTGCTGCAGAGCTGGCTATAGAATTAAATGAAAGAATCCACGTGCTCAATGTATTGCTTGACAGTGATGAATCCATAGTAGAGAATGTTATCATTTTCATGGCCTTATATTGCTTATATCTTTTTCATCTGTTCGTCTTCCTTAAAGAATGTTGGCTCCCTAGAACAGGCTGTAAGTAAACCGTGAGGTTACTTTGAAGTCTATCTAACAGGCTTTGTTTCTAAATTCCAATTCCTTCTCGTTGAAGAACTTAGTGATCCTGAACTGTCTGTGGTTATGAGAGTGAATCTACTCTGTCCAGAAATGGCATCCCTTTATAGCCCACTTTTCACTTGCCCCGCTTCTCTCCCCAGGGTGTTTGCTTCTTACTAGGGGGACTTATTCCTAAGCTCTCACGTTTTTCTGCCTTTGTAGACTGTTAGCCATTAATAATTGAGAAGTCATTTGTGATGCTTTTCATGGAGTCTGGTTCACCCTGCAGTGTCAGCATTTTTCAGTAGAGGTAAAGGGTTATAAATCCCCTTTGGCAGAAGAGAGCTTGATTTGAAAATGGAATTCCCTGTTGGACAGAACAGTGACACTCCTGGTAGAAGACCATTCAGGCTTTCTGAAGAGGTGTAACTCAGAACATTAGGATTTAATTTTTCAAATTTTGACACCATTTGAGTTGTCCAGTTTCTTCTGGAGAGAGGCAGAGCTGTGCTCTCCTGATTCCTAAGTTGGTAAGTTTGCACCTCTGGTGCAACGGGAGACTGAGGACAAATTTTAGAGAAAGAGAGAACCAAGTCAGGCCTAATATCATAGTAAGGGGATCTGAAGATCAAAGTGAAATTTTTTAGAGGCTGAATATGAGGAATAACCTTTGAGCAAATTACAAGGAAATATGGGGCTGAATCAGAGAGAAAGTAGGGTTAGAATGTAAATCATTAAAGCCAACATAGGTATGAAAGAACAGGAAATAAGGTGAAAGCTGGCAGATAAGAAGACTGACAGTTGGGGAGAATGCTGAGGTTCTAATAAAATTAGAAAATTAGAGACCCGAAAGGCTAGGGAGTTAGTTGGTCAGTAAATGAATTCTCAGACAGGTAATAATTGCAGGTCATTATTGATGCCAGTTCTGGTTCAGGCAGTGATATAGAGAAGTGACAGTTGTTATCATGAGGAGGCCCCGGACCTCTGAGGCCCACAACTGTACTGGAGCCACACAGGGAGAACCCACTTTCCCTTGGTCCATCTTGTCTACCCGTGGATTTAGCTTCTTATTACAGGAACTTATTCCTAATTTCACACATTTCTCTGTCTACCTGCCCATGCTTTCCACCCGACTCAATCCTAGCAGAGTCAGTAGAGAGAGGATAATTGCTCAACAGAGCTTAAGTCAGCCAAGAATCCAAGGACATTAATTTGCTTATATAAGGATAATAGGATTGAGGAATGGAGACTGTGGGGTATAAGGTGGAAATTACTGGCCTCTGAAGAAGTTTTTATATGAAAGTGGAAGAAGTGTAGTTGGGAAGGTTTCCTGGGTAGCAAAGATCATGGTGGGGAGGATGGTGTCCTGGGCTTGAAATGAACCAAGTATGAGTTGATGAGCATCTTTTTTGAGGACTGTGTAGGGGGTGGTGTCTATTTGGGAAAACCACACATCACTAACAAAAGAATGAGTGAAATGAACATTTTTCAGACATGTGAACACATGCCCATTGCTTTACACACAGCTCATGAAATCTGTACAACATCCCTATAAGACACATATTATCACCTGTATTTGACAGAAGACAAAACTAGGTTGCAGGGAGGTTAGTGACTTGTCCAAGGTCACTTCATCAGTGAGGGGTAGAAACAGGTTTTCAAACTAAGACTCTGCAAATTCCAAGCCACACCCTTCTCATTTAGCCCCCAGCCACTCTACTTGAGCGTTTGTTAGCATATTTTATGTGTGTCAGTGAAGGATAGCAGTAGAGAAAAAGAGACTCAATGGGCCAGGAGAAAGGGATTCTGATTTGAGGAGAAATTGATGGAGAAGTCACACACTGACCAAGGGCTCTCAGAGTGATCTGGGATGAGTAAGGGACCCATGGTGTTGGAAGGTGAAGTATATAGATAGACCTAGGTATTTTGGATTTCCAAACAGAAATCTGGTAAAAATCAATTTTGTGTCCCATGAATTTTTTCACCCCAGGTAGATCCTAGAAAATTGTATAGGGTGTTGAATAAACAACCCTAGACAAAATAAAATTTTGCTGGGTCAGGATATGAAGAATATCACATATAAGTGGATTGAAATAGAGATGCCTCTTCTCTAAATGTACATATAATAAATACTCATTGTGAAAAAAGTGCATAGTTATACTCCTCAGTGATGTTTGATCTTATTATATTAGGATACTAATATTTTTTTTCCAAATCTAAGATGCCTGTCATCAATAGAGAGATGCAATATTAGTTTATGTACCACTAAAATAGAAAAAAAATGTTTCCAATTATAACTAGAAGGTGCCATTAATTGTAGGACACATGCTGATTTCAGAGGCATTAAAACGGGAGTACATCTGCATCCCCAATGCAGTATTTTCTTCCCATCTAATTGCTATGTATAAATTGAGGTCATGCCCCAATATAGTTATTTTTGTATACTGCTTTTTCACTTGCTTCAACACTTTCTATTGGGATTAAATTTTTTTCAAAA
The DNA here is from genome assembly GCF_951394435.1 of Stenella coeruleoalba. Lineage (NCBI taxonomy): Eukaryota > Metazoa > Chordata > Mammalia > Artiodactyla > Delphinidae > Stenella > Stenella coeruleoalba. The sequence continues at coordinate 57,671,283 of NC_137154.1, forward strand.
TCATAATTTTAACATCTACATAATACTCCATCATGAGGCTATTATAAAGAGTGTCACAGTAAAAAAAATTTGAATATGAATGTTAGTACTTGTGTTTAATGATTTCCTCAAAAGGGATTCTTCCATATTGAATTAGTAGATCAATAGACATAAATATTTTTAAGACTTTACCTATATATTTCCCAAAAACTTTACCTATATAGTGCTTCAAAGAAAAGTCATTTTATTTAAACTAGAAAAGCACTTTTAAAACCAGAGGCAGTGAGACCAAAGAGCCAGTACTTAAATGCTCTTCCCAGAATCTAGATTCTACCAGTGAAGGAAGTCAGCGCTCACTGGATCTATACCTTATTCTGGCACTGCCCAACCCATTCTTACTCCCCTTGATCCAGAATCAATTTCAAAGTATGTATCATTTATAGACTGTTTCTACTCTGCAGACTTAGAAGGACGCCATGTCATCTGTCCCCACAAATGGGTAGGAAGCATCCTGTGACACCTCAGCCTCATGAGTTTCTTCTTCTCTGGACAGTGAACAAATTCCTAGGTGATAATCCTAGTCTGGCTATGTTTTCTCATAATCTCACCTTTACTTAAGAATTTCCAGCCAACTCAAAGAAACTGTCTACGTATTTTCTGAATGTGTACACACTGTCACACTATGTTGACCAATTTGAGGCCAACAGACCTCAACAGTAATTGCTTTACTAATCTGTAGTGTTTGCTTTTATGGACTCAGTCCTTTACGGGGGTCTGACCAAAGAGGGCAGTAGAGTCAGATCTTACCACACTGAGGTTCAACACAGGACTGCTGGTTACAATATGTGAGTGTTAATAGCAGCTCCCCAAATGACTTACCTATTCAACCTTGTCTTTCAGTCCAATGAGTCCAGTGAAAATATGATTCATCTAGGAAAGGGGAAAGATAGAAGCAGAATGAGTAGGACATACAATTGAAAACAGGATATGTAATATAAAGCACCATATAAGTTCAATTTTTTTCAGTACAAACAACAGAATCTCACTCTATAATTCAGGAAAAGAACAAAAATGCAATAAGAGAGAACAATGTTCCTACCAAGTCACTCAAATACCACCTAGGGAATTTAGATCCATGTTGAGTCTAGTCTTCAGAAATGACCTGGCAAGATGAAACAAGAGTCATTGTAGAGTCATTTAATCTCTCTAACTTCAATTTTGTGACTGCAAAGAGCAGTACCCCACCAGATGTATGGGATATCATACAGAGGTGGGATACAGAGGTATCCCACCCCGTCAGCTCAGAGAGGGGTCTCATGAATGAATCCGGTCTAATTACAAAATGCCTTTGAGACGGCAAGTGCAACACGTGTGTGTTCTTCTATGCTTTGACTTCTCCAAATGTATCCCCTACATGTTGATAAGCAACTTTAATTCACCCTGGCATGGAAGTGATGGGTCTAATCCTAAATCTGCAATCATACACGTGGGCATGAGCACTTTCCTCAGCATGAAAGAATACTGAAAACATCCTGATGCGATAGGATTCATATATTTAAAAACTGTAATAGAGAAAGCTTCCCTTTGACTATGTTTATTAACATTTCAAAGAAATGCATAATTCATCATGACTGATACACTTTGTTATTATTTTTAATGAAGGGATTAAGAGTATAAGTAACTTCAGCAGAAACACTATGATTCCTATAATATTCTAGAACTCTACCTCTTCAAATAATTTTAACTATCATGACTTAAGATCATGACCCTTTTATTTTAATATCCCAATGATGTCAGACATTAACATACAAATTCACCTCACAGAGGCCAAGGTGAAGAGTCTTCCTTTATGTGTGTTCAAATTATTAGTGTAAACGTTTTTACTCAAATACACGGTCTTAAGATTACATTTGTCTTCAGTACCACTGTTCTACGAAGCTGTATGTAACATTTCAAAAGCAGACATTTTATGCTTTACTAGTTATAAGACATATGAAATGGCAGTATTAGAAATTAATCCTCATTAATCATGTGAGAAGACAGTTTGGCATAGGAAGTTCCACTAGAAAGGGACAATAGTTTCTTGGATTTGCAAAGGACCCTGTGCTACCTATAATTCATCTAGGTTGGCATCTTCCCAACACACCCAATATAAGAATCTTAACTGAACCTTAACTAAAGTTAACTGATCAATATGTTTTATGCTGAGTCCTAAACTTATTTAAACCATCATCTAATTTCTCTTCCATATTTACAGGCAATCACCAGACAAACTTAAATATATCATTTTAAAATTATTCATCACAACCAGTAATCATTTTCTGATACTCTTATTCCTGTTTCTCCCAAACTAGGGCTAAAGTAAGTGCTTTCAGAGATGTCCTCAGAATGCCCTTCACAGAATATCATAGTGAGTTTCACATAATATGATGGTTGATGGTTTAGTATGTTTTCCTTCCCCATCATACTGCAGTGTGTAAAGGAGGTGACCATATCTTAATCACGATGAGACAAAATAATTAACAGGTGTGTTCACAATTCTGCTCAAACAAACAAAACCGCAGGCTTTGCCACTTGGATTGCTCCTCAACCTTCCTATACGACTACCCCTTCATTTGAAATAATTCTTTCATTTCCAGACAAGTTTTTGGACTTTTGTGATGGAGCATTGGAATAACTGATAGAGAACACAGAACTGGAAAGCTGGAACGAAAGGAGATGGGCTTAGGAAGGATAGGGCCAAGAGAACTGATTGTTCAGAGAAAAACAGAGAGAACAGGACATGCATTGTTAAGGTGGAGGTTATATATACAGCATGGGGGGGTGCAGTGCAGGGAATCTAGGGGGCAGCAGTGACAGAAGGTCAGAAAAGGGTAAATAAGAGGCAGAGAAGGAGAGGAGGAGAGAGTGCTAATTAAGTACTCAGTTGGTTAGTTTCCGGGTTGGCGAGTAAGAAACCGCAGGGATAAGTGGTGTGAAAGAACAGGATAGAAGACAACTTTAAGAAGTTTTGGGATCAGGTCCTCCAACCCTCTTCACTGGTCTTTGAAAAAGATGAAGAATGACTGAACTCTATTTGGGCATTAATGGGCTTCTTCAGTAGCAAAACACCCTGGACTGAATCAATGGGTCTTTATATTTAATGATATAACAATCACTTACGCACCCTAATTCCCTTCCACAGCTTCTGCACAGTACAAATTATATTTCTGATAAGAGTTCACTGAATGAAAAGAATGCCTGAATAAGTAAAATTGTGTATGGTTAATTTTTCCAGTAAGGAAAAAAAAATTAAAAGTGAGAATGTAACGTATATGTAAAAGATTTGACACCCCATCATGTATGCCTAGTAACCTCGTTCATCTTTCTTTAATCAGGAATAAAAACTGTGCTAAAAAGGATAATTAAAGGAACAAAATATGTCTTATAACAGAATGGAAGCAGAAAAAAAGAATGAAATTTCAAGTTAAACAAAATGAAAGTTTCATTTATTTAATAAAAATTAAGTTGAAGGCAAACTGTCAGGTACTGATTACTAAAAGACACTGTGTCCTGAGGAGGCTTGCAGGCTGGTAGATGAGAAAAAGGGACCCAAAAAGCAATCACACTGTTCTTAGTAGAGGGAAGCCCAGGTTCTACAGAGGTGCAGACGGAAGAGCCTTCTAAGGGTCAGGACTATCTTCATAAAACTCACATTTCAAGGATGGGCAGTAGTTCACAAGGCAGAGAGAAAGGCATGCCTGGCAGAAAATAAAACAAAACAAACAAACAAAAGCTGCATATGTAAGAGTTTGGGGGTATTGATTGATAGGCAAGTTATCTTTGAAAATCTCAAAAGGGCTATATGTTTAGAAAATGTGGTGTTTTTCATGGGGGATGTGTGAAGTGAGGGGCTTGGGATGGTGGAGGATGAGGATAGAGGTCTGGCTCAGATGAGGAATGTCATGAATAAATAAATGCCATGATTAATTAAGAAAGGACTTTTCCTGAAGATGAGAAGGGAATAAGGTATATAGACACACAGACACGTACAAGCTCACACTTATTTATTTGTTTATCTTAAGGTAGAGGATGCTTGTAGCATCGCAGAAAGATGAGCCTGTAGCAGGCAAAGATGGTGAAAATGAAACCAGTGCAGGTGCTGAGCAGTAGTCCTTGGGAAAGATGGCAAGGGCACTAGAGGAGAGGTTAGATTTGAAAGACGTTTTTAGAGTCTGGATTGACAGGATGTGCTGACTGATTGGATTTGAAGGGTGAGGGCAAGGGAGAAAACTGACCAATACGTGGAGGTTTATGGTTTCAGAGACTCGGTGGATGATGGTCGCTCCATTAAACAAGATGGGATATGTGGGGAGAGCAGTCCTGGCAGGAAAGACAGTACATTCAGTCTTGGACATATCGTATTTGAAATATTTGTAAGACATCTAGGACTTTTAGCCATCAACAGTATTTCTTGCACTAAGAAAATATCCTGGCTTTGTTGATATAATGAGCATCCTCCTAGGGACCAAGACAAGGAAAGAAAGGCAACGTAAAAACCCTGGTCGGGGAGGGAGGGTGGAACAGTGTTGAAGAGAAAGGAAGAAAAAAACTGCTAAGGAGGGGTCCTGTAAATAAGAGGAAAACCAAGATACTGAGGGGATCTGGGAGTCTGAATTGAAGAGAAAAGAAGTTCAAGAAAAATGAAGCATGTGTCCTCCTTAAAAAAAATCAGGGTGTGAAAGAGAATTTACGGTTTTGATTTACAAGACTTCAATTTCCTGCATCTGAAAATTATCAAGGGATATTGTTAAGCTCCACACTAAAGAACACATGAGAATATTAAAATGACATTTTCAGAAGTAACAAAGTGAAAGTGCTTCTGAATTCTAAATGATTATATATGTATATATTTGCCCTAAAACTATAAGTTTTGAATTAATAGAAATATTCCTTCCTTCCTTCCTTCTTTCCTCCTTCCCGCTCTCCCTTCCCTCCTTCCTTCCTTCCATCCTATGGTATCCGAAAGCCTTCCATGGCTTTTGGATACCATAAGCATTTATTGAGCGTTTACTTCAACGAGCACTGCTAGGAAATGAGCGCATAATATTCAAGTCTAGATAAGTGTGTTTCCAAGATCCAGAGAGAAAATATCAATTAATTTTAACTCCAGGAACTAGAAACAGCTTCCAGGAAAAGGTGACAATGAAGTTGGACAAACGAGTGCAGTTTTAGCACATGGAGAAAATGTACTGTGAACAAATTAGATTCTTAATGAAAATCATCTTGAATTAAGATGGCATTTTTACCAGGCAAATGTAATCCCCAGAATTTCTGTATTCTTGCTTGAAGATTTAAAATGACTGCTTTGGACAGCCACATCCTTTGTTCTATGAACTTGTTACATAAATGATGACCCAAATCAATGAAAGATTTAATCCAAACCGATGCAAATGCAAACGCCCTAGTTTCAGACAGCTGCAATGGTTATTTCTGTACATCTGGGAAACAGCTGTCGAGCCTCGTTTTTACACTGGTCTTTGTTTAACTCCGGAGCAGTGTCAAGACTGAAAGGGATGTAGGTGATTAGAAGGTGGTAAACGTCTCAGAAATACACAGGAGTTTCTGAGCATTTTTTTTTCCCTGTGGGAGCTTCTAAATGGACCTCCTTTCACAGAGCTGGCATGATAGAGCATTCTCCTGGACTACCTTTTTTACATCCAAGCTCTGAGGGCACCTAGGCTGGCTGGAAGGAGTAGCTTGTTTAATGATTCCAAAAGCACTCTTCTCCAATGATTGCACAGAACAAGTCATGGATAGTCAGGTCTAAGTGATTACTCACCAGGATGCAGAGGTTATGACAGGATAGATCAAAGCTGATGCTGCCGGTCAGAGGCAAGATGCAAGGCTTGGCCCCTTGCTGTAGAAGGCTGCAGAGACCATGCATCTGAGCCAGACAGCTGACGAGATGCCTCTCCTTGGGATTCATACCGTAACAATAGGCTAATAGATTGATGCCATAAAGGCATTGACCTCTGCGGGCAGGAACATTTTCTCAAGGGGAGAAAAAGACATACTACGTCCCTGCGTGCTATAGTTTTGACAGTGACTGACAGCATGGGCTGGCCCTGGCCTCCAGGAAGTGCATACGTGAGCTTTTGCACTGTTACCCTTTGATTAACTTCTGACACACTTTGCAACGTAAAATTCTTACAGGGAAATTGCTCTATAATGCTGACTGTAACATCTAGAAACTTTGCCAATGAGAGCTAAAATATATACAGAGGTAGCTCGGCTTGAAATAATATGTTTGTGCGTGTATGTGTGTGTCCACGTGCATATGTGTGCATATGCATGCGTGTATGCAGAGGGGACACTTTTTGGTCTTCACGTTTTCTGCCTCATAATGCTATTATTCAAGTGCAGTATTAGAAAAAGCTTCTTACGTGTTATGGGCATACTGCACACGGAGAGACTTAAGCAAGGCCAAGATGAAAATAAATAATGCATGAAGTCAGAGGCCCGAAGCAAATGTTAACTAATTTCAAAATGGGTCAAAATCACAACAATTAAGTCTCTGACATGAGAAGTCATTTTTTTCTCACTAAAATATTAACCAACTTGCTTCACTTCTTCTAGATTGATTTGTAGAGCATGAAAGGTCATTCTGGAGGCAGAGGGGGAATTTGGCTTCTACAAGCCATCCATAATGAGAGCCAATAAATTAGGTAAAGCCCCTGTTTACCTAAGCTGAAATATTGATGTCCAAGCCCACATCGAATGCAAATCTCTACATTAATCATTTTTCTCCAGTCAGGAAATTCAGACCATGGTAACACATGCTTTGATAGACTTATACATCATAGTTACAGCAACATTAGACAGTGCCTCAGTGACAGAATACAAATACATTGCATTGGATTCCCTTCATTTTCCCAGCCTGACTTTTATTTGTGTCTGCAAACTCTGCTCTGGGTAGGTTAAATTTTGACACGGGTTTGGGTGATATTTTTGGCTCAGCAAATAACTGAAGCTTGGTAAGAAGAATGTTCTTTTGTTGGTTACCTGCCAATCACATCTAGAGGAGACTCACAGCTAGTTCCATAAGCATAGGACTTTGATGATCTAGTTGCCTGGGTTCATCCAGTCTTCTCCCACTCACACAGTAATATCATTTGTGTTTCTCAAAGCATGATCCACAAACCTCTTGCATCTGGTTATCTGGATGCTTGTTGGGAAGTACAATTTCCTAGGCCCTATACTAGGTACACTCAATCCAATTCCCTTAGTGGGGCCAGGAAATCTTCATTTCATGGGATCCCCAGTTGTTCATTATGCACATTATTGTTTGATAACTGCTGTAGACAGATGTCAGCTTTAGGTTCCTCATGACCATTCTGATCTTGCCACTTTACTCAAAGCCATTCTATACCTAGATATGTTCCAAACCTCTACTGAGTTTTGTACTTGGCCCTCTTCTTCTACTTGTCTAGATGTCCTGCTCAATCAATTTCATTCATCGTTAAGATCGTTATTCCCTCTATTTGCAGAAGAGACCCCAACCACTCTCTTCAACAGTGATGCTTTACCTGAGCCTCAGATTCCTGTCTGAAAATGCCTGTTGAATCTCTCCACTTGACACCTTAATGTCAACAGGTCCCAAACAAACATGGCAGGGTGGCCTCGACCGTGCCACCACCCATCCAGACAGAAACCCTGATATTCTTATTGATCCTTCCATCTCCCTTTTATCTTCATCGAGTAAATCATCAAATAAATTACCTGTGCCATCTCTCCATCATCTCCACTGGGACCCTTCCTCTTCTGTCCTCTGGTTCTGCCCAAAGTTCAGGCCATCATCACTTCTCACCTGTCCCACCATAACAGACCTCTAACTATTCTTCTCGTCTTTTGTCTTAAACTTGTAAAATCAACCTTCCATGTGATTGCTGAGTAGTCTTTCTAAAAATAAATCTGACTGAGTCACTTATTGCCTCAAAACCATACCTCCTCGTGTAGGATTGTCTGGCATGACACACCTGCCTCTACTCATTTCCCATCAATCTTCACCCTATCTCTAGGCTTTTAATATAACAGTTTGTAATAACACTTTTTCAAAAACCTCCTGTTTTCTTTCTGCCTGAAATGCCCTCTTCTCCTCAGTTATTTCCACTTAGAAAAGTATTCCTCAGTAATGATAATTGTTATAAATGTTATTTTATATCATATAATCTGACATTGATTACTTCCTCTATGTTAAACATTGAGTTCAAAGTTCCTTTTGATTCTCACAAGGATCAACATGTGGATACTTCCATTAGCAGTCTTTTTACCAAGCCTTGTTCAGGTCATTTTTCCCTCAAGGTTTTCCTTAATCTCTAGTCCAGTTCATTTCTTCTCTTATTAGCACCAACACTCCTTGTGCTGACTTCAAATAAAACATTTAGACTATTGTATCGAAATACTATGTTTTTGTTCTCCTCTCTCTCCTAATCACTAAAGTACCTGCTGCAAGAGGACAGAGCCTATGTTTTATTCTGCTTCATTTTCCAAGCACGTGGCCCCTAATCAGGCACGTGAGAAGTTGCCCAGTCAACGTTTGCTTTACTCAGCAGATCTGATTCACAGTGGTGGAGAACATCACGTGAGGGCTCTTCTCTGCATAATTAATGGGAGACTATTTGATCTAAGGCCTTGAACTTCAAGGTGAGAGGCAGGGCCATGCTCATGTTTATATCCCCTGGTTGTAACCAGTACTGTATCTTTTATATGATTGACTCGCAAAAGCGTTGGTAGAGATTTAACTGTTACTCTCTGGATTTCAGGAATATTAAAGTGATGTTCCGCTCTGATAAATTTTAGAAAAACAGAATACACAGAGTCACTGTGAAAAGCAAAAATCATTAGGCACTCTAGCCATATTTAAGCAGCGTAATGTCAGAACGGATGTTCATTAGACTTCATGGATTTGAGTGTGTCAGACAGAATAAATGTAAGAACTTATGAGTGAGAGCAGAGAGAAAATAGGAATGCATCCATGTGGTGAAAAGGGCAAATGGCATCTTGCAGAGAGACAGAAATCTCAAGAATTAAGGGGCTCCGTGACATGCATTATTTTTACCCTAAGTGTTTAAAAATCGTTCAATCATGTAATTTGGATTGTATCTGAATATGATGATTAATATAATACAATGATAATGAACCAGTGTTTCACTTACTGAGTGTGTAGTCTGGCCCAGGTGTTTTACATGGTTCACTATACCTGCTAGGTATGTGTTTTCTCCCATTTCAAACATGAGGAAGCTGAGGGTCAGAGGGGTTAGTCATTTCCTCAAGGTCAGTCTATAATAGGTTTGCATATAATATTCTGTGTATTCATTCATGTAACAAGTACATGATGAACTGTAACTGTTCCAGACAATGTACTAGGACCTAAACATATAAGAATAAATAAGAACTTTAAGGAATTCATAGTCTGGTGGTAGAGTCATGGAAAATAACACAGAAGATACAATGTAAAGGTTTTCCTGAGAGATTTATCCTGCGGGCACCATGATGAGGGCTATGGTAACCCATGAGATAGGTATATAATTCAGCTTGGAGTGAAAAGGCATATAAGGGATCATGGAACACTTCCCAACAAGTCACAAATAAAGTCTGACTTTATGAGAGAAGAGTCACATTTTAGACGGAGGGAATGGAACACACAATTGACCCAGAAGATGGTCCCAACCCATCTTTCTCACCCCTACTTTCACTAGAATGTGAGAAACTAATGTCAGATTATCTTGATTTTGCACTCTTGAAGTGGACACGTTGAGAGATGATGTTAAATAGATCACACATCTTACAAAGCTGCTACTCTGAAGTGTCAAGTGTTCAAGGGAGACAATGTGTGTGTCACGAAGGGGCACTGACATTTTGTCCTACACATCTGTACACATCAATGGTGCCCTTTAGTGCAGGAGTGAGCACTACCAATGACAGTCCTGTTCTAGGCATCGTGCTAGGTCTTAGACACACCGTTATCTGACTTATTCCTCACAACGGTCTACAAATTGGTTTGCTTGCCTTTGTTGCATGGATAAAACGACTTGTATCCCAGGAGTTTAAATAACGGTCCAAAAATGATATACAGAACAGATAAAAGAGCCAAGATCTGAACCAAGAATTTGATGGCTCCCAAAATTCTTGCTCTATCTGCTAGGGAATCAGAAATAAGGAAACGAATCTTATCTTGTCCCCTTGCTGAGCTTCCCTCCAGCATCCCAGAAAGGTACTTTCTTCTCCTAGTCTAGTCTTCCAGGGGGACAAGGCAACCCGCAGCTTCTATATCAGCTTCTCAACGAGTGGCAGCCTCTGTGGGCCCATTTCCTTCCATCTTTCTGTTTCTCCCTGATTTCACTCTCTGTCTTTTACCCTTACTTCCCCCACAATCCAGCCAGAAAGAGATCATTCCTTTTGACTATGTAGGCTAGTAAGTGTGTTCTTATTAAGCTTGCTCCCCTGTGTCTATTAAACTATTCTGATACTAATTAATCTAGGTCTTAGAAGACCAATAGAAATCCCCTAGTAATGTATTATTTCATAAGGACTGTATGTTACCAGGTTTACAAGAGCTCAAGCAGAGCCACTAATGGGAACTACAAGCTCAGAGTAATGAAATAAATATGAGAGCTGATTCCCACAAGAAGTGCAGGCTTTCTGTGTACACCTTCCTGTCTCACTTTCATGACTATGGAATTGTGAAGCCTAATTTTCTGAGCAGTGTCCTTTTGTAAAACTTCTCTGTCTTTACTGTATCCTCAGCCAGGAGGTCTCCCCCATCCCTCCCTTTTCACTTTAGTCTAATTCCGGGTGTGGGTTGAGATTCCAGAAGTAGTCGGTTTCTGCTCTGAGCATACTGTGCATTAATCTACTACACACCAAAGTCCATTAATTTTGAATGGTGTTATCAATTATACTACCTGACAGGAAGATAACTATGTTATCACCTTGGCAGAAGTGTCTTTCTTAGGAAATCTATATAGCTCCATCACGACTCTAACGCTGATGGATAACTCTCTTCTCAAAAATCACAATTTGAGTGCATTTTCTTTCATGCGATCTTAAAAATGCAAGCAAATAAAAAAACTTCTGAGCCTCGTATCACCTAACCACACAGACAGTGAATGAGCTTACCCTTTTTCTTCTGATAAAAACAAGAGTTCCTGCTTATTCTGGTTTCTTTAAATATATCCTCCTTGCAAGTGTGAAAGACAATGTTAGCACGTGTACCTGGTCTTGTGAGATTTCCCAGATTTATCTATTAGGGGCCACTGTGAAGTGACTCTGTCCCATTTTCCCATTCTCTGTCTAGACCCTTCCTAGTGGCACACTGTCCTGTCCTTCCTGGCTATGCTGCAGGATAATTTCTGCTTTGTGATCCTTCTGCAAAAACGCCAATAGAAATGAACAAATCCACCTTTGTGCTAAACTCCAGGCATCTTAAATGATCTCTCTTAGAAGAAATATTAGGAGGCCACTCAAAACCCTTCCCTGGCTTCCTAACGTGCTCCACACAAAATAGAATCTCGTTGCCAGCTATGCCGTACAAGGCACTCACTCGTTCATTCGTGCACGTTAGCCTATGTCGGGTGCCCACACTCTGTGCCAGACACCCTTCTAGTTACTGTTGACAAGACACAAGGTCTAAAACACCCCATACTTAATAAAGGAGAAGAATACTAGCAAGGAGCAAATACACATGTGATATGATTATAGAGAGTGAAGAAGTAGGATACAGAAACTAAAGCAGGGTGAAAGTAGGTGACAGGCAAGTGGAAAGAAAGGACAGGGCTGCCAGAGATAAGGCAGTCAGGAAAGAGCCCTGAGGAGGCAATGGTGGAGCAGAAGTAGCAGTGAATTTCTAGGGAAAGATTTCCGGACCATGAGAAGGTCCAGAACACAGGATCTGAGGCTGGAATGAATTTGGCCATTTCAGGGGAGAGAATGGGACCACAGTGCTTCGAGCAGAGAGAGCGAGCGAGGTTAGTGTTGGACAGGGGCTCGATCATGCAGCCCAGGAATAAAGGGAAACAGGGCACTGCTTTGAGCTGCTCCTAAATCCAGCTCCAGGCCTGAGGGCAGAGGGAGCAAGGAGCCCTTCACTCTCTAAAGTGACTGCTCATGAGTCTCCACTGTGCAAGGGAATGACTCTACTAGCATGTTAATCACAGCAGATTTGTATGTCGTTTCAATATCTCTTTAGGCTGAAGCAAATCAAATGTATGTGTTAGAAGAATAATTAGTGATATTAGCTATGCTCACAATATTTTCTTTCCTGACAAAGGCAAAGAACACCATAGGGCAGTGGGTCTCATTTCATCTTAAATATTATGTGTATTTGTATGTGTGTGTAATATTTATATATAATATTCATTTTAATTATATATGTATGTAGTTTATGAAATAGATGTATAAAATATCACAGAATTATGCACTACAATATTAAGAGTAATCTTACTGATGATGGGGTTATGGACAGTGTTATTCTACTTTTTAAAATTATTTTTACATTATTTTCCAAATTTTCTGCAATAAATATGTTCGACTTTTATTGTTAAAAAGATCCAGGGCTTCCCTGGTGGCGCAGTGGTTGAGAGTCCACCTGCCGATGCAGGGGACACGGGTTCGTGCCCCGGTCCGGGAAGATCCCACATGCCGTGGAGTGGCTGGGCCCATGAGCCATGGCCGCTGAGCCTGCGCGTCCGGAGCCAGTGCCCTGCGGCGGGAGAGGCCACAACAGTGAGAGGCCCGCGTACCGCAAAAAAAATAAAAATAAAAAAAGATCCAAAGCTGAAGATCTTTTTAAAATAGCTCTAATTGAGGAATCTTTAGGAGAATATTGAGGAAGAGTGATTATTTAGAACTGTTAATCATTCATTTGTGAATTACATACTGCTAATTAACAGTATGTTGGACATGCTTACTTCTCTGAGTGTCAGTTTTATCCTTTGATAATGGGTAAAATAACTACCTGCATGTTAGGATTATTATGATAAGTAAATTAAAAAGATTGAAAGCAATACAGAAGTCTTAATTATATTATTGATATTTTAGGGGTCAGGGATTATACATGTATTTATACAATATCTAGCAGAGTTTTATATGCAATAGCTTTAGATAAACAATAAAAGTTTTCGATTGCAAACTATGAGGCACGCTCCACTGATATATAATCGTAACATAATTAAATCGCTGGCTGGAAATTGACTTGAAACATATATTCTATCATCAATCCAAGTCCAGTCTTCCCTTCTCATCAATGAATATTCAATCTATCTCTGCACACTTTTAACACTATACCCTTCATTCGCTTAGCAGTAACAATTCTGTATTAGTACAGAAATCACTATTAATACTTTTTTCTCTGTGAAGACAAATCTATTTTTCTATTTTTTTCACTCTTCGTTCTGCTTCTTTCTTCAGAATTCAGGTAAAAGTGGCTTTACCCAACATTCACACGGTAACCTTTTCAGCATTTAATAACGTTTATCATCTCTCCTTTCCACTTCTCCAGATTTTTCTCTTCATTTTTCCAACTAATCCTCAGAAAATAAGGTTACCAGACCCCTCACTTTCTTCTAGAACATGCTCTCTATAGACTTAGGAAGTGGTGAAATCTAAACCTGAACACAAATTCCAACCAGGTTTGATGAGCACAGAGCAAGGGACTCTACCTGCCTAACCATTTTAATTCATTCTAAGATCAGGTAGCCTTGTAGGAATCCTATCCCTAGTTGTCATGAATGAACTTCCGACATGGCGTATTGGAAAGGTGTTGGTCTTGGAACTCCGAGTTGAAACATCTGCAACGTTTCTGACACATAATAAGTATGCTGTAGATGATGGCTACTATTGTTATTATCACTATATTTATTTTAGACTCCTGAAGATATTTTATATTTGCAACCACTAAGCCGTATCTCCCTGATCCTGTCCAAACACATTTGGTTTTTTAGATCTCTGGGGAGAACATTCATCCTTGTTAAGCTGTATTTTGTGAGAATTAAATTCTTATCACTGTAGCCTGTTACTATCTCTTTGGATCATGATTCGGTCAGAAACTGCACACACTTTCCTTCCCAGATTCCTGTCACCTTTGCATTTGATGAGCTGTCTACTGTACCTTCAGCAAAGCCACAGATAAAAATGTGTACTGCAGCAAATTCAAAGGCAGAGGTGCATGTGCTGTGCATCACCCAATGTAAGGAAGAAAAGGGCTGCTTTTAGCAGCGTACATCTATGCTCTTTGAAAAATGTCAGGCTGAGCTATTTTTAATTACTTTATTTTAACCCTCTGGGTCACTATATTTACCTGAAGTGCATTTAAAGTAATAGGATCTAAGGACATTTGAAAATTGTCATTAGCTGTCATCTTTTAACAGATAAATCACAATTCAAATTTGAAAATTGGAAATGTCTTCCTATATGTGATTAGTATAATTAATGAAAATCAATTAATCTTTAAAATTTACTCTAGTGTAGGCTCTAAGCCAGATCCTGAAGAAGTTCACAGTTTAGTAAAACACAGATATGCAAGCACATCATTTCTATGTACATTGTCAAGTCCTCTAACAGAGGAATTCACAAGTGTTTCTAAAGAATCACAAGGAAATTTCTAGCCACATACTTACAAAGATTTTAGAGCTGGAGAATACTTTAAAGACAATAAAATTCAATCTTCTCATTTTACCAAGGAGAAAACTGGTTCAGAGAGGAGAAGCAACTTACCCAAATTCACACAGCTAACTGGTAGACCAGAACTCAGATGTCTAAGTACAAATCCAGTGTTCCTTCTCCTATCTTCCCCTTGACAATGGCCTCCAACACCAATAAATGTATGCATTTATGTATTTATAGTAACTGAATACCCTGCCTGAAAATGGATTCTCATAATCTAGGGTAGAAGATATAGATGCAGAATAAATAGGAAATTTGAATCCTATTAAATCTTTACCCCAGAACATACCTAAGGACTTAACACACAAGCTCATGCACAATTAGATTCCCTTAAATTCCAATATTAGCTTTTCATTATTTGTTTGTTTGGGTTTTTTTCCTCCTCAGTGGAGTGTAGGAAAATACAATAACAACACCTTGTTAATTGAGGATTCAGGCTTGTTAGCTTTTAATTAATTCATTCTACAAATATCTGTTGGCTTCTACTATATGAAAGGTCTTTTTTAAGATAAAATATAAAGTAACTCTGGTAGCAGCCCTTAAGGAAGTCTATTTGTCTTGGGGGTACTATGCTCTTTGTGTTATAAAAAGCCTAATGGAATGTATCATATGTAATAATGAAAGAGGACCATTCCAGGTCCTCACTCTTACCAAGAGCACACAGGCTACTGTCACTGTTCTAGGATGTCTGCTCCATCACCATTAGAGGATCCAGTAAATATTTAGCGGATATTACTAACTGATAAGCATTGAGGTACATGATTTAAGCAATATTTTCTCATTTGGTTCTCCATCTACTCTGAGAGCTTGATGTTTTAATTATCCCCTAGTTATTACAGCTGAAAACCTGAGGTGGTTAGATACTGATTAACTTGTCTCGGATCACACATCCAGGAAATGGCAGAGCTGGAATGTGAGGGCAAGTCTACATGACTGCAAAGCCTATGCTCTTTCTGCAGTACTTTTGGAATGTTCTGGAATCAAAGTGTGGTGAGGGCCATGCGTGTCTCTAGTCTTGGGACAAATGGGTATGAGGAGCTTAGAAAGAGTCCATCACTGAATGCAATAATTTGCCTTTGTTTGAGGTGAAACTTGTACTACAAAAACACATTTTTCTATAAATGGAAATACAAATATATATACACACATGCACACATTTCTTAAGTATCTCTAAGTGCAAAATTCTGCACTTAATCTGTGAAGTTCTGCACTTAGCTTTTAACATTATTATCCATTATTACTGTTAATGAGAATTATTTTTCACTTCCCTTTGTGAAGCTTCCCTCTCTGCATTTACACCATGAGCAGTTACATGCAAAGTAGCTTGCTGTAAATTTCTATTATATTTTTCCCAATGTGGTGGGTTCTAGCAATGAGTTTATCTCCTGTTAAGGACATTCCTCCTTGGCCATGCCAAATTGCCTCAGCTCTTTGGTCTTAGCAATGGTGTAACACATGCCAGAAAGTTTCCCCGGGGAAATTAGGCAGCTCTAAGCAGCTCCAGATCTTTTAGCCTCAAGTTTCCTCAAAATAACCTGGACCATTTCCAAAGTCTTCAGTTCCACCTCACTGGTCCCTGGACGAGTTGTGGAAGGTTTTTGAATGACCTTGATCCACCCTAATTTTAAATCACCACAGGGGAGAGAAGGAAAAGCTGAGAGCAGAGGATGATTCCCAATCAGGACAGGTCCTCTGGAAACTGACACAGGCCCGGTATGGAGGACCACATGTCTTCCATTTTTCTTAGTGGATGGCTGTATCACTCACGCTGGGGAGGGGGTTCTGCTGAGAAGAGGTCTCCCCCTGGCTTTCTATTAGACGAGGTAAAAAATTTAAAAAGCAGGGGTCAGACTCTCCATCTCTCTTTCATTTACTTTCCCCAAAGTGAATTTTCAGTGTAGACGGGAGACTGAAACTGTAAGGGTTTCAATTAACTGTGCAGTAGTAGGCAGTGGGGATGAAATAATAAATAGGATAAACTCTTTACTCTTCACTCACGAAGCCTGAAATTAGTCATGAATAGAGGTCATTTCAATAAAGTGGGAAAGATAGCAGGAAAGGAAGTGTTAGGCAGAGCTGAGAAGGAACATAACCCAGACCTGTGGGGCTGGGCAAAGCCCAAACTTTGATACCTACATCTACTCGTCCTCAGAGATTACATGTTATATTTTTGGTCTAAAAGACACTTACGTAACACCTGATAAATACCATGCACTCTTATAAGTGCTTTATCAACAATTAACGACTTTTGGGGGGACAGGGTGTTGCGTGGCATGTGGGATCTCCGTTCCCCGACCAGGGATTGAAACTGCGACCCCTGCCGTGGAAGCGCAGGGTCTTAACCACTGGACCGCCAGGCAAGTCCCAACATTAACTACTTTTATCTTCATATTGACCCTATGAGGAAGATCCTACCAACATCCGCCCCACTTGATGCCCGAGGAAACAGATACACAGGTAGTTAGAGAAACCCGCCCAAGGTCATACAACTAGGAAATGACAGGCCTGGGATGTGAACCACGAGGCTGTGCTCTTACTGCTAAAATCGGTCTCCCTCAGAAGATCCTGGTGCTGGTCTGCAGGGGTGGGGTGGAAAGGGAAGACTTGACGACCACGTCATATCCTGCTGTGCTGGGAAAGTACAATATTTACCCTGTGGCCTTGGCTTGGAAGAAAAGGAGGACACCGAGATACTGCTGGGCCAGAACTATGGCCTGGGGCAGGAGAAAGGCCTGCCTCAGCTTCTTGCCAGATGCTGTGAGAGCCTAATTCCTATTTAACCTTTCAGTCTGACCCAGGCCTATCACAGACCTCTGTGAGTGCCCGTCTCTGAGGAAGGGAACATGTAAGTAATCTTTCCCCACATTAAAAGCAATTTTTGCAGACAGCAGTTTCTCTCGCCATACTTCTCCTCCTCATGCAGAGGAAGATTGATGACAAAACCCCCATCTCTGACAGGCAAGTCCAAAACTGCCCTCACACTGCCAGGCTTTCAGAGGAAATGAGAGCACGGTTGGTCAAACCAGGGAGAGGATCTCCTCTGTGTTGTTACTATCCATAAGCCAAAAATAACTGGACCTCCCAATAGTCAGAAAACCTGAAGAACAGAGAGTGGGAGAGAGAAAAAATGCATCTGTTTCATGGACAAGAAAACATCAGAAATGCAGACAGGGCTCTGCGTACTCTCAGAGCAAACTATTGCACTAAAAGTAAATCCCCAGGGCCCTTCAATCACCCGTTATCTACCCCAGACTCTCCTCTTCAAATATCTGTCCTTTCCTTCCTTCTTCTTTGCCTCTATTGCACAGAAAACAGAAATAGGTCAAATACTAGCTTGACCCTTGAAAAAGTGTCTCACACTCTTGGAGTCTCAGTCTCCTTATGTGTAAAATGTGGAGGATTAATGCGACCTCACAGGTAGCTCTGTTGTCAACTGGGGGGTGCACGTGGCATGATGCTACCTGCGTTGGGAACACTCAAAACAAATTTCTCTTTTTTTACTCAGAAAAACAGCTTTTGAGCTCTGGCTCGTCTTCCTCAGTAGTTCTGTGATCTTGCATATGTTGTTTAAACTGGCTGAACCTCCACCATCATCCATAAAAACGAAGGTAAAGAAGGGAAAGGATTTATCATTCTGACAAGTAGAATTTCTACGAGGAAGGAAACTGTGTTCTACATAAAAAAATAAAAAACATGTTGATAAGCTCTGGCATTAGCTGATGGGCACCCCACCATTGAAGAAGAGGGATAAGTTGTATAGGAGAGCTCAACTTGAAATAGAGAAGGAGAAAAAAGAATGGAGAAGCAGGGAAGGAGTGGCCATAAAAGACCCTGTGGGGAGTTTCTAAAGTCCACTGAGGTAAAAGATTTATGAAATTCTTCAGTGGTGCAGTAGCTAAAGGGCACTGTAAGAGTAAGTTTTCCTGATTTTCCATTTTAAGTTGTTTGCGTGGCCATGATGTAAAACCCTTCTCTGTTTTACACTACATCTTAAGGACAGTCTAATAATAGACGCAGACAAATTTATCAGGAGTGTTGATTTTAGAAAAAGGGACGAGCCAGAGTTCCAAATGTGGATCAACAAAGATGACCCAGGACAGAGAAGGTACCCAGACACTTAGGTGGCCATGGAAACAGAACTTTGCATATATTGTGGGAAGCACTGCATGTTCACAGCCCCAGGGGATTGGTGAGGAGAGCTAAACTCAATGTTAGGTAGATTTTGAGAAGTAAACAGGATCCCAGCTGAGAGCCAGGTTACCCAAGGATAATCATATTAATGTGGCAGGTAAATGACTCCCTCTCTGCATCACATTACCTGGCTCTTAGTAGGTGGCCCCCCTCCTTCATTCTCTCCCTCCATCCTTTGCATCCTGTTGGTATTATATGTAGCCTTGAACAAAACTGCTCTAGTTTTACTTTGGAGTGCATATGTCTACACCATACTCCGGCCCACATCATTCCAAAGGGGAAATACTAGCTTGCCTGTTCCAACTCCAGTATCTTTCAATCTTTAGAATGCACATGTTTTTTTCCTTTTCAAGTCACATCATCACAGTGAATATTCATCTGTGTAAAAGTGATTCATTACCACCTTTAATTTTTACCATCGACTGTCTTATTGTTCATTACCATCCAGAGGCTGGTGTCTCATTTTTGTCCTTGAATCCACAGCTTTTATTTCCTCTGCAGACTGCTTTTCACATCTCCTTTTACAGTTTCTGTGTTCCTCCAAAACCATCCCTCTGTGTTCCGTGATCAAGCCGAGTGGCAGTCACTAAATTATTGGGTATTCTCTGCAGCTTCCCAGCATTGATGATTTTCGGCCATATAATCTGCTTGCTCTTTTCAGTGAGCCATGTATTGGAAAGAACATATGGGTATTACTGCTCACGAAGCTCAAAATGGGAGGGAGATTACTCAGACTAGCTTCTGGCTGACTTAGAGACCAACTTCTTGTTTATCATCAACTATTATCTGTGTTGATTTTTTTTCTTTCAATCCTCTTTGTCTTTCTGTCTCTAGTTCCATATGATCGTGTGGCTGAGTTTCCCGTGCCTTGCAATACTATTCCTCCACCTCTAATGGCATCCTTCACCTTCACTGTCAACACCTGGACTTAAAGTCCTCTCTAGCTCCCTCCTCTTTTTTTTATAAAGTCATTCAGTTAGTTCCCACTACACATAAAAACAATTCCCAGGCACCCCGGAATTTCTTACAGACTCTTTCCTGAAATATTCACCCTGGACACACAGCATCTCTCTCTGGCCTGCACTTTTCTTTTTTCTGAATGAAAGTCAGAAGAGAATTGATTAATCATACTCCCGAGTCCAGGAACATTATCAATTACCATCATTGGCTCATCAAAGTCTTCTCCTTTATTTTATATACTTATGTATTTTCTCTTTTCACACTGTCTTATGAGCATTTGTTTGCATGCGTTCATACAGCCGTTTCTGCTGTAATACTTGTTTTGTAATAGTGAATTTTTTCCATTGCCAAGCATATAGAGAACAATTGAGCAAACTTCACATTATGTGTAATTCCATCCGGGAGCAACCCTAGGTGAGTGCAGGAAACTGCACCCTGCTGATTGGAGCCTGATAGGAATACACCATACACACTCCTCAAACATCTGCCAACTACCTCAAGTTACCATGTATGTTATGAGCCATGCACATCCACATCTGCATGACAACTTTCTGTCTAACTTCAGGTAAACCTCATTCCACCACCTCAGGATAACTCACAAACTGCAACCTTTCCCACACCCATGTTCACAGAAAAGCTTTCATCTTTTTTAAGGTAAAAATTGGAGTAGGTACACATTGCAGCAGGTATGATTTTAACTGTTTAACATGTGCATAACTGTGCTGCAGTTTTAAGTTCTGATCTTTTTACTGTTACTGTTCTCTCCAAACCTATTGATATTCTTCTCACAAGAATTGTATTTTTTTAAGGCACTGTATGTTTTATTGTAAGATTTTGTATAGCAAGATGATTTTTAGGAAAGAATATGTTGTATTATGAAAAACTGACTGTTTTGTTGTTTTGGGAACATGTATGTTTAATTTATGAAACCCACATCATGTTATAAATGTCATTCTGCTTCCTTCTACTTTCTTTGTCGTTGTTCTGAGCACTATGCTTTCAGATCCTTCAGTGTTGCTCTGTATGGTGTCTAATTACTGCATACCACTCCTCCACATTTTATCCATCATTCTCCCATGGGCGAGCACCCACACAAGTTGTCCTTAAATTTTTGCTACTATAAATGCTACTATAAAATAAACGTTGGAAAAAACCCTTATAGAGCCAGACAGCACTTTCCTTTTTTGTGTGTGTGATGAAGTGCAGTGTTTATTGCACGGAGCCAAGCAAGGAATCCATGCCAGACAACACTTTCTTTGACATATATACCCAGAACTAGAATTGCTAGGTCATACGTGAGAAAACCCTTACTTTTCCTAAAGAGTAAAAGTTCTCAGCTTGCTCTCAAGAACTCCTACAATGGTCTACCATCTCCACAACAAAGCATAAGCATGTTTACATCTCTACCTGAGATTTATAGCCTTATCATTTTTGCCCGTTTATCTCCATTCCCTTTTGCCATTTCTTCTTAGTCTTCAGATCCAGCTTCAGAGCACTTGTGATCTTTTTGACTCTGCCTAAGTCCTGAGACTCGCTCTGCAGTGGTAGACTTCCAGCTCTGCAATTCGCATTCCTTTCTCCATGGTCCCTACCCATCCCCTAGTTACACTGATTTTGCCACCACCTTCCTCTGTTTTCTCAATAAATTTTCCACCAGTTCTGTCAGGCCCAGGCTGCCTGTCTGCTAGTTCAGTACAGACTGTCATATCATATCCCTCATTTTTATTCATTCATTCCCCTGTAAGCAAAACGTGGACACTAGCCCATGTCCAAATACCTGCCTAGGCTTCTCTCACATATCATTTCTTCTATGAAGTATTCTTTAACTACCTTATCTAAAGTGGAAATAATCCCTTTCTTCCACAAATCTGTCACATTTTTTTTTTTTTTTACCTCTTTGCTTTGTTAATATTTGTTTATATATCTCTTTTCCTAAGGAGATCCTGAGCTACTTAAGGACGGGGCATTTGTCTTATCTTCATTTTCCCCACGTTTAGTAGCTCTCAAAAATTCTTACTTGAATGATTGAATACATGAGCAAAAAATGAATAAATCAAATGTTATTTTGTATCAAGTGCCCTTAAATAATCAAAGTCTGTAATGCCCAATATGTTAGGCACAATTTAAAACTCTTTATTAACATAGAACAGAAAAATGAGATGATTTTGAATTTTAAAAAAAACTATCTTAAAACCAGTTCACAAAGGAGACTGCCTGATTATCTGTCACTTTACTTTTTTCTTAGAAAAGGACGCTTTATTAATTAGCCTCTCTAGTCTGTAACCCTTTTCTATAGTTATCATACTACATATCAGTAATGCTGGGATCTGCTAAAATGAAATATAATTGATAATGAATTCAGCAGCCAATTCTCACATTATTCTCAGATGAATTCCAGTTGATTCAATTCATCCCTTCTTTCCTCACAATCCCTTAGATGATTTTTATTAAATATTAAATAGGAGTTAGGAAGGATTATGATTCTGTATTACTTGTGCAGGAATATATGCTACTCTAGGATTGTGAGTGTGTGTATGTGTGTAAATGCAGAGCTCGGCCATCCCAATTCACTCAAGACCATTCTGGTTTTAGCATTAGAAGTCCTATATCCCTGAATGAATCTCTTTCATTCTGGGCAAATTAGGTTGGTCATCTTAGGTATAAAGCTGCTTCATTTATGTGCAGTATTTTAACCAGGCATTTAAGACTTTCTATAATCTAACATTGACCTTCTTTTCTGTCTTATTTTTAGCAATGCTTCCTGCAGTCTACTTTCTAGAAAAAGTGACCTAGAGCCGGCTCTTTACACATGTACTGTTCTCCTCTCCTGCAATGTTGCAAGTCTAAATCCCTCCTGTTTGTTAAGGGCTAGTTAAAATGCTATTTCTCTCACCACGTGTGCCTTTCTACCCACAGATTCTCCCCACTCTGAATATGGCTTTTGATGCTGATGCATTTTGGTCTTGCATTACAGTGACTTATATGTGTCCTAATGCTTTGTCCCAAAGAAGGAATCGATGTTAACCAGATGACTACAAAACGTAGTTCAGAATCTTCTCATGGTATATAAATTAATCTTGTATATTACTCATTAAGTGTCCATATTTCCTGGTAATTTTTCAATACCAATTATTCTTCCTATTAACCAGTTTTGTTTTCCAGTATCTAATGCACGGCAAATCCTTTCAATAACCATAATTATTGGATTTGTCTTATTTAAGTTCTTCTCTATAACTGAGGGAGAGAAGATGGTACAACAGAATGAGTATATGCACTGAAGCCATTCATACATGAGTTTAAATTATAGTTCTTTCTTTCACCATCTTGGACGAGTCACGTAAAGTCACTGAGTTTCAGTTTCTCCATCTTTGAAATGGACACAAAACATCTTCCCTATAGACATACTATACAGCTTAAAGATAATGAGTATCAAGTGTCAACAAACTTTTCAATAAAGGCACAAATAAGAAGTATTTTTGACTTTGTGGCCCATATAGCCTGCCAAAGCTACTCACCAGCCATTGTAGTGTGAAAATACCCCTAGACAATAAGTAAATGAAGGAGGTGGCTATGTTTTAATACAATTTTGTTACAGAAACAATGAGGCAGGTTTGGCTGTTGGCCTGTTTGCCAACTTCTGATGTGTACTAAGCACTAAATAAATGGGAACCAGTACTGCCATGAGCTAATCTGTCTTTTCTTACTGAGCATTTTGATTTTGTGGTCTTGATCCAAATTAAGCTCAAACTAACACAATATTTGCCAATAACAGAAGGCTTAGTTTCTGTTTTTTCCGTAACTTCTTCCATACAACTAGTATAGGAAAATTATATGACCCAGTATACTGAATCTATTCCTGGTAAGGATAGAATGCTGAAGATTCAGCTTTTGAGAATTCTGACTCCTGATTCCCCTTTTTCCTATTCAGCTATAGTCACTGATGCCCCCAATCTTATAACTTCTATCTTGCCCAGTGTCGAAAATCATCATGATCTAGTCATGAAGCATGTTAAGGACTCTGAGAGAGTCTGGAATTAACCAGCCACCTCAGTGCCCTGGTACGGAAGCCTGGGTACTCTGAGTCTCTCAAGATAACCTTTCTCCCAAATACGTTAATTTCTCCAAAACTCAATGTTTTTGTGTCCTGATTAGCTCTATAGCTTGCCAGAGCTTTACTGATCCCTAAAATCCAGATGGTCTCAATTTTGGCTATAAGTTAGAATCACCTGAAAAGGTTTGAAAAGGGAATTTTTCTTAGACTAGTCTAAAAAAGCAGTGACCATACAAGAATTAGACTTTAGCAAAATGTAAAACTTCTCTTATTAAACAATATCATCAATAAAATGAATTATCAAGATCGAGAGAAATTGTTTCACAAAACATATATCTGACAAAGGACTGGTATCTAGGGTATATAAAAACAAACAAACAAACAAAAACCTCTTACAACTTAATAGTAAAAAGATAAGAACCCAATAAGAGTAGCCAAACAACTTAAAAGTCACTTCACAAAATAAGATATATAAATGGTCAGTGAGTATATGAAAAAGTGGTCAATATCATTTGTCAGTACAATGAGATACCAATATACGTCTGCCAGAATGACTATAATTAAAAAGATTGATCACCAAATTTATTGTGATAATCACTTCATGAGGGATGTAAATCAAATAAGTATGCTGTATACCTTAAACTTATACAGTGCTGTGTCAATTTTATCTCAGTAATACTGGAAGAAAAAGAAAATAAATTTAAGAAAGCATTTTTTCTCTTTGGGGCAAAAAAAAAAAGATTGATGTTGCCAAATGTTGGTGAAGTTGCGGAGCAAACTAGGATTCTATCATAAATTGTTGGTGGGAATGCAAAATGGTGCAATCACCTAGAAAACAAGTTTAGGCAGTTTCTTGTAAAGTGGAATTAAACTTGCCCTATGGCCTGGTGATTCCCCTCCTACAAAAATGAAAACATACGTTTACAAAAGGACTTGTGAAAGAATGCCCATAGTAGGTTTACTTAATAATAGCTAAAAACTGCAAGCGGCCAAAGTGCCCATTAAAAGAAGAATGGATAAACAAATTGCAGTATATTTATGTAACACTACACTACTACTCAACAATAAGAAAAAATACTATTAGAGACAGTGGCCTAGATAAACCTCAAAAGCATTATGTAAAGTCAAAGAGAACAGTGCCTTACACAAGTAGGTAACATATGATTCCATTTGTGTGAAATTCTCAAAAAGGTGACAATCTGTGATGAGAAAAAAAAAATCAGAATAATGGTTGCCTCTGGGGACTAGGGGCAAGGAACTGACTGGGAAAGGGCTTGAGGAAATTTTCTGGAGTCATGGAATATTCTATACCTTGATAGAATTTTGGGTTACAGGGGTTCACGCATTTATTAAAATTCAGCAGTTGGACTCTTAAGATATGTGTATTTCATTGTACGTAAATTTTACATCAGAAGAAAAAAGTTGTAAAACAGTATTGTATTCTTGTTAATGACATGCAAGCTGACATATTCAGGGAAATGTGTGCTAATATCTGCAATGTATGTCCAAATGGACCAATAGAACAGATTACTAGATGGATATTCAGATAGATATTTGATAAAGCAAGTATAGAGAACTTTTCAATGTATAATCCAAATGAAAAATACATAGATGTTCAATGCAGACTTCTTTCAATTTTTGTATGCTTAAAGCTTTTTATAATAAAATGACTCTACCCTGAGACTGTGATTTAATTGGTTTGGGAGTAGGATGTAGATGGTTTTTTTTTGGTTTATCTTGCTTTGTTTTGAAAAAGCTTTCCAGGTTATTTTAATGGATAGTAGTCAGATTCAAGAACAACTGCACCAACATTTTTCAATTCCACCCCAGGGAATACGGACAATTTCCTCCATATATTCACTCAGAGATTAGATTTCTTCTCTAAATTTGACAAATTTTTTGCTAACATAAATTTGTCACCCTGCTGACTGTGAGTCTTACCATGGCATGTGGACCCTACCACCCTGCCTCATCCAGATGATTACAGCCCTTACTTACTGGCTCTGGTATGAATCAAACCCAGAGGAACCAAGCCCACTGATTCCTCCTTAGGAACCAGCAACATTACTGAAATGCTCCCATCTGTTTTTTTTTTTTTTTTTTAATTCCCATCATAGCTTCTCTTCTTCAGCTTGTTGCACTGACATTCCAGTATGCCTGAGAGTTCTGCTTCAGTTACAGAAGACAAAATTAAGACATCAGGTCATAAGATTAGATGAGACTACATTATAGGTTATGTGTTATTGGACCGTTGTTCCTCAAAGAAGGTACATTTTTTTATCTGATGAAAGATGAAAAATGATCACCTTTCCTTACCATCATCATCAAGACAGGTTTTTGGTTAATATGTTATATATTATTTGAGATACATGCAAACATGTTTCATTATGTGGCGTGGAAGGCAAAGCAAAAGACCCTCAACTAATTGTTTGTTGATAAAAGCTGAGTAATAATCCTCTGTTAAAAAACAAACAAATAAAAGAAGGACACGTATTTATCAGAAAAGATATATGCACTCCTGTGCTAAATTGGTTTCTCCTCCCAAACTTGACCGGCAGCTCTTTCGGCGCAGGGCTCATGTTCTACCTGCTTTTGATTTTTCCATTGCCAACACAGCCCTGGCACGTGGGAGGTTCTCAGTCAGTTATTGAGGTCAATGTGAAAATAATTCACCAGAAATTCCTGTGTTCTTGCAACATGATTAACTTGCATTCATCTGTGTGCCTGTAAATATTCTATAATCCTAAATTTAACTCACACAGTCAGTTGGTATGACAGCTACCAATACTGCTCTTTACAATTAAGAAAACTGGGGCTTATAAGGTAAAATAACTTGCCAACCCAGAAAGTGGCAAAGTTGGTACTCTAGCCCAGGTCTACTTCCAAAGACCATGTTCTTTCCATGTCATCATTCTACTTTCCACAGAGCTCAACAGAAACAAGAAACTATGACCCTATCCTCCCCAGTACCAATGAGGCTTCCTTCTCTTCTATCAAAAGCTTGAACAGGGCTCATTACCACCATTGTAGAGTACATAATGTCTCCAATACAACTTTTTCTCTTTTTTATTGGTCTACCAAGCAAAGCCCAGGCACTCCCCTTTACCTTCTTCTTTACATCATCAGATGATGCTGAGGTTTGAGTGGAGGGAATCTGTCACAGGTGTTGCTCATCATTTTCCTTCACAGGAAGGATCTGTGCAAGGTGCACTGCTGGGTTGTATAAATCACGCACCCACTATGGCTGCCACTTTCGGTCTGATGAGGGAGAGAGAAATAAACTGCTGGCAAACCATCAGGACTGATGGCCTTTTTTCTCTGACATGTCAGCCTGCTTGTACTGTCAATGGTCATGGCATCATTTATCTTTGTTACCAGCACCCTGGTTTAAGCAAGAATCAGGTACAGCAAAGGGACTTTGCCGGGTGAATTACTTCAGAAGGCTGTAAACACTTTCTTGAGACCATTTATGCATTTTACTGTGTTGCTTGCAGGTTCTCTTATTCAATCCTGTTGTTACAGGAGTGGGGGTCACACCAAGCTTGCAGCTTTCCTAGAAGTTGGTGTATATCAACAATCAGAGTTTGCAAATACATGTGGTGACTAGTAGCCTAGTAGGATTTTTCCATATATGAAAGGTCAAATCATAACCTTAGGGAAAAAAGGGCAGGGGGATGCACACAGCTCTTGCTCACAATCCTTTCTCTCTCCCCCCCCCCCCACTCTTCCCTGCTTCTCTCTCTCTGTCTCCCTCCCTCAAGTAAGAGGAGGGGATTCTGGTGGAAAGGACTACAATTATAGAGTATAAACTTGGAATTTGTAATCTTCATCTGATGTGATCGGTAAAGTCTTATATTGGGTTCTTCTAGTAGCCAACATTGAAACTAGATATTTATTTAGGAAGTGATCCCAAGCCAGAGAAGCTAGACAAGGAAGGGAAGGGAAGCAATAAAGGTGCATTAATAAGCAGGTTACCTTAGGAGGTTGGGGTTACCATGTACATACTGCTGTTTATAAAACAGATAACCAACGAGGAGCCAACTAATAGCACCAGCTTCCCTTGGAGCAAGTGGAGCACATGCCCATGGCCAGAGAGAGCCCTTGGGGAAAGAGATGTAGTGCTTGCAGTAAGAAGTTTTCATCACACATAGCAAAGATGAGGGATGCAGAATATATGGGCACACCACCAGCAGCACCTACTACAGATAAACACCACTCCAAGGGGGACAAAAAGGGTGGCAAAGAAAAAAAAATCATTTTAAGTAAAGAAAACCAAATAGTGCACACTTAATTCTTTTGTTCGAATAGATTTGTAAAATTTTAATAGCCTTTCTAAAGCCATTGTAAATTATTATATATAGGGCAGAGAAGAAACATGAAAGTGTTGGTTTATTCAGAGTCTGCTTCTTATTTATAAAGAAAAGGTGATAATTAGGCACAAGCATGTTTTGGCCTAAAAGAAAAGAAAAGAAAGAAAATCCTATCAAATTAATATCTGGGTTTCCCTGCCAAAGGTATTAAACTTTCTACAAGTAGAATTGTGTTATCATAATATTACTTTGATTTCCACTACAATATATTTCTCATTCACATCAGTATGGACAAGAAGAAATGATCAGTTGGGATTTTCAGTTTATAAAATAATTATGGTCCCAAGTTTCTGATTAAATCTTTAATATTTCTCATAGTTAGCTCTCTAAAGACTTCCCTTTACTCATCAATATTTTTTCTTTTTTTAAATCAGTAATTTCCTTTTATGAAGACACTGAAGAGTTATTAAGTATGTGCTTTATGCAAAGCTATTGGATATAACAATCAGGATTCAAAAATGTCTAGAAACAGAAAATCAAACTAAAACACACAAGATTTAATTTATCAAGGATTACTGCAACATCTTGCATTTAGGCTGTAGAACATTAATAGCACTGATAGAAAGTAGAAGGTGACATGATTTATGCAGCTGTTTTCACCTAAGAGAGCACAGGAGAGTCACTGGGCTCAGCTTCCTCCTCTCTGTATAAAACCATCACTATCTACCTTGCCCAGTTGTAAGGTTTAGATATGATGTATATACCTGACACATAGTAGGGAATTTAAAATGTTGTATTGGCGCATCCATTCAACATATATTTATTGAGTATTTACTACATGAGAGGCACTGGGCTGGGCACTAAGAATGGATATAGTTTGTCTTCTCAAAGCCTAGAGTTGAGTGAGAAATTTGACAGAGACATCGATAAAGTTGGGATGCTACAGAATATCAAAGAAAATCAGAAGAAGATATCCAGCCTGAAGTTGGGAAATGGACTGTCCTCAAGAAGGATGCCCAATGAATGTGGCATCTAAGAAGAAACCTAAAGAATGTGTAGGAGTCAGCCAGGTTCATAAGCGGTACAGGACAGAGCATTGCTTGGGAGAGAGAAAGGTTGTTCCAGGAAGAAGAGTGAGCCTCTAGTGAGAGTTAGAGGTAAGGGGAGCCTTTTACAGAGATACAATGGCTAGGTCATGTAGTGCAGACTAGGGATGGGACAGGTTGAGTAGGCAAGGAGGACAAAGGAGAGACAAAGCTAGGTGCAAAACATGGGTCAGGTCTTTCAGGAGGTTCTAGATCATGTTGAGGCATGTATATATCATAAAAGACCCATGAGGAACAATTTAAACAACTGAATTGGAAAGTTACATCATCAGCTTGAAAGGAAAGCCAAGAAGAGTCAGGAATGTCAACCACGAGCCTGCTATACTGATCCAGCTGAGCGACAATAGTGACTTTGAAGAGTGGTAGAGGGCTAGAAACATGTTGAAGGATTATAGGATATATATTTGATAGGGATTTATGGTAGGTTTAAAGGGGAAGACAGGATGAAGTTGGAGTCAAAGCTGATACCGAAATTTCTACCTTGAGCAGCTGATACACACTGTTCATAATTATTAAGAAATGTCATAAGAAAAAGACTGAGACTTTAACTGGTTACATAGAAATAGTAGTTAGAGGTAGCAGGCTTGGCAGGCAATCTGCAAGAGTAGTTAAGAACATATTTGGGGGTTCCTGCAGTCAAACTTACTGAGTTCAATCTATTCTTCCTGGAGAATCTATTTCCTAGCCATGTCCAACCCAGCTTCTGCACCGCTCAGGAATCTGTCATCCCCATACCCCCACAAGATCAAAGGGAGAGCATCAACTGCTATGATGCCATGAAGCCCCCTCTTCTAACACTTTAGGTATCTCAGCCTCCCAGGAGTGAAGGCCAGTTCCCTCTTCTTCAGCAGGGTGTCTACATCAGCATGCCTGCATTCAGGAGCCCAGCAACTCTGGTATCCAGGTCAAAGCAGACAAGAGCCCTGAGACTCTCACTCTCCCAGCACTTTGGGACACAAGGGGAGCATCCTGCCAGGAGGTGAGGGATCTGGCTCTCCCCAAGTCTGCCACGTAATACACACAGAAGTACAAGGGATTTCACAACCTGTGGGTTAACTGGGATCAACCAGAGAAAGGGAGACAAGAAGAAGCCATCAAGTAAACCCCCTTCCTTTTCTCCCCTTCCAGGCATTGTGGACCCATGAGTTCTTTCTGAAAGCTATTCAGCAGGCTACTGTTTTTTCAAGCTGTGGTCAGCCTGGCATTGCACGACCTTACATTTTCTTCTCTTGCTTCACCACCCTCTGTACCATTCTTGTTGCCCTAGGTTTGCATGTTGAACAAAAGCCTTAGCTTGTAAGCATTCCCTTATTTGGTAGAGAACCCAAACTAACATACTGTGTGATCTTGGACAAAACATTTAATCTTTCTGGATCTCTGTTTATTGATCTATAAAATGGAGACAATAGAATCTATACCACAGAGTTTGGGGGCTAATACATGTAAAGCACTTAGAACATTTTGTAGCTCATGGCAAGTACTTATTAACATTAGCTATTTTTATTGCCTGCATAGTGTGAATATGGCAAATGACAGATCTGTAACCATGATATGATACTAATGGATCAAACTGTTTTAGCTCAAAATTGATCTCATAATCCTTCTGTGATGATGGTTCTCAAATGGTTTCAGTTCCTCACTATCTTCACAATAAAATACAAACCTTCTGGTGTGATAATTAATTATAGTCTGGTAACAATTTAGTTCTCCAGTCTCATGTTACAGATCTCCTTTATAGATGTGAAGTTCATTCCCTGAAACACCATAATTATAATAGTAATAATAATTACAATTCACATGTATAAAGTTCTTCTTATAAGTCAAGGAAAGCACTATTCTAAATATTTAATGTATAATAATCTTTTCTGCTCAAATTCATGGAAGGGCATTTATATAGAGTACAAGCAAGAGTCCTCACAAGACCCCAAAGCCCAGCATGAACCAGACTGCCTCTGACCCCCCTCTGCTGATTTCCTCTTGTTCATTCTCTCTCAGGCACTCTGGCCCACATGTCACTCCTCAGACACTGTGGGCACTACCTCAGGAGGGGCCTGGGCTCTAGTGACCCCCGTGCTGGGTGTGCCCTCAGCCAGATCTCCACATGGCCAACCATTCGCCCCTTCCAAATCTTCCCTCCAACCTCACCTTCTCAGTGGGGCTCTCCCACTCCATTTAATTTGCAATCCCCCTTCCCTACCACCTATGCTGCTGTGCTGATACCTGTCCTGTCCTCTTTCTTTATTTTGGTAGTATGCATTTCTTCTAGCATTATATGTAATTAACTCACTGACAATCTTACTGTTTACTGTCTGTCTTTCCCTGGCAGACAGTAACCTCCACAAAGTAAGGAGTGTTGTTTTGTTCAATTAGGTTTCTCAAATGCCTCAACCAATATTGGTACCCAGTAGGTTCTCAGTAGTATGCATTGAATGAAATAATGCATTAATCCTCACATCCCTGTAAGGTAAGTGACTACTATCTCTACTTTATGAATATGGAAACTGTGTGTTCTGTAGCTAGCCCTTAGTTGCATAGCTCACCTGTAGTGGAGCCAGGATTCAAACCCTAGCAGTCTGGCTTTGGAAGTTGTGTTCTTCAATTCTACATTACGCTGCATTACGATGTGTGTGTGTGTATATGTGTGTCTATATACACACACGCACACATATGCATACATACAATGTACATGTGTATAGGCATTACATGATATGTCTTTTTAAGATTTATTAATTAAACTATTACTAATTAAAAATGTAAATATTCTCTTTGTGATAGAATCATTTCAGAGTGATAATCCAAAGATCAGCTTGTAATTAAAATATATCAGACAAAGTAGTCCTGGCCAGTACATATTAACGAAGTAAAGTGACAATTCCAAGGCATATACTCCCTCTGCTGGGTCTGAAAGAGGAATAGAATGGAAACGATGAGCTGGGATTACCCAGATCAATTAAAGAAACAGGAAGAAATGAATGCCCAATTTTCCAAGAAGGCATCACCCACATGTAGTTGCTACTCTATAAATCGATTGATTAACCGATATTGAATATCAAGCCACTCAGCTTGAGCTGCTGAAGACAAGATTGGTGGTAAGATTTTATTTATTTTGTTAAGAAGTGTAATTGACCCACAGCACTATGTTAGTTCCAGGTGCACAACAGAGTGGTTTGATATTTCTATCCATGACAAAAAGATCACCACATGGCATGCCTTTTTCCGTGCTCTGTCACATTCTGGTTCTTTCACTAGATTTTAGTTACCATGCCTCTTTTATTAATGTACCACTACAGAACCTAGCACAGTGACCTACTAGGTTCTGGAGGGTAGATATTCAATGTTTGTTGAACTGAATAGCAAGTTACAGCTCAGAAAATCTGACATAGTAGAAAGAAAACAGGCTTTGTAACCAGTCAGATGTGAGTCAAAGTCATATTATAGATATTGACTAGTTATATGCTATTCAAAACATTAACTAAACCTCTCTGAGACTCGCTTCCCTCACCTAGACCACGGGACTGATACTACTTCCTGTGAAGCACTAGGCATGTAAGACAGGGTTAATGTCTTGCGTTAATTTTCAAGTAATTAGAATACATTTTGTTCCATTTGTCCCTAGGTTCTAAAGCAGGGGCTGGGAAACTTTTTCCTATAAAGGATGTAGAGCAACCATTTTAGTCTTTGCGGACCATATGATCTCTGTTGCAACTATTCATTCTGCAGTTGTAGTGTGAAAGCAGCCATGGACCACACATAAATGAATGGGAATGGCTTTGCTCTAGTAAGACTTTTACAAAAATGGTACAGGTTGGATTTGGCCCATGGGTCATAATTTGCCAACCCCTGTCCCGAAGCATAACACTTGGGATCATCAGCTGAAAGAAATTCTAATATAAAGTCACTACATTAAATATTTCTATTTTATTTTTCTGTCATTTGTCCCTGGACACTGATTACTTGATTTTTCATTATAAATGCTAACAATAGAATCAGAGCAATCATAATCATATTTACAAAAATATCTGCATATTCAAAATGTGCATCCATTTTAGTCTTTATGTGCCAGATGCTAGGCATCATTTCACAATGTTGACCAGTATGATCAGGAAGGTTAACAGCCAGTTATTTTAAGACAGCCTCAAGTGGGCAAGGTGATGGCTTTTGTAAGTGAACTAGGCTGCCCTGCCTTTCCAGCTCTTGTTCCTGTGTGCTGCTACCTTCTTGCCTTATACAGACCCTGAATTTGGAGTCTGTTTCCAATACCTCTCTTCCATCCTTACCCATTCAAGACCATCTTCCCAACATCCTTGGCTGACATTGGCTTCACTGTTTCTCTAGTTTTTGAGTCCAGGACATCCCAAGGCCTTCTTCATAAATACCTTCCCCTGCTGCCCAGCATATTTTATCATTAGCGAACTGGACACCGCCTCTCTTGGACAGAGAATCCCTCTTCGATCCCTATCCTTCAGAGTAATTAAACTCCTTAGCCCTGCATATAAGGCTCTATGGGATTTAGCTGTAGTCATATCCTTACAACTTAGCACAGTATATTGCTTCACAACTCCAAGATAAATAGGAACTTCACATACCTCGTTTCTCTGCCTTTACATATGCTGTTGCCTCTTCCTGTGATGCCATTTTCTCCTTTGGATATTGGACAAAATTCTACTAATCTGCTAATTCTACTGGCATAGGCTTTAACCTTCCCATAAAAGTCCTTCTCCCCCAACCAATATCACCTCTGCACCTTGCACATGTATCTATTGTTGTATATTATACCTTTGCCTGTAATACACTGTGTACAATTGTGTTTCCTTTGCTAGACTGATTAAAGGCAAGGAGTGAATCTTATCCAGGTGTGCATCCTGAAAGACTGAATATACAAATGGACGATAACCAGACCTCTGACCCATGGCATCTGCAGCAACTGGCCCTGAACAGTCAACTTCCTTTATCTTTGCTTTGAACTCAGGACCAATCAGAGAAAGCCAAAACACGCTCCCCAAATCAATCACATAAGCTGCCCCACTTCCAGTTAGCTTGTCTTTAGCTTCCCCATCCCAATAGCCTCCAATCAGAGCAGACCTGAAGGTTATTTTTTTTTAATTAAAAGTTTTCCCACTCCTTGCCTGACTTTGGTTTTCTGCCAAACACAACTGATGAAAGCTGACTCTTTTGCTCTAGAAAGTTCTGAATAAATAGGCAACTAAGCAAGCACTGCTTGTTCAAACTTAGGTAGTTCTAATGGATTTCCACAGCACCCAGCACCAAGTATTGCTACTGCTGAATGGCCGTGTTTGGTCTGTCTACCCTGAGCGGGGTAGTGTCAGGAGGGGCAGCCTGGTGAAGTCTGGAAGAACTCCACGGGGGATCCCCTACCTAAAACTTACAGTGTACCTAACTAAGGGGACCAATCAGATCACAGGTCCAGTGGGATGCCTAATGAGCTAAACAGAAGTGGGCCCAGGGAACTGGATACATAGAATAATATGAAGCAAGAAGCATAAAGAAGAGAGCAGGGAAATTATTGGGCAAAATCCTAAAGACCCCCGTGTTTATGTTCCTATCACCTGCCCCTCTGATCTACAAGGATGTGTCAATTTACACAAAGAGCCTAGAGTGGGGCAGACTCCAAGTTTTTTAGATAAAATAAAATGATAGATAACTCTCAAACATTGAAAG
Source organism: Stenella coeruleoalba (assembly GCF_951394435.1). Lineage (NCBI taxonomy): Eukaryota > Metazoa > Chordata > Mammalia > Artiodactyla > Delphinidae > Stenella > Stenella coeruleoalba. The sequence goes on from NC_137154.1 coordinate 57,706,262, forward strand.
GATATGCAAATCTGTGCTCAGACTCATCTGGCTCCCTTTCCCTTTACTCCGTAAAACAAAGCAATTCCACTTTAAATCTTCTGGAATATGTTTTGTAAGACAATACCAAGGAAGCTTAATCTATTTTACACATGGGAGGGCAACGGAGAAGGCTTATGGCGGCTGAGGCATGAGGTGTGTCTCCAGAAGCCGTAGACCCAGCTGGCAGTGCACGCCACTACACGTCTCATACCTGAAATTAATCCCACAGCAGTGGAAAAGCTTAGTCATGCAGGCTGCACATCTTGCTGAAAGCAAGATCAACAAACTCAAAACATGTGCAGGGTGTTGCCTTTGAAGCTCCAGGATTATTTTCAAACAAAGCCATAATAATGGGCTCGCTCATTTATTACAATAAAGGACCTTAATATGTTCCCTCATTTCTAGGGTTTAATTAAATATCAATTCTAGATCCGCCTTGGCTTTTGATGGGGTTACGTCCTGATAAACCTATTGTAATCTGGAAATACCATAAGTTGAAAATGCATTTAATGCACCTAGCCTACCAAACATCATAGTTCAGAGTCGCTTGCCTTAAACAGGCTCAGAACACTTACATTAGCCTACAGGTGGGCAAAATCATCTAACACAAAGCTTGTTTTATAATAAAGTGTTGAATATTTCATGTAATTTATTGAATTCTCCACTGGAAGTGAAAAACAGAATTGCTCATGGGTACAGAATGGTTGTGAGTGTATCGGTCATTTACCCTCGTGAATTTATTCCCGTGGCTGACTAGGACCTGAGGCTGCCTCTGCCACTGCCCAGAATGACAAGAGTATTACAGAGCATATTGCTAGCCTGGGAAAAGACCAAAATTCAAAGTACACTTTCTACTGAATGCATAATGCTTTCACACCATTGTGAAGTCGCAACATTTTAAGTTGAACAACTGCCAGTCAGGGACAGTCTGTGTATCTGTTTTAGCAGTGTATCATACTAGTTTAGGGAATGAGCTGTGGGAGCCAGGAAACCTGAGTTCAAATCCTTGTTCTTACCCTAAGATAAAGGGCAAGTTACTTAACCCAGCAAGTCTTCAGGTTCCTAATCTGTATAATGGTATATTAATATGCATCTTTGGGGGACTACTGTCAGGATAAAATTAGATAACGTGTAAAAAATATTCACTGTAGAACTTAAGTAATAGCTATTTTTATTTAATCACTATATATACTATGCATGCATGTCTATACATATATAGGTATGTTCATGTATATTAGGTATCCATTCTCTATACTTTAATGCTCATAATATTAGGTTTCTTCAAATTTGTCTCAGGATGTTCAAGAATCCTGAAGGGTGCCTACACAGCGTATATAACCTATAAAATGTAGTAACTTGAACTATTACTGTGTGTCCGGCAATACATTTTAAAACCATGAAGCTATTAAGCAATAAGGATGTTGAATGGGTAGCTGGGCCAACTTATTAGCAAAGTAGCTCAGCCCTGTACATTAGCCTTACAGCTCAAACAATTCATATTTCTGTCTCAGGGAAATGAAATCTATTACTGTATCTATAGGGTTGCTATCAAATACTCAAGCCTGTGGTTATTGGATGCATGGACAGCATTGATCCACTATCTATTTGATGTAGCATGCATGCTCACCTTCTCTTCCCTTTCCCTGAGAGCTACTTCAGATGTCACCCCTACCATGGACACTTTTCTTCATTCACCGTGTTATCATAGCCCCAGTTGTCCCTATGCAGTAGGATGAAGCGTAGACTATTGTATTTTGTTCATTATACCCTCTCATCTAACAGACCGTGTGTTGAGCATAAGGGATCGTGCTTTATGTGTCTTTTTAGCAATAACACTTAGCACAGTGAGAGCCCCTCATTTTATTCATTTATTCAGCAAGTTGATCTGCCAAAAGCTCATTAAATATCTGCAACGTGACAGGTGATATGCTAGGCATCAGGGTTTCACCAGTGAATAAGGATGTTGTGGACCTGCATCCTCCCCATCTAGCCAGGAAGACAAGCCCTGCACAGGTAAGTGCAGGCATTGTGAGTGGTACTGGAGAGAAGTCTGCAGCTGAAGGGAAGGAAAGGCTGATGATGCTAGGTGATGTCAGGAATGAGCGCTCCACATAGGAGGAAGGGCACTGGCGGAAGCCAAAGCCTGAATCAGTATGGTCTGGGCCATGGACTGAGCTCCTATAGGGCTGGGGTTTGGAAAACCAGGGAATAGAACTGAAGAGGTGGAAGGTGTCCAGGTTTTTCAGGGCCTTATAGGTTATTTTATGTATTTTTAAGTGTTGTGAGAAGACACCAAATGGTTTCTAGCAGAGGTGTGACATGATCCCATTTGTAGTTGGAAAGGATGCCTGGGTGTTGATGGATTGGACCTGAGGAAAAAGCGTTTGTTGGGATGCCAGTGAGGAAACCCACTAAATAATCCAGCGAGATGTAATGGTGGCTCAAATCAGGGGTGTGTCAGACGGGATCCAGAGCAGCAGACAGGTTAGAGAGATAATTAAGGGACAAAATGAACAGACTTTTGCATTCATTGGACATGGTGAGGGTGTGAGATGTAGGAAGGAGTAAAGGATGAGACTTGGCTTGTAATTTGAGGAATTCCACACCTGATGCCAGAATTATTTCTTAGGCCCACGTCAGATCTTGGCATTTCTATGACTACAACTATGCAGTGGCTTTCCTTTGCTTCAGGGATAAAGTCCAGCTCCTTAGCACAGAAGGTGGCCGTAATCTAGACCCAACCTCTGCTCTGCACTTTTCGCCCTTTTTAATTCACTGATGTCAAGTTCTGTGATGTTCTTCAAACAGGCCATACTACTTCCTTTGCCTTGTGTACCTTCCTATGCTTTTCTCTCCCTTTCCTAGATTTACATATACATATGTGTATATATATATATCACACATTTATATATATACATACATATACATATATTCTTGAAAATTCCAAAAATTCTTCAAATCTGGTATCATGGTTGTAAAGCTTAGAAAAGCCTTCTGCTAGATTAGTCCCTTCTCTCTGTTCCCTTTTCATATTAAGTTTATTTTTATGGTCATGACATTGGAATATTCTGGTTGTTGCTGTTGTTGTTTATATACTTATAGGATAAATACTTCAATATTAACCTCAGCAGAACTGTAAGATATTTTATTTCCTCCACGCCTGGATGAAAATAGATGTTAACATTTAGAACACGGAAACAAGAAAATTGTGTGGTATTTTTTCCTTTTAGTTTAGAGAACCCAACTTTAAGAATAAAGTGAAAAAACAGAGAGTTTTCCTTGCAAAATCTGAAGTAATTAACCTTAGAAACAGAAAGAAGGGAAAATAAAATAAAATGGAACTGTGTTGAGCACTGGCCACTATACTAGATCTCATCATTCAAATTGTCTCATTTTATCTTTGGAACGATCCTGGGAGATGAGTGCCAGTAGTTCCATTCAATACCCAAACTCTACCTCTTGGAAACTCTAGGGATACATCTAGGAACCTTCAGAGTGGTACTCATGGAAAACTAAAAGACATTGATCATTGTTCCCCCCAGAGCAGGCCCCAAATGACTTCTTGTTTTATATTCTACATTATAGGGAATGACATCATTAAGCTGGAACTCGATTTATTCTGGGTGAAGGGGAAATCTTGTCAGAGATAAATTAGATTGCTGTTCTGTCACAATAAAGGTTTCATCTTTCATTGTAAAGACTCCAAATTCTTCCCAAAGCATCAGGGAAGTGCACACAGTAATAACATACAAAACAACAAGAAGAAGAATTCATGGGATTCTTTCCATACAAGAGACAAATACTTCTTTGACACCAGTTCTCAATGGCCCTCGCTTGCACAGTGATGAATCCCAAACCTCCTTAGAGTATTATTTATGCATAATGTCTTATATTTTTGTTCGCTTTTTGGACCTGGGGAAGTAGAACACTGTGATAGAAAATACATGGATATCAAATCTGACTTCTTTTACCTGCCACTTCTGGAAAGTGACCTAACCTCAGGCACCCATTTTTTTCATCGACATTAGAAATGATAATACCAATTGGACAGTAAGTAGGATTGAGAAACTTAGATGAGTTTAGAAATATAAAAGTCTAGCATAATGCACGGCATGTAACAAATTTTTGTAATTTTATGCTGGAATATTTGGAGTTTGGATTTTAAAAGGACAAACTCTCTAGAAGAACACATATAACTAAATTTCTTTTTAAAGACAATGTGCTAATTCACACTACACTTTGGAGGCACTGGCTGCTAAACTGTGGCTTCAACCTTTCACAGAACTCGCTGAATTTGTGGGGAAATACCATGAGCAACAGAGATCATATCAACAGTCAATGATTTTTTGTGCTGTGGACAATCTAGCTCAGTTTAGCCCAAATTCTAATTTTTTTTTTTTTTTCTTTTCTTTTCCCCCTATGTACGCTTTTACGGAAAATTAGTAGCTGGAGAATACGACCAAAAAATAAATTTAGGTATAAATGCTCTACAGTGATACACTCTTTATTTAAAGAAATTAAAAGTGCCCAAGTATAATTATATGACATTTATATACTTTCACATGAGAATTTTGTATGGAAACATTAAAGGAACACAGCAATTGACCCTCTCAAGAACAAAAGTAAAGGACAATGGCCTTCAGGGTTAGTGTGACCTTAATGCCAAATTGTTAGCCTCCGTTTGTTCTTTGGAGTTTTTTGGTTTTTTTTTTTTTTTTTTGTAGTCGGTTGCAAGCTGAATTATCTCAATGCTGATGACTTTCAAATTTATCATTTCAATCAAACATCTTTCCTTGAATTTCAGACTCATTCCTGTTTTCTTCAGAATTCCTCTGGGTGTCACAAAGCATTACCAAAAGTTGAACTTGACACTTTGCTCCTAGAGCCTCCTTCATTTGTATGTCATTTAAAGTTACGACAAATAAATAAATAAATAAATAAATCGATAGATAAATAAATAATAAAGTTACCACCAAACTGTACCCTGTTATTGACACTTTATTTCCTTCTCACCAACCATCCACATCCAATTACTACTCCAACTCAGTTGGCTCCTCTTCCTCAATATTCACAGTGGATCCACTGCCCTCCAAAACCACTACAGCTATAATAGTCTGCCCCCTCCCCCGCCCACCTCTACGGATGGAACAGTCTCCAACTGACTTCTCAATTCGCTCCATCCCATTCTTCACCTTTCAGCCAGTGATCTTTCTAGAGAGTAAATGCAAATCTGTCCATATCATCCCCTCTTTAAATCCCTTCTAGATGTTCAGAATTTAAACTTTTTTAAACTCCTCAATGTGGATACATAAGTGTGATGATAACATTTTCAATCTCATCCTCTCTCCCACCATCACAGCCATTTCCTCGCCAGATTAACTCTCATATGCCAGCCTTTCCACACTGTTCCTTCTGCCTGAAACGCTCTTTGCAAGCCCCATTAACATTCACATTTCAACTTAAAGATTACTTTCTAAGGGACGTTTCCTCTGCTGTACCCTACCCTCAAATCCCATCTTGTGATTCTCCTTCTTGTGTTGTGTAGTTTCATAGAAACCATGTATTTCTCATAACATCAATTCATAACTTTTTAGTTTTAATTGCGTATCTCTACTAGAGTGCAAATTCTGTGAAGGCAAGGGAATGCATATTATGTTTCTTTCAGGGCCTAACACATTATCTGGAGTACAAAGTATGCTCACTGTGTTAACTGTACAAATGTGTATGCAGTCTGAAATCTAGTCTTCTACTTTGCTGAAAATATTGAAGTGCTCAGAAGAAAATTTCCACCTGCTCTAGCGCCGTCTCTAAAAGCTACATGAATCTCTGCTCTCACACTCAGCCTATCCTTAATTGAGCATGCGGCATTCACTTAAGAACTTGCCCGTGTTTTCTTCTTTCTCTTTTACTATTTATTTTACCTGTCTATTGGATCATTCCCAAGGCAAATAAATGTTATTTCTCTCGCCTCCAAACAAGTAAACAAAAAACCTTCTTCCCTTGATTACACTTACTACTCTACTTATTGGAACATTACTCACCTTTTATTTAAACAAAATTCTTTGAAGGAGTTGCCTCTACTGGTTATCTCTAATAGCCATTTTTATTTCCTAAGTAATAGTCTCCAATCAGATTTTCATCCCTGTCAATTCACTGAATTTCAAGGTCATGGATGGCTTCCATGTTGCTAAAATCAATGGTTAATTCTGAGTCCTCTTAGTCTACCTAGCCCAGTATTTGGAACATTTGATCATTCCCTCCTCCTTGAGTGACTTTTATTTCTAGTTGTCTTACTACCCTTGTGACTACTCATTCTTAGTCCCTTTGTTGATTCTTCTGCATCTTCCTGAACTCTAAATAAAAGTTGGTATGCTTCACAGCTCACTCCTCAGACCTGTCCACAAAGTTTTAAAGTATTTTATGTCAATAATTTCCAAAGTGATATTTTCAATCTTAGTCTCTTTTCTGAAAAGTAGTGTAGCCACTACTGACTTAATATTTTCAATGCAATAGCTAAAAGTCAATCAGAACAAGTCCAAACCAGAACTTCCAGTCTCTACAAACATTCCACACATAATCTTCTCCATCTCAGGTAATGGAAAATCCATCCCTCCAGGTGATCAGTTCAAAAACTTTGGAGTCATCCTTAAGGTCTCTCCCTCCAGAGAGCAGAAATGCTTTTGACTCTGCCCTCAGAAATACATCCAGAATCTTACCGCTTCTCTCTGCTTCCGCTTCTAGCATCCTTGTTTGAGCCATCAGCAGCTCTTACTTGGATTATTGCATTACATTCCTAACTGATCTCCCTGCTTCTGTCTTTGTCCTGATACAATGTATTCTTCACACAGCAACCAGAATAATTTAAAATGTTGAGTTAGGGCTCATCACTTTGACCAAAATAAAAGTCCAATGTCTTACCATAACCTTCAAGGTCATAGTATCTGGTCCTTGGTTACCTCTGACCTCATCACCTTTTACTTTCCCCCTCTCTCACTCTGCTTTAGGAACACTGGCCTCCTTGCTGCTTACACATGACAGGCACACTCTTGCCTCAGAGTCCTTGCATAGGCTGTTCCCTCTGCTTGGAACACTTTTCCCCCAGATATCTACATATCTTCTACTTTCACCTCCTTCAAGTTTTTGCTCAAACGCCCTCTCAGTAAGGTTAACACTGACTAGACATTTTGTAATTTCACTCCTTTCCTGACACTCTCAATTCCCCTTACCCAGCTCAATTTTTTGCAATCTCAATAGCACTTATTACCTTCTAACATAGAGTATAACTAAATAGTCAAATGTCTCCTCCTCCCATGAGAACGTAAGTCCCTTGAAGAAAGTTATTTTTGTCTGTTCGGTTCACTAATGGATTCATTCCTGTACCTAGAGTAATTTCTGACACGTAATGGGTTCTCAATAAACTTTTATGGAATAAATATCCATGTCTTTCACAATAAAAATCCTCTCTTTATTGAATTAAGACTAAGGTGTCTAAAAAATAGTGATCCTGGTCACTTTTTGAGAACCTGGGCCATACCAAGTACTTTTCACATAAATGAAATGAATAGACTGATGTCACTTCGAAGCTAAAACTGCACTTAGCTCTGGTTGAGCTAACTTCACTTAGATCTGCACTTAGCTCAAGGCCCATTCATTTGCCATATGGGGGAAATGAGCCTGCCTCTCAAACAAACTTACAGTCTTAACTGTAAAAGTGATCTTTCTCCATAGAGAATATTTTGGAAATTTGAAGTGTAAAAAGAAAAAAATACTCATAATTCCATAACCCAGAAATTAGCACTGGTAAGATGGATGTATTTACCTCTAGAAATTTTTTCTTATACACACGCATATATGTGCAAATATCTAAATGTATAATCATATAGTATGTATAATCTTATTATATAATTATTTAAAATTAATTCTAGGCACCTCCCTGATGGTCCAGTGGTTAAGAATCACCTTCCAATGCAGGGAACGAGGGCTCGATCCCTGGTTGGGGAACTAAGATCCCACATGCCGCAGGGCAAATAAGCCTGTGCACCACAGCTACTGAGCTCACGCGCCTCAACGAGAGAACCCACGTGCTTCAAACTACAGAGCCCACCTGCCCCGGAGCCTGTGTGCCACAACTAGAGAAGAGAAAACCAGCACAGCACAGCTAGAGAGAAGCCCGCGCGTCACAACGAAGAGCTGTGTGTCACAACCAAGACCCGATGTACCCAAAAAAATATAAAGAAAAAAACATTAATTGTAATCAATACAACTAACATATGCATTACATTTTCATACAAATTAGGAAAATACAATAAAAACAAAGTTTCTCTTGACCAGTGGCATGATCACTTTGCTATGTTCAAGTCTGTTTATTGCATGTTTCAGAATGCACCCTGTTAGTATACCTGTTTATACAGCATATGGAAAGAAATCTTCCCCGTTTTAATAATGCAGAATTATACTCAAATTCTGTCTCATTTGTAAATGTGGAACATTCAATCAACTAGACGAACACCATCCATTTTGGTAGAGTTATGGCTAGCGAGATGCCCCTGGCTATTTAGCTATTTGTCAGATTTGAAGTTTGTTATTATCTAGAAAGCAGGCAACTCTGGTCACTTGCCACTCTACTAGCCTTATTTAGAGCAACTCTACACACTGGAGGAAAGTAATTGCTTGGGACAATTATCTAGCCAGCCTTCACACCTGCTCCCTCATAACAACCAACCGACAAACCAAACTCAGCAACAAATAAATAGGAACAAACCCACTTTTCTCCTGAAAATATAAACCATTGTTTCTTAAGTATCTCGATAATGGTAACAAAACCAATTCTACCTAAATGGGATGGATAATTTCACAAAGAGGAAAGTATAAAGAATTGCTTTTGCCTCAAGTAGCCGGCCACTTAAAACACAATGTTTATTTTTGGTTTGATTATCTGTGTGTGCTTTTCTTTTCTCTGGCGTGAAGTAACGCAAAATTACCTTATTTTTCCACTTAATTTTCATTAGCCTTAGCGTCAAGAATACAATAACTCATTCTTTTTCTTGAGTAAATGTGAAGATGGTCCTCCCTTAACCCATAGCAGAAACTACACCAAGACCGGGGCCAATATACATGATGTTTCTGTTTGATCCATGAATTATTATATTTTTAATAGCACCTCCCCATGTTATGTTATTATTGAGGAATATGTCAGAAGAAAGTTTCAGAACTTTTTTCTCAGAATTATGCAGGCTTCTATGAGTTTTATTTCAGAGGTAGAAATACAACACTAATTTAAAATTGAACATTCAAATCACATTTGGAGGTATGCTTGTGCATTCAGTTTTACATGGCATCTCCCTGCATAACATACAATGGAACCTTTTTTTCATCAGGTTTCTATCTTAGATCAGTACACAGTTCCCGATACGCCATCCTCATGTGAGGCAGGCCCATTTCGGTGTTAACATCAATGAAGGATCATCAGAAAATTGGAAACTTGGGGAAACACAGAGTTAATATTTATTCATTTGCAGTTTGACTGAGTAGCAACTTGACAGTCCTGTGCTCCAGTGTCTGCTACATATATGAGGGAGAGACTGAAGAATGGTTTCAGGCACAGAACTGGAAATAATTCCATTCTTTACTTATCATGTGTTTTCTCTGTATCATTCATTTATTTAAATTTACTTAACACATACCATGCTTCAGACATTGTTCTAAACACTGGAAATAGGGAAGCAGACAGGGCAAAGTTTCCAAGTTCATGGAATTTGCATGTACGAAGCTCAAAGAAAGAATCAAAGTGCTTATCATAGGGCTGGGATGTGATAAAGGGTACAAATGTTTTTACAAAATTACCAATGGAAAAAAACCAAAAGATCAAGAGTAATGTCCAATGTCACCAGCTAACTAACCAAATAACTAATAAATAAATGGCATGTTTTTGGAGTTACACTACCTAGTTTCAAATCCTGGACACTCCCTGCTGCCATATACTGGTTTCATGTCTTCAGATGATTTATTACAACCTTTAGTGCCTTAGCTGCTTATTGGTACAATGACAAAAATGATGATACCTAAAATTGTAGTGAGGACTAAATTAGCTAATCTGTGTAAAACAGTATAGTACTTGGTTTGTAGTAAGAGCTCAATACATGTAAACTACTTTTTGTATCTGTATCTCATTTTACCTCATTCAATAATAATTTATAGAATTATTATTTATATTTTTAATGGAGGGAAGCAAGGCTACAAACTAACATACTCTTCAAAAACAACTAATGATAATTTTAGGCCATTTTCAGGAAATTTATGAAATATTAATTTAGTGAGTTGCTTTGATGAGTTAATAATCTGTGCTATGTAGAATTAGGAAAGGGTGCTACACAGCCCAAACTGCTAAGTTTTTTTCTTGTGGCCAAATATACATAATATAAAACTTACCATTCAAACCATTTTTGGGTATACAGTTCAGTGGCATTAAGTGCATTCACACTGTTGTGCAACCATTAACACTATTCGTCTCCAGAAATTCTCATCTTTCCAAACTGCAACTCCCAAATATTAAACACTAACTCCCCATTTCCCCTCCCTTCAGCCCCTGGCAACCACCATTCTATTTTCTGTCTCTGTGAATTTGATTACTCTAGGTAAGCGTATCATAAAATATTTGTTCTTTTGTAACTTGCTTATTTCACTTAATGACTTCTAGTTTTGTCCATTTTGCAGCATGTGTCGGAATTTCATTTCTTTTTAAAACTGAGTAATATTCCTCTGTATGGTGTGCACGTACACATATTTTTTTGTTTATCCATTCATCTGTTGATGGACATTTAATTTTTTTCCTATTTTTTTGGCTACTGTGAATAATTCCACTATCAACTTTGGTGTACAAATATGTGTTTGAATCACTGTTTCCAGTTCTTTTAGGTATATACTCAGTAGTTGAATTACTGGATCATATGTTAGTTCTATGTTTAATTTTGTAAGGAACTGTCATATTATTTTCCATAGCAGCTGCATCGTTTTTCATTCCCAGCAGCAGTGCACAAAGGTTCCGGTTTCTCCATATTCCCACCAACACTTGTTATTTTCTGGTTTTGTTTTCTTTTATTTTGTTTTTAACTATAGTCATCTTAATGGTGTAAAGTGGTATCTTGTGGTTTTGACTTGCATTTCTTTAATGATTAGTGAGGTAAGCATCTTCTCATGTGCTACTGACCATCTTCCTTCCAGAAATATCTCTTCAAGCCCTTTGCTACTTTTTAAATTAAGCTATTTGCCTTTTTATTGTTGAGTTATAAAAGTTCTGCATATTTAACAAAGACCAACCAACAGATAGCTCTTTCTTTGTAAAAGATGCAGTATATGTTTTCCTGAATGAATAAATGAATTTGTTTCCTTTACATCTTAGCTTGAATGGAAGAAAAGAAAATAAATAACTTGTTTCTTTTTAAGGCAGATAAAGTGCAGCAAATAAATTTGGTGAGAGCCCGCGTACAATCACACATGAAAAGCCTTCATTTCAGTCTCTACTGAAATAACCAACTTTGCTGGTTAGCTCCATCATATTTCAATCCCCCAATTTTGCCCATATAACCCATTGATCATGCCTATTACCTACAGTCCTGTGTACATATAATACTTGATTAAAGATAGTAAATATATGCTGGTGATATTTTCCACTTAAGAAATGAATAGTTTAGGACACTGTCAATTCCCCCTCCTGAGGTAATGTAGCTTGAATATTACTTCATTGGATCTTTATCTTATGGCTGCACAAAGACATTTAACAAATCTCATCTTTTCCTAAAACAATTTAAAAGTGTTTATTATTTTCCTTCATCAAAACAACCACATATATTACTGTGACATCACCATATCTCACTCATAATCAAATACACACAGGGGCCTCCGACAACCACAGATCTGATTACATTAACAGAGCACTCCCCATCCCCCTCTCCCCCATCAGTAAAGACCATCAGGAGGTGTTGCTACAAACAGCTTAAGCTGGAGAGCTACACAGTACCACGGAGTCAGGCCCATCTCAACTCCTGTCTCTTCCACTTACTGCACATATCCCAGGAAAGTGATTTAGCCTCTCCAAGCCTCAATTTCCTTTTCTAAAAAACATAAATTTAGGTACCTACTTCCTAATATTGTCAGGAGGAGTAAATGATAGATTTGAACATGCCCAATAATAGGGTCTGGCACACAAAAGTATACCATAAAAGTGAGCTATCATCTCTGAAAACTTATTGTAAGAGTTAGCACGTGTCTCCTGGTACCAGAGGAAACAATGCAGACCCAGCTTGTGCATATTACAGTGACAAGACTACAGAACTAGACAGGAAAATATTTTGTGCTCTTGCAACTAGTGATGAGTAACCCAAAGCAAAAGGTGACAGTCCCAGTGCAACCCAGACATCATAGGACAGAATCTTTGTGATGCACATGAAGAGGTCATGGATGTAGTTCCTACAGCCTCACTGGTTAAGGGTTACCACTAGAAGGACACTTCCTAATTTTCCCAGGAAATCCTAGTTTACACCTGCTCTCAGAGTGAAATTATGACAGCAATACTTTCACTCTCAAAAATGTCCTGGCTAATTCAAGAACATAGAAAAGGAAGAGCAAAATAAACCCAAAGTGAAAAGAAGGAAGGAAATAGTAAAATTAAGAGCAGAATCAATGAAATTAAAGTAGGAAAACAATAGAGAAAAATCAACAAAACCAAAATATTTCTTTGGAAAAAAAAATCAATGAAATGGACAAACATCTAGCAAGACTGAAAGAAGACAGAAAGCACAAACCACTAATACCAGGAATGAAACACAGGATACAGATCCTACAGCCACTATGAGTAAATGTGTGCTTGTAAATTCAACAATTTAGAAAAAATTGGCCAATTTCCCAAAACACAAACTATCAAAATTCAAACAAACCAAAATAGATAAACTTCTCCTAATGGTGCTATGACAAATAAATCAAATACGTAATTAAAAAGCACCCACACACCCCAAATCTCCAGGCTAAAACAGCATCACTCTAAATTTTACCAAACGTTTAAAGAATTAATACCAATTTTCTCAATCTGTCCCAGAAAACTAAAGAGAAAGAACACTTTTCAACTCATTTTAAAAGGCCACTGTTACCTTGACCGAAACAAACAAATAAATAAATAAAGACAACACAGAAAAGCAAAGCTGCAGAACAATATGTTTCATGAACTTAGATGCAAAATCCCTCAAAAAAATATTAGCGAGTCAAATCCAATAAAGTACACAAATTACACACCATGGGTAAGAGAGATTTATGGTAGGTATGCAAGGCTCATACGACATTCAAATATCAATCAACATAACCCACCATATCAAAATATTAAAGATGAAAAATTGTATGACTGTATCAATTGACATGGAAAACACAGCTGACAAAATCCAAACACCCATTTATTGTTAAAAATTATCAGAAAACTAGGAATAGAGACTTCCTAAAATTGATAAAGAACATCCACAAAACCCTACAGCTAATATCATACATAATGTGGAAAAACTGAATGCCTTTTCTCTAAGACTGGGAACAAGACAAGGATATTCACTCTCACCACTCCTACACAGTGCTGGAAATTATAGCAGTGCAATAAGGCAAAAGCAAATAAATAAATAAAAAGCACACAGATTGGAAAGGAAGAAATAAAATGTCCCCTGCTTACAGATGATATAACCATCTACAGAGAAAAACCCACGGGATCTACAAAAGTATTCCAATAATAATAAATAAGTTCAACAAAATTTCAGGATACAAGATCAACACACACATACAAAATAAGTTGCATTTCCATACACTAAGAATGAATGTGTGGAAAGTGAAATTAAAAGCGCAATCAGGGCTTCCCTGGTGGCACAGTGGTTGAGAGTCCGCCTGCCGATGGAGGGGACACGGGTTCGTGCCCCAGTCCGGGAAGATCCCACATGCCACGGAGCGGCTGGGCCTGTGAGCCATGGCCGCTGAGCCTGCGCGTCCGGAGCCTGTGCTCCGCAATGGGAGAGGCCACAACAGTGAGAGGCCCGCGTACAGAAAAAAAAAAAAAAAAAAAAAGCGTAATCAATACCATTTACACTCCAAAGAAAATTAAAAACTTAGGTAGAATCTTAACATGGTAACTGTACACTGAAAATATGAAAATGCTAATGAAAGAAATCAGGGAAGAAACATACTGTATTCATGAACTGGAAGACTCAACATAGTAAATATGCTAATTCTCCCCCAAATAATCTATAGGTTTAATACAATTCCTACCAAGATGTAAGTATTTTTGTTTTGTTTTGTTTCTATAGACATAGGTAGCTTATTACAAAATTCATATGGAAAGACATGGGCCCTAAATTACCTAAAATAATCTTTAAAGAGAATATATAATGGGAAGAATCATTCTACCAGTTATTAAGGCCTACTATATTGCTAAAGTTATTAAATAATGTGGTTATGGAGAAGGGATAGACATATGGATCAACAGAACAGAACAGGGAACACAAACAGACTCACAATAATATGCCCAACTATTTTTGACAGAGATGCAAAAGCAATTCGATAGAGGAAGGCCAACCTTTTTAACAAATGGTGGTGGGGAATTGAACATCCATTGGTAAAAATGTAAACCTTAACCTATATCATACCTTACATAAAAATTAACTCAAAATGGATCATGGACATATATAAAACATAAACTGTAAAATTTTCAGAAATAAAATAGTAGAAAATTTACACTATCTAGGATTAAGCATAGAGTTCTTAGACGTGAGACTAGAGGAAAAAACTGACAAACTGGATCTCATCAAAAGAAAAAAAGCTTTTGCTTGAAGAAAACCCTGTTAAAAGGATGAAAAAAAAAAGCTACAGACTGCAAAAACAATGTTTGCAAACCACATATGCAACAAAGATTAATATGTAGAATATCAAAACTTATCAGTAAAAAAAACAATCTATCCAATTAGAAAACGTGCAAAAGACATGATCAGACATTTCACTGAAGAGGATATACAAATGACAAATAAGCACATGAAAAGATGCTCCACATCCTTAGCCATTAGGGAAATGACAATTAAAACCACAATGAGATACTACTAAATACATACCTACCAGAACAACCAAAATAAAAAAACAGTAATAGCAACAAATGCTGGCAAAGATGTGGGAATACTGGATCATTCATACATTACTGGGAAGAGTATGAAATGGTATGGCCACTTTGGAAAATAGTTGGAAAGTTTCTTATACAAGCAACTATCATAAGACCCTGTGAATGCACTTTTGGACACTCTCCCCCCAAAGTGAAAACTTTTGTTCACACACCCTTGTATACAAATATTCATAGAAGCTTTATTTTTTTATTTTTCATTTTTTACTCTTTAAAATATCTTTATTGGAGTATAATTGCTTTACAATGGTGTGTTAGTTTCTGCTTTATAACAAAGTGAATCAGTTACACATATACATATGTCAGCACATCTCTTCCCTCTTGTGTCTCCCTCCCTCCCACCCCTCTAGGTGGTCACAAACAACCGAGCTGATCTCCCTGTGCTATGCGGCTGCTTCCCACTAACTATTTTACAATTGGTAGTGTATATATGTCCATGGTACTCTCTCACTTTGTCACAGCTCACCCTTCTCCCTCCCCATAACCTCAAGACCATTCTCTAGTAGGTCTGTGTCTTTATTCCCATCTTGCCCCTAGGTTCTTCATGACCACTTTTTTTTTTTTTTTTAAGATTCCATATATATGTGTTAGCATACATTATTTGTTTCTCTCTTTCTGACTTTCTTCACTCTTTATGACAGACTCTAGGTCCATCCACCTCACTACAAATAATTCAATTTTGTTTCTTTTTTATGGCTGAGTAATATTCCATTGTATATATGTGCCACATCTTCTTTATCCATTCATCTGTTGATGGACACTTAGGTTGCTTCCATGTCCTGGCTATTGTAAATAGAGCTGCAATGAACATTTTGGTACATGACTCATTTTGAATTATGGTTTTCTCAGGGTATATGCCCAGTAGTGGGATTGCTGGGTCATATGGTAGTTCTATTTGTAGTTTTTTAAGGAACCTCCATACTGTTCTCCACAGTGGCTATATCAATTTACATTCCCACCAACAGTGCAAGTGGGTTCCCTTTTCTCCAAATCCTCTCCAGCATTTATTGTTTGTAGATTTTTTGACGATGGCTATTCTGAATGGTGTGAGATGATATCACACTGTAGTTTTGATTTGCATTTCTCTAATGATTAATGATGTTGAGCATTCTTTCATGTGTTTGTTTGCAATCTGTATATCTTCTTTGGAGAAATGTCTATTTAGGTATTCTGCCCACTTTTGGATTGGGTTGTTTGTCTTTTTGATACTGAGCTGCATGAGCTGCTTATAAATTTTGGAGATTAATCTTTTGTCAGTTGCTTCATTTGCAAATATTTTCTCCCATTCTGAGGGTTGTCTTTTCGTCTTGTTTATGGTCTCCTTTGCTATGCAAAAGCTTTTAAGTTTCATTAGGTCCCATTTGTTTATTTTTTTATTTCCATTTCTCTAGGAGGTGGGTCAAAAAGGATCTTGCTGTGATTGATGTCATAGAGTGTTCTGCTTATGTTTTCCTCTAAGAATTTGATAGTTTCTGGCCTTACATTTAGGTCTTTAATCCATTTTGAGTTTATTTTTGCGTACGGTGTTAGGGAGTGCTCTTATTTCATTCTTTTACATGTAGCTTTCCAGTTTTCCCAGCACCACTTATTGAAGAGTCTGTCTTTTCTCCACTGTATACTCTTTCCTCCTTTATCAAAGATAAGGTGACCATATGTGCGTGGGTTTATCTCTGGGGTTTCTATCCTGTTCCATTGATCTATATCTCTGTTTTTGTGCCAGTACCATACTGCCTTCATTACTATAGCTTTGTAGTATAGTCTGAAGCCAGGGAGCCTGATTCCTCCAGCTCTGTTTTTCTTTCTCAAGATTGCCTTGGCTATTCGGGGTCTTTTGTGTTTCCGTACAAATTGTGAATTTTTTTGTTCTAATTCTGTGAAAAATCGCAGTGGTAGTTTGATAGGGATTGCATTGAATCTGTAGATTGCTTTGGGTAGTAGAGTCATTTTCACAATGTTGATTCTTCTAATCTAAGAAAATGGTGTATCTCTCCATCTATTTGTATCATCTTTAATTTCTTTCATCAGTGTCTTATAATTTTCTGCATACAGGTCTTTTGTTTCCCTAGGTAGGTTTATTCCTAGATATTTTATTCCTTTTGTTGCAATGGTAAATGGGAGTGTTTTCTTAATTTCACTTTCAGATTTCATCATTACTGTATAGAAGTGCAAGAGATTTCTGTGCATTAATTTTTTATCCTGCTACTTTACCAAATTCACTGATTAGCTCTAGTAGTTTTCTGATAGCATCTTTAGGATTCTCTATGTATAGTATCATGTTATCTGCAAACAGTGACAGCTTTACTTCTTTTCTGATTTGGATTGCGGTACGCGGGCCTCTCACTGTTGTGGCCTCTCCCGTTGCGGAGCACAGGCCCTGGACGCGCAGGCTCAGCGGCCATGGCTCAGGGGCCCAGCTGCTCCGCGGCATGTGGGATCCTCCCGGACCGGGGCACGAACCCATGTCCCCTGCATCGGCAGGCGGACTCTCAACCACTGCACCACCAGTGAAGCCCTATAGAGGACTAACATTATCAAGGAGTACACAAACCCTGCAGGCAATCAGGACTACTGAAGAATTCTCACTGGTCTTCTATTTATATAGCTTGAAAGGACAATACCAAAAATCGGCATGTAAGCTTTTATTTGTTCTGCTTAGGGTTCATAGCTAAGCTTTGCATACAGGGCTTCATGGACAATTGTTTTCAACCAGAGTCTTGATTATACCGAAATCTGACCTATCATATTGACTTTAGCATCATACCACAATATAACAGCTAATTCCACTGTATTATATCTATTCATAAAAATCCTTTCATCTCCCCCTCAGAGACAGAGTATTCTTCTGACTTTGTTATCAGTCTGATTCGCCATGGGATTTATTTCCTTGTCTGACACAACAATTATTAAAAAGTGTTACTTAAGGAAATGCTTTTTTAGGATTGTCAATTGGTTTAAAATTCACAGTTTGATGAAATAGTTTACAGGGTAGATTCAAGATTCCTCATTAAAGAAAACACCCCCAGCTGCCTTTTAGTGTCAATGCCTTTCAAAAGGACAACATGGGGTATAGATTCTCAGATTTAGGGCTGCCTTACAGCCTTGTGATGCAAGTGCCCTAAAGCCAGGGATCCAGCTGCATTTTTTCCCCTGACATTCCAAGAAATTCTGCAGGAAAAGAAAATTAACTTTTACAACAGAGAAAGATTGTAGGATGGGGCGGAGACTCTGGTATTTCATCCTTTTGTATCTTGCCAATTCACTCTCCCACTGCAAGCAGACATAGAAATTATTCAGTTCCTTCATTTCCCCTTCTAGTTCATAAGGAGGATGAATCGTCATTTGAAAAGCACTTTGCAGTTCTTAAAGGATAATTCTGCAAGCGCAGGATGATGTTTCATCCCCAGAACAACAACAACAACAACAACAACAAATTGGATTTTGGGTGCCCTTTAGCAAGGCACAAAGCAGCCTCTACGGACCCCTTGGAGTTATGTTATCTAAGTCTAAAGAGGAAACAGGAGAAATTCCAATTGTGATTCTAGATGTTAAAATGTCTGCTAGGCTTTTTCTCTCTGATTCCTAATGTTCTTTCCAAAAGGTTTAATATTTTGCCACCATGTGATATTCAGTCATTCTAAAAGCACTATACTAGGAGTCTGAGTGGGTACAAACAAGAATAATTCAAATATCTACACTCAAGAAGTCAACAGTCTGGGATACATGAAGGCAGGGATCTGGTATCCTTTTTTAAGTACTTACTGTATACGTGGGGCTTTGGCATATATTTACATACATCTTATGCAATCTTCACAACAACCCATGACACAGTTATGTTACTTTATTTTTAGAAAATAGGTTTTCATCTAGTTGATCAGATTAGCTATGATAACAGATGCAAGACAACTTCATTACCACCGACCTGATGAAACTCATCATCATCTCTGGTCTTACCCACTTAGATAGCTTCCTAATGGGTCTCCATTTTTAAATTTTTTGTCTCCTTCCAACCTATTCTGTACTTGAAAGCCAGGGTAACCTTTTAGAAATGTAAAAGGAGCCACACCACTCCCAAGCCTGACAGGCTTCAGTGATTACTCTTTTCACTTAGACTGGATTCCCAGCTCTCTTTCAGTGGCTTACAGTGTAGTACTGCATGACAGGGTCCTGGTCTACCTCTTCATACTCATCTCTTTCCCACCCACCTCTTCGTCCTGCATGCTGCATTCATGCTGGTCTTCTTTTAGTTCCTCATGCTAACCAAACGCGTCCTAGCCTCAGGACCTTGGTACGTATGTCTGTCTTTGCATTGAACTCTCTCCAGTCTTAGTGCTTCCCTATTCAACCCAACCTGTCAAATTTGTCATTCTGTGATGATTGGCTTAAATGGTCCCTCCATAGAGAAGTCTTTTGTGATCATCTGGTCTAAATTAGAGCTCTCTTGGTATGCTCCAGTATAACATGGTTCTTTCATAGTATGTTTCACAATTTGATTTATTTATGTGCTTAAGTCTAGTAAACTATAAACTTTTGATGGCAGAGTCCAGGTTGCCTCGTTTCACTGTTATATTCTAGGTATCCAGGAGCATCTTACCCACGATAGGCACTTGATACTTATTTAACAAATGAATACACTAGTTTAGAGGGCTCTTTAAATCAGATGCCAGCAATATAAAAGCCTCTAGAGCCTTAATAACAAATGCCATTATCATTACCAGTTTTTATCAAACCTCTTTATTTCTAATATTGTACTGAACTATTTATACATTTGTCTCTTCTCAGAAGAGCCCTGAGGATGTATAATTATCTCTTTTTAATGATGATGAAACAGACTTCAAATATTTAGGTAAATTATCTAACCTTTCCTAACTGGTAAGTAGTTGAGAGTGGATTCAATATAAGTTTTACTTTTAAATTAGTACTTGACTATCTCCAATCATTGGTGTTTTTCCTGATACTTGACTGTATCAGTTCTTCTCCTTTGGTCCCTCTGATCCTTCTCCACTATGACTGTATCCTGGGAGGCTGACCTCTATCAATGATGATTACACTCCCCAGGTTCCTTTGATCCTCTTCCTCCTGTTTTCCCATCGGGTTCAGCCAATGGGTGACACTTGCAAGAGATCAGTGGTTGGGAGGAGAAAAGATTGGAGCATTTATTCCCATCCCCACTGCTCTGGTCAGTTTTTATTGGGTGGTCTTCTTACAGGGTTACAGAGATCACTGGTTTCTGGGAATCCGCTTTCTTCCTCTGCCCCTTCAGGCCTATGGGTGGCAATGGCTTCCCACCTCCTGTCAGTCCTCTTAACCCTCCCTCAGCTGTCTGTAAATAGCCTCTTCATTGAAGTGTCTTCCACTGACCCTTCCACTAACAGGTGAACCATCTGTTTTTATCTAACACCTGAAGATTCCTAAAAAAATCACACAACTTTCATCTTTCATTTGAGGAATACTGGAAGAAAAATAGTGCTCTGGAATTTCTACTCAAAAATTTTCTCCCTGATAGTGACAATAAAGATAAAATCTTTAAAGCTTTCACACTTTTATTGTGTAGCAAGCCTTGTGGTGGCAAGCACTTTATAACTTTAATTAAATCTTCGTAACTTCTCTATGAGAATTGTTATTGTCCTGATTTTGCATTTGAGGCAATAGACACAGATTATATCATTTACTTGAAGTCAAAGGTAGTGAGTGGTGAAGCTAAGGCTTGAACCTGGTCAACCTTACCCCAACCTGATTTTCTTTACCTACACCACGAATGCACTGTTTCACAGGGATAGCTCTCAGGACAGAGGAGGAGGAATCAAGAACCTCAGGAGAACTTTAAGGGTAGCACAAAGTAGCTCACCACAATCCCATTCTTCTGCTGGTGTACGTTATCTGTCAAAAATTCCTACAAATATTGCTTCATACTTCATGACATATATTTGCTTGTTTTAACATGGAATTATTTATGCTTAAATATTTGAGTAAAATTGAAAATTCAGGAAAAGTTACCCCAAGTCTTTCCTTTGCCCCCCATAATGCCCCTCATATTCAAAAAGCTCAGATCAATGTGAAGCAATTTCTGATAAGATTATTTTGGGAGCTATCAGTACTAGAACCCCAGTAACTTATGTGTTTGTTTAAACTGTAACAAACATCACCTTTCATTTTATGAAAATGATGCCTCGAATATCCATCACATGGTTGAACTTTAAGGTACAGGCCTGAGCTATCTGGTATCTCATGTCTTGGCAAAAAGCAAGTTCCCAATTCTGTAGGAGAAATGATCACTCTCAAGCCTTGTTGATCAACTCGATTTAATAACACACCTATTACCTAATTTAATCTCCATAAAAACCTGTGAGAAATGACCTTCATTTTACTACTGAGGTCCTGAAGCACGGAAGTGATTTAGTGAAAGTCACATTGAGGGTTAGGGGAAAAACGAAATGGGAGCTCAGGCCCCTTCAGCACTAGCCTGGGTGCTTGTGTTGGGTCTTGCTGCTGGTTGCTGGCATGAAATAGGTACAGATCACTGCAGACAGTCTACTGTCTAAAAATTGCTTGCCAGAGGGAAATGCGGTCCTATTAGATGAATGTGGCCTTGGCTGAAGCCCAGGCATCTGGAAGCATGGGGCTGCTTTCGGGCTGAATCTTGGGCTGCCAGCACCACAAGACCTTTCTGGACAGATCACAGTAATACTGAGGCAGCTCTGTTCAAGAATTTCGTCCATCTGCCCAGACGGCACATTTGGGAAAGGTTGCTTTCCTTTTCTTTTAAATATGCCATTTCAAGCAATTAATTGCCTATGGAGCCTTCTAGTTCCCAGGAGAGCCCCAAAGTGCTCCTGCTACCTTCCAAATCCCCCCAATTTTCAGATTAAATGAGCTTATTTTATAATTATTTAATTTATGTATTTTAAACACGGTCTTCATTAATTCCAGATAAGATTTGACGTAGTTTATTGTAAAAGCACAAGGGAAAGAGGCCAAAGGCATCTGACATAATGAAATAACACTTTCTGGTATTTATTGAATGCTTATTATGTGCTGGCTGTCTGTGATAGATTATCACATGTGTCCTAATCTATGAAGCAAGTGATAGTTACATATGAAAAGTTGAGACTTAAAAAACTGAACTGCCTTGTCCACACAAATTAATATGGTGGAACCAGGATTTAAACTTACTTGCTACTCCTAACTCCTCTGAAAGCACTATGCTGTTTTAAATTTTTTTTTTCCTCTAAAAGCCCTCTCCTGACCTACTCCTCTTCTCGTGGAGAGGAGGAGTGAGACTGTATACTACAAATCTGGCTAAGAAAAATTTCAGTTCCTAAATATATAACTCAACTGCAAATTTCATAGCTGATAGGATAAAGGGAAAAAATGTGAAAGGTCCAGGGAAATGGTGAGTGGCCCATGTAGGAATCAGTCCTCATTTTGAATTGCAGCTCAGCCACCAACCAGCTGTGTGACTTCAGACAGCTTACTTCTATTCTCTGAATCTCAGCTGAGTAATCTATGAAACAGAGGTAACGAAACTACTTTGTGATACTGAGAAGTTTAGAGATAACGTATGCAAGGGAAATGGCACAGTGCCCTACACAGCAGAGACTTCGTAAAGCTAACAGCTGTTGTAAAACTCTGTGGTTATCCCATGTGATATTTATTCCTCAGAATAATCCTGCAGTTTAGCACTCATAACCTGCATTTTACAGAAGAGGAGCCTGAGGCTCAGGAACTGTTCATAATTTTTGGTTAAGGTCATACAGACCCGGATGAAAACATACACATCCCCTCCCAAGCCAATATGTATTTTTTCCTATCACACATTGCTTTAATTGTCTAATCAAGGGAGGGAGACCTGTGTGTCAAAAAAGACAAACCTCTTCCTGGATTAGAGCCCTGAGAAGCATTGGCTGAGGGTTGTTGGATGAACAGCACTCAGCAAAGTTATTTAAGGCAATTTTGTGAGGATGGAGAGGATGATGTGACCCAGACATGTAGCCTTCTCATGGTCTGACTTTATATAAGATTAAAGCTGGAAGCCTCTTGAGGAATGAATTCTTATAAAATAACCATTTGCACTACAGTTTTAGAGTCAGGCTTTGGGCTGGAATATGATGAACAGTGGATAGTTCTGATGTACATTTATTTAAAATTCAAGACAATAAACAGTTTACAGAGACTTTATGATGGGAACTGGGGGCTGTCTATGTGGGATATGGAACATATTTTTTTCAGAAATTTGACAAGAATTTGGAGAAACCCAAAGAGAAACTTTATCAGACTTTGGGAGAAAGGAATGGCCCTGAAGCATGTCCTATCCACCATGACCTATGCATGACAGAGCCACTTCATGACTGTCAATTAATTTCACCCACATATTAAAAATGAAATTAATTCTTCCTTAATCATGGGGCTGTATATATAGTTTAGCTCTTGCTCACTTAGCTTGGGAGTGTGTTGTTTCCTTAACCTTTATTTTTCACTTCTACCTAGTGGAGAAAATACATGACCCCTTAGATAGTCATGGTGAAATCAAATGAGATAGCTACTATGCAGTTCTTTGAAATATTCAAAATGAGGTACAGAGGTGAGTTGTATTGATACACATTTTCTAAATACAATTCAATATCAAAATAGCAAACAACCCAATTAAAAAATTGGCAGAAGAACTGAATAGACATTTTCCACTGAGGAAATGCAAATGGCCAACAGGCACATGAATGGTGCTCAATATTGCGAATCACCAGGGAAACGCAAATCAAAACCACAGTGAGGGATCACCTCACACCTGTCAGAATGGCTATCAGCGAAAAGAACATAGGTAACAAATGTTGGTGAGGATGTGAAGAAAAGGGAACCTTCATACATTGTTGGTGGGAATCTAAATTGGTGCAGTCACTGTGGAGAAAAGTATGAAGGTTCCTCAAAAAACTAAAGCTAAAACTATCGTATGACCCAGCAACTCCACTCCTGGGTGTATATCTGAAAAAAACAAAAACACTAATTTGAAAAGACACATGCACCCCAATGTTCATAGCAACATTATTTGTAATCTCCAAGATATGAAAGCAACGTAAGTGTCCATTAACAAATGAATGGACAAAGAAGATATGTGTGTACACACACACACACACACACACACACACACACACACACAATGGAATACTACTCAGCCATAAACAGAAGAAACTTTTGCCATTTGCAGCAACATGGATGGATTTGGAGGGTATTATACTAAGTGAAAAGTCATACAGAGAAATAAAATACTGTATGATATCATTTATATGTGGAATCTGAAATGTACAACAAACTATAACAAAAAAGAAGCAGACCCACAGATATCGAGAAGAAACTAGTGGTTACCAATGAGGAGGGAAAGGGGGAGGGGTGGTGGGTTAAGAGGTACAACCTATTAGGTATAAAATAAGCTACCAGTGTATATTGTACAACATGGGGAATATAGCAAACATTTTGCAATAACTATAAATGGAATATAACCTCAAAAAGTTGTCAATTGCTATTGTATACCTGTAACATAGAGTATTGTATATTAACTATACTTCATTTAAAAAGTTGTGTTAACAAATGTAAGTTCAAATTTCCCAACAAGTTTTATATTATATACTTAGGATATGATATTTCACTATTGTTCTTTTTAGTGATAAATAGGGAAATATAACATCCTAAGTATACAACATAAATCTATGAAAGATCGGTGACTTCCTTTCTCTGGTAGGAGGCTTTATAACATTTCCAGGACTGGGCAGCTGGTGCTCTCAGACAACTCTAAAGAGATGGTATATTAACTCAGACTGCTTGGCGCCCCGGTATTCTATTTATTTTACCCATTGATGAGGCTACTTTCTCATATTTGTAGTATAAAAAGTTATAGTTGGAGGGAATCTAGGTCCCTCTCCTGGGAGGTATACATATACCATGTCCAGGAGAAGCCTTTTATCCCAATGTATCTTTTCATGAGGATAAAGATGGATTTGGGACCCATGTCTTATCTTCTTGGTGAACCTTGCCTTTTAAGTGTTCTGAAAAAAGTCTGTTTCTCATCCCATGCTGGATTGTGTGATGGAGTTTTTCCTGACTGCCAGTGCAAATCAGGTGGTGGCTACAAAGGCACCCACCTAGCTCAATAAGGTCTTAGACAACTGGTAATTGCCCAGTGATGTTAGTAGGTGAATTAAACAGATTGAAATATGTAGAGAAGTATTAAGTAGATGACAATGAAATAAGCAGATTAAAGAATATGTAAGAGTTCCCCAACTGGAAAGGAAATGATAGGGTGAACGCTATATTTGATAAAACTGATTCCAAGAAGCAGTTCATAAAATAGCATTATGGAGCTATTAAATCAATGCTTCTTCATCCTCCCTCCCACCTGACTCATTAGTAAGTAAGGCCAAAGACCAGGAAACTATCCTTGATAGTTCAATGCTATGAACACAATGGAGAAATTTTAAAGGGGATCACTTTGGGATTAAAATATACACACTACTATATATAAAATAGATAATGAACAAGGACCTACTGTATAGCACAGGGAAATATATTCAGTATCTTGTAATAACCTATCATGGAAAAGAATCTGAAAAAGAATATATATATATATACACACACATATATATATATATATATATATATGACTGAATCACTTTGCTGTACACCTGAAACTAACACAACATTGTAAATCAAATATGTTCTAATAAAAATTTTTTAAAATGTGGGTCACGATATTCTCAAAATTGACAGAAACTGGTATTTTTATACTGGGAAGCAAAAAAGGAGGATAAAATAGGATAACATAAGACAGACGAAATTATGATAAAATGTAAACTATGTCAGGAATAGCAATTCTACTACACACAATGTAGATATTAAATCTATTAATAGATATTTGAAAATAATTTGGTCAATTGAATATATATTTTAAGCTATTAAATATAGTAATTATAAAATATAATATACTAATGGTTTAATATTAATAATTTGAAACTATATATCTAGGCAGCATTGAAGAAAACATATTTTTGAAAAGTCCTTTGGCTTCAGAACATCTGGATGTTAGACATTTAAACAGACTTTTAACTGTATTGTTGAACTCACAGAAAAAAAGGTAAGAAAAGTCCCCAAGATCCAGAAAGAGAGAAAGAAGAAGGAAAAAAAGGAAAATGAGGATGAAGAGGAGCCGGGGCTGAAAGCAACCGAGTAAGCAAATTTAGCAGTGTAGGCGACCCTGAGACTTATGTCCATACCAGAACATCCAAGACTTTGTGAACAAATACCGCATTGGAAGTGAATGACTAGACCCCTGGGGTTTTAGGATGGCAGCAAGGAAAGGGGCATACGTCCACATCCTACCCCTACCCCCAACATAAACCAGACCATAAATGTCTTACCTTTAGCAAAACAATATGCTAGGAGGAAAAGATCTACTGTGGATACTACAGGGAGCCAAAGGGTGTCTGTAATTTCTTAGTAGAAAATAACCACTAGAACACCCACACTACTGGTGTCCTCTGAGAGTTTATATCTATAGGCCTAACTGTGCATGGGGCTTGGGGTAGGATTTATAACGGCTTCATGGTCTGAGAAAGACCAAGTGAGAAAATTAAATGGCAGTGTTCCTGGAACTTATAATTTATGCATCATAGCAAAAACTAATGTAAATCCTCTTTGAAGGAAAGAAATCTCATGTGAGGACCCTCAGGATTTGTACATATTAGATCAGTCAAAGATGAGCTCAAAATATTAAATCATCAAATATATGAGAAAATAAATAGCCTTTGTAAACAACTATGAGTGGAAACACTAAGCAATAGTGAGTGGATGCTAAGCATTTCAGATATTAGAAATATCAGATATGGAAAATAAAATAACTACTGATAAAATATGTAAACATATAAAATATGGTTTCAAAAGAGACAGCAGACTATTAAAATAGATAGGCTAATTTATTAAAGAAATAAATAGAGCTTAGATTTGATTATATACATTGAATTTTTAAATACTAAGGGGATTAAAAGGTGGATTAAACATAGTTGAAGAGAATGTTAACAAACTGAAAACTAAACTATAAAAAATAAAAAAGTTCAGTTCAATGAGTCTCAGAGATAAAAAATATTTTATGAAATTCATTATGGGGTATATAGCATAAAATTAAGAGGTACACATTATTTGGCACTCTAGAAGATGACAATAGAAAAAACATAGGAGATTTATAGAATCAAAATCTGAAAACACTCCAAAATTTATTAAAAGACACATTATTAGATTCAATAAAAACTATCTCGGGCTTCCCTGGTGGCTCAGTGATTAAGAATCCACCTGCCTTGCAGGGGACACGGGTTCGAGCCCTGGTCAGGGAAGATTCCACATGCCACAGAGCAACGAAGCCCGTACGCCACAACTATTGAGCCTGTGCTCTAGAGCCAGCAAGCCACAACTACTGAGCCCACGTGCCACAACTACTGAAGCCTGCATGCCTAGAGCCCATGCTCCACAACAAGAGAAGCCACTGCAATGAGAAGCCCACACACCGCAACAAAAGAGTAACCCCTACTCACTGCAACTAGAGAAAGCCCGCGTGCAGCAATGAAGACCCAACACAGCCAAAAATTAATTAATTAAATAAAAATTTTTAAAAAACTATCTCAGAGTAAATAAAAAGAAATCCATGTCTATACGCATAAAACTGTAAACCACTAATGACAAACAGACTAAAAGTGAAGAGAGAGACAGGTCATCAATGAAAAACAATTGTAGTAAGAGTAAACTTCTCCACAGCAATAATGTAAATCAGAGAAAGTGGAATAATATGTTGAACATGGTGAGAGGAATAGATATTAAATTTTTAAGAATTGAACACAGCAAAAACTATCATCAAGGACAAAATAAAAATATTTTCAGAGGAAACCCAACAGGATTTCACTGAAGAAATCTCTAAAATGAGGTAATGAGGAAAAAATTGAAGGAAGGGCTATGATAAAAAAGGATAAAGGAGCAAAAGAAAACTGAAACAAACATACATGGAAGTAAAATCTAAACATTATTATTAAACATTTTAATAATAATGGTGATAATAGGCACTAGCATGTCTAAATTATAAGAGTTAATAAAAAGTAAACCAAGAAAATACTAAAACATTTTATAGTAACAGCATGGAACCTATATGGAGAAAGTTAAAAACTTATTAAAGATGGAAGGGAGGGATACAAAGTGGTATGATGAAACTTCTGAGGATGATGGATATGTTCATTATTTTGGTTGTGGTAGTGGTTTCATGATGTGTATGTCCAATTTTATCTAATTGCACACTTTAGATACATGGAATTTATTGTATATCAATTATACCCCAATATAAATAAAAGTAGACTACAAAATATCTAAGTAAATGGAAAGGCATGCCATATTCATAAAGAATCAGTAGTTCTCTACAAATCCATCAATGGATATAATACAATCCCTATTAAAATCCATACAGATTTTATCAACAATGCCCAAAGTAATTATATAAAATAGCAAAGGCCTAGAATGACCTGCACACCTCTGAAGCAAAATAAGATAGATGGATATTCCCCATTCACGTATCAAGCCTTACTCTAAAACCTTAATAGATACACAGGCTGATTGTAAGAGGCATTGATGTAGAAATAGAGAAACAAGCATTTGAGGAAATAATATATTGTTTAGTAAATGCAGCAATGGTTCAAGTAAATTTGGTTACTATGAAAAAAATGTAATCCCTACCATATATCAAACAAGCAACTCCATATAGATCACAAAATTAAAATTTGAAAAGTAAAATTTTTCAATTTATAATAAAACATTTTTTCTGAATAATTAAAAAAAGTAAAATTTTAATATTATGAAAGAAAATATAGGCAAATATCTTTTGCTCCTTGGTGTAGAAAAGTACTTATTAAGATAAGACACACAAAACATGATTTATAAAAAATATGATAAATTCAACTATATTAAAATTAAAAATTTGTGTACTTCTAAAGTCATCATTATGAGAATGAAAATGCAAGCTCAAACTAGAAGAGGTTAAGAGATTAATACTCATAAAATATAAAGTACTACTAGCAATGTCAGAAAAAGATAACCAAACCATGGAAGAATGGGCAAAATACATGAACAGATATTTTACAGAATAAGAAACTAGAATAATCACTAAATATATAAGTATTCACCTTCATTAATACAAAGGAATGTAAAAATCAAAAGCACAAGTAGATACCATTCATTTTCATATAGTACATCTGATAATACTCAGCATTAGCAAGATTACAGAGCCACAGTAAATTATGTTATGCTGGCAGAGGTGTATTTAGTATAACTATTTTAAAAACAATTTCCCATTTTCATGTAAATGTCAAGCTTCACATTTACTGTACAGAGTTGATAATGAATGAACATGTTTCAACATCTATGAATCTCATAAAGCTACTGCTGGATGAAAAAGCAAGTAGAGAAAAATATTGCCAGTATGGGACATTTATATAAATTTCCTAAAAATGCATACATATATAGTAAATCTAAATTAGCAGGTAAAGAAAAGATAATTTAGAAATAAAGTTCAATAGTACTGTTAATGTTCTATTTATTAAGGTAGTGATAGAATGACAGAAAAATCCCTCTGTATCTATGAAATACCTTTAACATGAAAAGAATGTAAAACTCAGTTGCAAATTCTATAGGCAGTAAGAGTGTAAGTATGCATAAAACATGCTTATAGGCAAAAGTTGGAGGGAACAGTGCAAGACTATTAAATGAGTTGTAGCATGATGAGGAGTTTACTGTTGATACAACACACACACACACACAGAGTTATTGTGTGTATTATAAAGCTTCCCTGGTTGTCACTGATATCTTTTTAATTTTTTTTTAATTGAAATATAGTTGATTTTCAATGTTGTGTTAGTTTCAGGTGTACAGAAAAGTGATTCACTTATACATATACAATATATATCTATTGATTCATATATCTTTTAGATTAAAATGTCATTAGGGAAGTTAATGTTCAAAATGTTTTCTAATTATTTATTAGTGAAGGCTAATTTATGGGAGTATTTTATATTAATCCATACCTTGTTTAAAATTTTTTAAATAATAATAGTCTACTGCAAGCCAAACTAAGAACTATAATAAAAAACTCTTACAAAGATTTTGAACCTATTAGTTTTCAATGGTATTTCTAGCAGTAATTATTCATTTAAACACTTTAGCATATGCTCACCTTCAATGCGTGGATGACTGCCTGAAATTCTTAAGAATCTCAACAAAGGCATTTCATTAAATAGCCTTTCTTGAAATAAATCTCAAGATCATGCTATTTATTGAGATTGTATTCCTTAGTATGAATGAGAAATAATTTTACTGAACAATATTCACAAATTGGAAGGTCGGGCTCAATCACGTATGCGTAAAGTCATTTGTAAGATAGCACACGCAACAGATAAAGCTAACTCTCTTTCAGTAAGTGGTGTATTGATTTCTCAGCTGTGAATGCATATTGTACTATTTAGATAAAATGTCTGTTCCAGTATCTGTGTATTTCCTGGGAATATGTGTCCACAAACTAAATAGTAAGGTGAGAACTGCTCTAATTTGTTTACATTATGTGGTATTTACCCTGGAGTATGGTGACTGTTAGAGGGAAAAAAAGAAGTCAGCATGGCATTGAACAACTTCTTTATTCAAACTGTATGTGTGTGTGTATACACACACACATATGCATACACACACAGAAAGAAAAGGGAACAGAAAAAAAAAAAAAAAAAAGACAGTGAGAGAGTCAGTATCTAGTATGGCCAAGCACTGTGCTAGTCACTGACAATATAAAATCTAATAAAGGATAGTCCCTGCATTGTAAGATGAGAGTGTAATGAAGTAGACTGTCAAGTTCAATGTCACTAGAAGAGTGTTGTAAAGTAGACAGAAAATGGTGCAGGAAGAGCTCCAGGAGGAAGACCAAGCTTTTTACAGTAAACAGGAGTCCACAAAAAAAATGAGATTGAAAGAAGGTTGCTGAGAGAATGAGAGGAGAAAATGCATTCAGAGCAAACTATGCATAACACTGAAGTCTGAAAGAGGAAGACACATTTGGAGAAATATACACCATTCAATGAGGTTGGAGCAGGGGTACATAACGTGCAAGCAAGGAGGCTAGAGAGACAAGAAGGAACCGACCAAACATAGCCCCCAGATCAGAGGAAGGTTTGAACAGAGGAAAAGCATATTCATTTTCTACTTTAAGTATATTTCTAGGAGAAGATTAAACAGGTTTCTATTTCAAGAGGACCATAAGATGTATAAAAAACTATTCAAAAATCACTGCAGGAGGAGATCAAGATGGCAGAATAGGAGGACATGGAAATCACTTCCGCCTACGAACACATCAAAAATACATCCACACGGAACAAGTCTCACTGAAAACTAACTGGAAACTGGCAGAAAGAGTCCATGACAGCCCAGGCTGAAAGAAAGATCCACACCGACTCAGGTAAGAAGGGAAGAGAAACAATCAGGTTAGGACCTGTGCCCCGGGAGGAGACATGGAGCAAAAGGGAGATTACACATGCGGAGGTCTCCCCTGAGGAGTAAGCACCTTAAGGCACATGTAGGGAGCCCCAGTCCTGGTGCTCCACACAGACAAGATGAGCCCCCTTGGCTGGTTGGTGGGCCAGTGGGACTAACAGGAGGACTGTGGGAAGCCTGGACTCTGCCCAGGAGGAGTGTGTGTTCGATTGCTCCCAAACCATGGCAGAGACAGCAGATGAAAACTGTGTAGGTGGCTGACTCGTTTCCCACGACTGCCCCAGCGTGCACCACAGCTTAAGTCCAACGAACACTCCAGCCCCGCTTCCTCCAGATTCCCCACAGCTCTATACTGGAGCAAGGACTACCATGACTGAGGAAAGAACTCAGCTGTGAGACACCTAGGTGGCTCCGACTTGAAATGGTGTGTGAACAGGGTGGGAGCAGCCATTACTGGTGCTTACACAGGCAGCACATGGGAAGCACCCCCAGCCTCTGTCTGCAGCTGGACCACCACAGCCCACACCCCAAAACACATGAGGAGCCCCCACAGGCGATGCCTGTACTGTGGCACAGCTCCAGCAGGGTTTGGGTGGCAGAGGCCAAGGGACCAGATTGGCCATGAAGGAAAAAGGAGATTCAGACCTAAAGCAGCATCTGAGTGAGGAAAGGGCAGACATTAATGGCACTTGTATACGCAGTGAATCAGAAGCATCCCTGAACTCTGTCTGTGGCTGGACTGCTGCAGCCCTTACCCTATCACATGCTGAGAACCCACATGGTGTATCTTCCTCCAGCACTGCTCCTCACTGGGGCAAATTTGCTGGCGGTGGGAGGAGGATTCACTCACACTTAAAGGGAACAGAGCCAGCTCAGATCTGAACTTCGGGGCTTCATCTCCAGCACTTGGGGCCTGATCCCACCCCTAATAGGTTGGTGATGACCACTTAGCAGAGGGGAAGCCCATGCTCACACTTGGCTCTGGCCCTAGCCCCTTCATCCCCAGTCCCACCTCCTACCAAGGTGATAGCTGCCAGCAGACCCTGAGGAAATGCATGACTTGTGTTCACATCAAATCCAGCTCACCCACAAAAACCACCAGGCACACTCAGATTGTAGAGGGATGCTCCCACATAGGGACACCCCTTCAGAACTGCAAGAAGTAACTGCTTAACCTAATTTCATAGCAATAGAGAAAGTTAAGCAAAATGAGAAGCCAAAGCAATTGGTCTCAATTGAAAGAGCAAGAGAAAATCCCTGAAAAAAGCAAATAATGAAACAGAAATAAACATTTTACTAGACAAATCAAAGCAGTAGTAATAAAAACATGAACTGAATTAAGGAAAAGAATAGATGAACACAATGAGAATTTTGACAAGGATATAGAAAATATATACATATAAAAGTGAGAACAGAAGAATACAATAACTGAAATGAAAAACACTAGGATGAATTAATAGCAGACTAGGTGATACAGAAGAACACATAAGTGATCTGGAAGATAGAATAATGAAAAATCACCAAATCGGAACAGCAAAAAGCAAAACAAACTAAAAAAAAAAAAAAAAAAAAAAATGAGAACAGTGTAAGAGTTCTCTGGCATAACATGAAGTGTACCAACATTTGGACTTCAGGTGTCTCAGAAGGAGAAGAGGGAGAGAAGGGGGTAAAAAAAAGGTATTTAATAAAATTATGACTGAAAACTCCCCTAACCTGAAGAAGGAAACAGATATCCAGGTAGAGGACGCATGGAGGGTCCCAAACAGGCTAAACCCAAACAGTTCCACACCAAGACTTATCATAATTAAAATGTTAAAACTTAAAGAGAGAATTCAAAAGACAGAAAGAGAAAAAACAAAGAGTCATATACAAGGGAACCCCCATAAGGCTATCAGCTGATTTTTCTGCAGAAACTTTGGAGGCCAGAAATGAGTGGTATGATATTGTCAAAGTTCTGAAAGGAAAAAAACCCTACATGTAGGATACGCTACCCAGCAAGATTATCATTTAGAATACAAGGAAAGAAAAAGAACTCAGACAAGCAAAAAATAAGGTTCGTCAATACTCAACCTATCGAAGAAGAAATGTTAAATTGTCTTCTCTATGTGGAACAGAATAGAATATAACAAGAATAAGGCTCTATAGGAACAGAAAATCCCACTGGTAAAGGAAAATATATAGTAAAGGATGAGGACCAACCACTTAAATAAGATAGTATGAAGATAAAAGACAAAAAAAATTTAAAAGAAACTATAACTCAATAAATAGTGAAGTGATGAAGATGAAAATATGACATCAAAAACACAAAATGTGGAGGAGGGGAATAAAAAAAATGTAGATCTTTAGAATGTACTTGAACTTAAATGACTACCATTTTAAAATAAGTAGATATAGTAATAGGTCAACATTCAAGAACCCCCATGGCAACCTCAAATCAAAAACCTACAATAGATACACAAATTAGAGAGAAAGGAAAAGCATACCACTAAAGAAAATCATCAAACCACAAGGGAATAAACAAATAGAAGAAATTAACAGAGGAAAAAAACAAGTAATAAATTATAAAAAAAGTAATAAAATGGCAATAAGTGCATACCTATCAATAATTATTTTAAATGTCAATGGCCTGAATGCTCTGATCAAAAGACATAGGGGAGCTGACTGGAAAGCAAAAACAAAACCAAGACACATCCATATGCTGCTTACAAGAGACTCACCTCAGACCTAAGACACTCACAGACTGAAAGTGAGGGGAAGGAAAAATATATTTTATATAAATGGAAATGACAAGAAAGTGGGGTTAGCAATAGTCATATCAAACAAAATAAACTTTAGAAAATAAAGTCTATAACAAAAGACAAGGAAGGGCATTATATAATAATAAAGGAATCCATAGAAGAAGAAGACATTACACGTGTTAACATATATGCACCCAAAACAGGAGCACCTAAATATATAAAGTATTAACAGACATAAAGGGAGAAACTGACAATAATACAATAATAGTAGGGGGCTTTAACACCCCACTCACATCAATGGACAAATCATTCAGACAGAAATTCAGTAAGGTAAAACTGGCTATAAATGATACAATAGACCAGTTGGACTTACAGATATCTATAGGACATTCCAGACAAAAACAACAGAATTCACATACTCTTCAAGTACACATGGAACAGTCTCCACGATATATCATGTTAGGCCACAAAACAAGTCTCAACAAATTTAAGAGGATAGAAATTGTATCAAGCACTATGTCTTGATAGCAACAGTGTGAAACTAGAAATCAATTACAGGAAAAAAAACATGGGAGAAGAACCAACATGTGATGACTAAAAAACATGCTACTAGAAAACCAATAGGTCAATGAAGAAATCAAATAGGAGATCAGAAAATACCTCAAGACAAATGAAAATGGAAACAGTGTTCCAAAATCTATGGTGTGCAGCAAAAGCAGTTCTAAGAGGCTAGTTTATAGTGGTATAGAACTTCCTCAAGAAATGAGAAAAATTTCAAATAAACCACCTAACCTACCATCAAAAGCAATTAGAAAAAGAACAAAGCCCAAAGTCACAGAAGTAAGGAAATAACAAAGATCAGAGAGAAAATAAATAAAATAGAGACCAAAAAAAAAAAAAGAAAATATCAGTGAAACTAAGAGCTGGTCTTTTTTTTTTTTTTTTTTGAGGTACGCGGGCCTCTCACTGTTGTGGCCTCTCCCGTTGCGGAGCACAGGCTCCGGACGTACGGGCTCAGCGTCCATGGCTCACGGTCCCAGCCGCTCCGTGGCATGTGGGATCTTCCCGGACCGGGGCACGAACCCATGTTCCCTACATCAGCAGGCAGACTCTCAACCATTGTGCCACCAGGGAAGCCCAAGAGCTTGTCTTTGATAATATAAATTTGATAAATCTTTAGTCAGGTTCATCAAGTAAAAATGAGAAAAGACTCAAATAAATAAAATAAGAAATTAAAGAAGAGAAATAACTGATACCACAGAGGTATGAAAGATCATAAGAGAATACTACAGACAGTTATATGCAAATAAATTGGACAATCTAAAAGAAATGGACACATTTCTATAAACATGAAACCTTCCAAAACTGAATCAGGAAGAAACAGACAAACTGAACAGCCCAACATTAAAAGTGAAATTGAAGTTATAATAATAAAAAAAAAAATTCTCAGCAAACAAAAGTCCAGGACTGGACAGCTACACAGGGTAATTCTACCAACCATATAAAGAACAACTCCCAAATTTATTCTATAAGGTCACAATTACCTTTATACCAAAATCAGAAAAAGACACTACAAAAAAAGAAAATTAAAGGCCAACACCTCTGATGAGTATACATGCAAAAAATCCTCAACAAAATATCAACAAACCAAATCCAACAACATATAAAAAGGATCATATGCCATGATCAAGTTGGATTTTTTCCAGGGATAAAAAGATGGTTCATTATTCCAAATCAATCAATGTGATACACCACATTAATAAAAGGAAGGATACAGAATCACATGATCATCTCAATAGAAGCAGAAAAACCATTTGACAAAATTCAACATCCACTCATGATAAAAACTCTCATCAAAGCTGGTAAAGAGGGAACATATTGCAACATATAAGGCTTCTTATGACAAACCCACAGCTAACGTCATACTCAATGGTGAAAAACTGAAATTATTTCCTCTAAAATCAGGAACAAGACAAGGATGTCCACTCTCACCACTTCTATTTACCATCGTATTGAAAGTTCTAGCAACAGCCATCAGACAAGAAAAATAAAAGGCATCCAAACTTGAAGGAAAAAGTAAAACTGTCATTATTTTAGATGACATGATACTATATATAGAAACCTCTAAAGATGTCACCAAAAGGCTATTTGAAGTAATAAATGAATTCACTAAAGTTTCAGGATTCAAGATTAATATACAGAAATCTGTTGCTTTTCTATACACCAATAATGAACTATCAGAAAGAGAAAGCATGAAAACAATTCCATTTAAAATCACATCAAAAAGGATAAAATATCTAGGAATAAACTTAACCAAGTGGTGAAAGACCTATATTCTAAAAACTATAAAACACTGATAAAGGAATTTGAAAATGATACAAAGAAATGGAAAGATATCTTCTGTTCTTGGACTGGAAGAGTTAATATTGTTTAAATGTCCATAGTACCCAAAATAATCTACAAAAGTAATGCAGTCAATAACAACTTAGCCATTACATTGTTCACAGAATTAGAACAAATAATCCTAAAATGTATATGGACCCACAAAAGACCATGAATTGCCAAAGCAATCTTGAGAAAAAAAAACAAAGGTGAAGGTGTTATGTTCCCTGACCTCATACTATACTAAAAAGCTACAGTAATCAAGACAATATGGTACTGACATAAAAGCAGACACATAGATCAATGGAACAGAATAGAGAGCTCAGGAAAAAACCCATACACCTCTGGTCAATTAATCTGTGAGAAAGGAGATAAGAATATACAGTGAGGAAAAGAAAATAAGTGATGCTGGAAATACTGGAAATATACATGTAAAAGAATGAAGTTAGAACATTTCCTCACATCATATACAAAAATAAACTCAAAATGGATTAAAGGACCAAATTTAAGACCAGAAACCATAAAACTCCTACAAGAGAATACAGGTACAATACTGTTTTTCATAAATCACAGCAATAATTTTTGGATCTGTTTCCTAAGGAAAAAGAAATGAAAGCAAAAATAAACAGGACCTAATTAAATGTAAAAGCTTTTGCACAGGGGCTTCCCTGGTGGCGCAGCGGTTGGGGGCCCGCCTGCCGATGCAGGGAACGTGGGTTCGTGCCCCGGTCTGCGAGCATCCTGCGTGCCTCGGAGCGGCTGGGCCCGTGAGCCATGGCCGCTGAGCCTGCGCGTCCGGAGCCTGTGCTCCGCGACGGGAGAGGCCACAGCAGTGAGGGGCCCACGTACCGCAAAAAAAAAAAAAAAAAAAAAAAAAAAAAAACCTTTGACAAAATGCAAAGACAACCTACTGAATGTGAGAAAATATTTGCAAATGATATGACTGATAAGGGGTTCCTATCCAAAATATATAAACAACACATAAAACTCAATATCAAAAAACAACCTGATTCAAAAATGCTCAGAATACCTGAATAGATATGTTTTACAAAGAAGACATACATATGGCTAAAAGGCACATGAAAAGATGCTCAACATGGCTAATCATTAGAGAAATGCAAATCAAAGCCACAGTGAGATAAACTCAAATCAAAGCCTCAATGAGATCTCACCTCACCTGTCAGAACAGCCATCATCAAAATGTCTATAAATAACAAATGTGGGTGAGCATGTGGAGACAGGGAACCCTCCTACACTGCTGGTGGGAATGTAAATTGGTGCAGTCACTATGGAAAACAGTATGGAGGTTTTTCAAAAAACTAAAAATAGAACTACTATATGATCCAGCAATTCCTGGGTATATATCCTAAGAAAACAAAAGCTTAATTCAAAAAGATACATTTATACCACTGTTCATAGCAGTATTATTTACAATAGCCAAGATACGGAACCAGTCTCAGTGTCCATCAACAGACAAATGGATAAAGAAGATATGGGGTGTGTGTGTATACATATACATACACAAACACATATACATACATATACAATGGAATATTACTCAGCCATAAAAATAGTAAAATTCTGCCATTTGCAACAATGTGGATGGACCTAGGGAGCATTATGCTTAGTGAAATAAGTCAGACAGAGAACAGCAAATACTCTATGGTATAACTTATATGTGGAATCTCAAAAGTAAAACAAACACATGTATATAACAAAACAGAATCAGATTCACAGACACAGAGGACAAACAAGTGGTTACCAGTGGGGAGAGAGGAGTGGGGAGGGGCAACATAGGGGTATGGGATTAAGAGATATAATCCACTACGTATAAAATAGATAAGCAACATGGATATATTGTACAACGCAGGAAAATGTAGCCATTGTTTTGTAATAATATTAAATGGACTATAGTCTATAAAAATTTTGCATCACTATGTTGTACACCTAAAACTAATGTAATAGTGTAAATCATCTATACTTCAATTAAAAAATCACTGCAAATGTGAATGCTAATGTATGTAGGTCATTATAGATGCCTGAAGGTGAAAATGTGACACAAAAATAAAGGAATCTCAGAATCTCTTTAAGGAAATAGTCACCAGATAAATGAGAGACTAAAAATCTGGGTCTGGGGTATGATAAGCAGTCCCTCCTGAATATAGTAACCACCACCATAATCATTTATCATGTGCTGCCTATGTATTATGCACTCTGCTAAACATTTTATACTGTCTGTTTTGTTTACTCTTTCCAAAAACTTTAAGAGTAGATTGTGTGAATTCTTCCTTTTTTTTTTTTTGTGGTATGCGGGCCTCTCACTGTTGTGGCCTCTCCCATTTTGAAGCACCGGCTCCGGACGCACAGGCTCAGCGGCCATGGCTCACGGGCCCAGCTGCTCTGCGGCATGTGGGATCTTCCCAGACCGGGGCATGAATCCGTGTCCCCTGCATCGGCAGGCGGACTCTCAATCACTGCGCCACCAGGGAAGCCCTGGATTCCCTTTTAGAGATGAGAAATCTGAGAATTAAAAGGTGATATATAACTCACCACAAATCATACAATTAGCAAATGAAACAGTGTATTACTTCAAAGTCTGAGCATGTAAATGCAAAAAGGAATGGAAC
The DNA here is from genome assembly GCF_951394435.1 of Stenella coeruleoalba. Classification (NCBI taxonomy): domain Eukaryota; kingdom Metazoa; phylum Chordata; class Mammalia; order Artiodactyla; family Delphinidae; genus Stenella; species Stenella coeruleoalba. Next base: position 57,745,759 of record NC_137154.1, read on the forward strand.
CCATTTCACTGGCCTAATGAAGAGGAGGTCATCTGTCTGTTTTATGCTAAGTGACCTTATGCCCCAAGACAATAGGAAAACACTACTGCTATGATGAAATTAAGCCAGAGAATAAAATCAGACATCCTAAGAATCCAGAAGAAATGACTACTCCAGGGAGAGGAAGCTGTAAGGTGCTGTAGAGCCTGCCTTCATTACCACCTGCCTGGGGCTGGCCTCTGACTTATACAGGGAATGAATGTAGGGTTCTCTGAGAGTATGAGCACAAACAATGACACCAGACAAAGTGACAAGAACAGCCTGCCTATTGGATACATACTACGCCCCAGGGTCGGTGCAAAGCCACTTACACATGAGCTAACTTGTGCACAAAGAAGTGATGTGACTTGTCACTGGTTATACACCTTCAAAACTCATTTTCTTACGCTGAACTGCCTTCCACATCTGAGTATAGGAAATATCTGAATGACCATGTGGAGCTGGTTTTTAATATATCAATTTACTATACCATTTTTTTCGGCTTTGAACATGACTTCCCACCTTATACAGAAATACAGAGGATGGATTGGAGAGGGGGTTGACTCCCAATTAGCTATGCTTTAGGTGTACATTTAATCACTTAAATGATAAGTGTGATGTTTTCAAGTTGCAAAATGCTCACACGGTTTGGGGGTGTAGGAGGTATTCAGAAAAGGCTTATTACTAAATTGATGTTAATGTATTTTTTCCAGGTACCCTAAGGTACAGGGATGAGCTCAACTATATGAAACTCATTGCTTAAAAATTTAAATTCACAACATAGATATATTAAAGAGTACCTATTCTCAAGAGCAAAAGCAATTCTCCCACTACACAAGGATTTCTTTAACTAGAAAATTCCCCCCTAGTGTATTTCAATTAGGTTTCCATTTACAAAGAAAAGAATCAATTTGTGTGCAGGTTCGCAGCGACACAACTCTTGCATAAAGCAAAATACAGTAGTATCACTTTTTAGAGATTCAAACAAACTCCTGGGCAGAAAACACTTTGAAAACCACACACTGAAATAATGCATCCTTGTAGATGACACACACAAAGTAGACTTCAATTCTCCAGTTGGTTCAATGGTTGATGAACTCACCAGTACTGAGAGTTCAGTACATGCCAGCAAAACTCCCAAATTACTGATGACTCCTACTGATGACTCCTTTTCTAATATATTTTTCCCCACTGCTATTATCTGGAAACAAGTTGACACTGGCTTCTTACACATAGGACTTATCTAGACTTCCAGCTATTTGGCTGATAAGGAGATTACTAAATAAATTTCTAACTCAGCCAGATGGTAGGTGGCCATGTTTGACTTGAAATATTTTCAGTTCTTTGGATTAACAAAGAGCTGAATATTTTAAGAATAAGAAGAAATTTCCCCTCCCCACTTTTCAGATAGTGTTTATTCAGAGGAATAAACTTTCCAGACTTTTGATTAGCATTCCTGCCTAAAGCAGCATCTGATCAACTGCATGGAGAACATGAAATGTATTGAAAGTATAAACAGTAACTATGGCTGTGAAAGACACTGGGTTTTGTCCTTGCAAGGATGAATAAATTGGAAAAGGTTTTCACATAAACAGGATCTCTTACATAGACGCTCCTAACCCAAAAACCTTTAGCAATAAGATAATGGCCAACATGTTGGTGATGGTTAGATGTTGTCACTGTAAATAGCCTCTTAAATACCAAAGGGATACAGGGGAAAAGCTCAGCACTTCGAGTAAAATAAAAAGATCTGTTTTGAGTATCTTAGAGTAAAATAAAAAGATCTGTTTTGAGTCCTGGGTTCTCCCAGAGACTACCTGCATGACCTTGTGCCTCTCTTTAAACTCTCAGAGCCTCCCTTTCCTCATAAGCAAAATAGGAACCAAAGTATCTACAATCCATGGTATATAATCCATGAAGTAGTAGCCATTAAATATTTTTTGGTCATTTAGGACATCTCTTCTCACTCAACTCTTCTATAGAACTGCTGACTAGCTGACTGTAAGCATCCTTGCAAATCTTTCATCTGTTTTTAGGGATGTTTTAGCAATTACCACTCAAATTCTAATAACTACTATAAATCATCCCAACTGAATATGTAGTTTACTGCTCTGAGCCAAGTACTGCCCTAAAAACCCAGGGGAGAAACATGACAATGTTTAAAAATGTTTTGGTTTACTTACAAGGTATGTGAGACCAATTACAAAAGTAGTCCCAATTTTCCACTCCTCTCTGTAGCCATTCTCTTTGCTATATGACTCTGTAGCTCTTCCTATTAAGAGATATACTGGGAGCCTCCCTGTTGGTGCAGTGGTTAAGAATCCACCTGCAAATGCAGGGGACGTGGGTTTGAGCCCTGGTCCGGGAAGATCCCACATGCCGCGGAGCAACTAAGTCAATGTACCACAACTACTGAGCCTGCGCTCTAGAGCCCGCGAGCTACAACTACTGAGCCTGTGGGCCACGACTACTGAAGCCCGCGCACCTAGAGCCTGTGCTCTGCAGCAAGAAGCCACCGCAATGAGAAGCCCACGCACTGCAACAAAGAGTAGCCCCTGCTCACCACAACTAGAGAAAGCCCGCGTGCAGTAATGAAGACCCAACACAGCCAAAAATAAAAAATAAATAAATTTTAAAAACGACAAAAAAGAGACATATTTCCCCAACTCTTTTATCTGCGCTGACCTTAGTAAATTGTGATGGAAATGATGTGATGGTTGGCCAATGCTGAGCCTAGACCTCAAGAAACCTTGAATATATCTATTCTTTTGGAACTCTGCCACTGCCATGAGAATAGGTTTGGACTGGCCTACTGGAGGATGGGAATCCAATTGGAAGGCAGCCCACTTGTACCAGCCAACTTCTCGACTAGCTAGAGCCAGCTAAACTCCAAACATCTGAGAGTCCAGGTTAGATCAGCATAGCCCCCTACTCAACTCACCTCTGACTGCAGATGAGTGGGCGAGCTTAGCCGATTCCAGAAAAAAAATTGATCCATAGACTCATGAGCAAAATGTGTCACACATCTCAAGGGGATCACAGTTTGGAAACACAACCAGGCTAACAAATAAACTGATGAGGTCGCAGAAATGGCTTATGCAATGGCAGCAAAATATAACCTGTAACGGGACACAGAGGAGAGAGAAGTCATTGGCATCCCAGAGAATCACAGGAGATATATCAATGTGACCCTATTAGAACTGAGTCCAGAGGATGGAAAATGTTGGAAATGCGGCAGGTTTTTAAATTTAAGGACATTTTCTGACATGCTAAAACGTGTACTATTTGGAGGAGGGGTGGGTTTGACAAAATGTAAGCAGATTTGCACTTTACAAAGAATACTCTGGTGATGAGGTGCAGGCTATATTGTGAGAGACAAGAAGGAGGGAGGTTTACTGAAGCCTATTCTAGGAATCATTCATCTAATAGATAATGAGGATCTCACTAAGAGAAAAAGTCAATGGGGTTGAAGATTAAGAGATGGGTTTGAGAAATATCTGGAAGCGCAATCTATGGATGGAATTGTTGCTTTTGTTTGTAGTGCAGAAGTACCCAGCAGAAAGGCAGCATATTGCAGAACTGATAGTTCCCTTGCTACAACTGCTTCTTAGAAATCCACTGTGTCATTTTAATGAAAGGATTTAGCCCCTGAGCTTCTAAAGAAAGTCAGCTTTTAAAAAGTAAAGAACATGGGATCCCAGTGGACACTGGTGAATGGGTTTAGGTCTGTTGTGTAGCCCGCATTTAGACTTTGTAGATAAAATCAAGGCAGGTGCTAGAAGCTGCACAGACCCAAGGGTGTCTTCCTGGGACACTGCTTGACTGGGTCCAAAGTTACAGTATCTTCTGGGGACACAGATGACTTCCTGAAATCAGTGGAGGGAGTGACCGTTTACTTTCTCTTTTGTCATTTTACCTTCCTTTTTTACCCATTAAGCTTTAACTGAGACTTGTTTCAGAGTGGACTGTGAAACAGTGAAAGTGGGCTAAGAAGATGAAAGCTCTCCATGAAAAAGGTATGAAATACGACTCTGACAATTTGATGCTGATCGTTTGTGATGTGTGAAATTATATCCTTAACTAATGTGCCTAGACAATGCAATTAGTCTTGAGTGTCTATATCAGGAAACATTTCTTATTAAGTCTATGCAGGAACTCAGCTCAAAAGTAGACCACTATGTGTAGAACTGTTTTTTTTTTCTAATTTAAGTCATTTAGTGCCCCAGGTTTCCAAAACAAACAAACAAACAAAGAATAGGATGATGACAAAGAAGAAAAGTTAAGTGATTTGTTAGAGCCAAGGATATACAGTGATTAATTATCTGTTTGTTTATACCATTCATGCATTTCTGTATCCATCTTTCTGCGTATATATGTTGAGACCTACAGTGTATGAGATACTCGTATTAGAGATAGTGATGAACAAAACAGGTCAAGTTGCTGCTTCACAGTGTTTACAATCCCCAGAGGAGAGAGGAGGCAGACATTAAACAAATACAAATAATTGAAAAATTAACATTATAGAAAATACTATTTAGAAGCAACACAAATAGCAACCATGAGAACAAGGCCTTTGTCTATCTTTGTCACAGTCATATGTGTCAGGCACTGCCCCGAGACCTTGACATACCTTGGCAATTGATTTTATCCTCACAGGGCGAGTACTAGTATTCCTCCCGTTTGGGGGATGAGAAAAATGAGACCAAGAGAGGGAAGTAGCATGCCCGAGATCATCCACTAATTAAGTGGCCAAATCAGGAGTAGAAACTAGGCTTGGGCTTTTGAAGGACATGCTCTCAGCCACTGTGCTGTCTATGCCCACCTAGAAGAGCTAATCTCAACCTAGTAACCTGATCCTCTTCCCTAATACAACACATTTCAATTATCTCTCATGATCCAATTTATGACAAGACTTTGGTAACACTATCAGCAAATTCCACAGAGAAAGTTGACTCTTCCGCATGTTTTTAATTAAATACAAGAGGAGCAGTGGAGTAGAGTTATGAGCATCAGTCCATTTCTTGACTATGACACTTAAACCAGGCGCAAAAGCTTGAGCAAGGTACTTCACCCCTCTGTGCCTCAGTTACAAATTGATCTTAGCACTACCAGTTAGACTGCTGATAGACTGCCATCATTCTGGAACAACGGAGGATTTAGAAAGCCACCCATACCTTATTGGTTTGGTATGCTCAGGGCTATAACCTCAAGACCTAGGATCATGCCCAAAATACAGTAGGTGCTCAATACATATCATTGACTGAATGAATGGGGTCCTTTCATGATCTTTGCCAGCCTACCTGTCTACTCATTAAACTTTCCAGCAACACTGGATGACTTGATATTCTCTTCACTCAATCTACAGTTTCTTATATCAACACCACTATATTTTTCTCTCTGCCTATAATAAAATACTATGATACAATCCCTTATCTAAAACCTATGCAGTCAAATGTATCGTAGAATTGGTGGGTGGGAGGGAGGGGCTGGGGAGGAGTATTTAATAAAGATAAACCAGTGCAACTGCATATTATATAACACTGTCAATGGGGCCTGGGACATACTGTAATCAAAATATATTAATATTTCTGGAGCACAACATAGAAATATTCACACTAAGAGATTCATGAAGGTTCTAGCATATCAGTTTATTTTAGGTTTTGCTACCATTTGAGCTACCAAAAACAAAAAACAAAAAAACTTTTCACTTTCAGAGAATGCTGGTCTTTGGAACTGCAGAAAAAGTATTGTGGGCCTGTAGTCTCCTTACCTCATGCTCTTTTTTGGTCTTAATATTACCCATATCTCAAGGTTAAGACCTCAGAGCATCTTCCCAGAAAGTTTACCCTGTTTCTTTTCTTTTTTTTTCTAATTAATTTTTATTGGAGTATAGTTGCTTTACAATGTTGTGTTAGCATCTACTGCACAGCAAAATGAATCAGCCACACATATACATATATCCCCTCCGTTTTGGATTTCCCTCCCATTTAGGACACCACAGTGCATTAAGTAGAGTTCCCTGTGCTATACAGTATGTTCCCCTCAGTTGTCTATTTTATACATAGTATCAATAGTGTATATGTGTCAGTCCCAATCTCCCAATTCCTCCCATCCCACCCCTTTCCCCGTTGGTATCCATACATTTGCTCTCTACGTCTGTGTCTCTATTTCTGCTTTGCAAATGAGGTCATCTATACCATTTTTCTAGATTCCACATATATGTGTTAATATACGATATTTGTTTTTCTCTGATTTACTGCACTCTGTTTGACACTCTCTAGATCCATCCATGTCTCTACAAATGACCCAATTTCATTACTTTTTATGCCTGAGTAATATTCCATTGTATATATGTACCACATCTTCTGTATCCATTCCTCTATTGAAAGGATTAATCTCCAAAATATATAAGCAGCTCATGCAGCTCAATATCAAAAAAACAAACAACCCAATCAAAAAATGGGCAGAAGACCTAAATAGACATTTCTCCAAAGAAGACATACAGATGGCCAACAAACACATGAAAAGATGCTCAACATCACTAATTATTAGAGAAATGCATATCAAAACTACAATGAGGTATCACCTCACACTGGTCAGAATGGCCATCCTCAAAACATCTACAAACAATAAATGCCGGAGAGGGCGTGGAGAAAAGGGAACCCTCTTACACTGTTGGTGGGAATGTAAATTAATACAGTCACTGTGGAGAACAGTATGCAGGTTCCTCAAAAAACTAAAAATTGAACTACAACATGACCCAGCAATCTCACTACTGAGCATATACCCAAAGAAATCCATAATGCAAAAAAACACATGCACCCCAGTGTTCATACCCTGTTTCTTGCAGCAGAAATTCATCTCCCAGTTCTCTACTCCCACCAGCCCCAGTTCCTCTAACAGCTCATGACATTTTCAGTACTGTGCTTGCTTTAGTTGTACGTATACTTATTCTTTTTCCAAAATGGAGAGATCTTTGAAGGTCAGAAAATGCCTTATTCATGTTTTATCCTTCACACTAACACAGAGATTCTCTGTATCATGTGTAGGGCTTAATTAAGCATAAAGGATGACTAGAATTTGGAGAAAAAAAGGAAGGTGTTCCCGAAAAAGGTGAGAACTAGAGGGGGGGAAGGCAATTCTATACACTGATTAAACCCTACATAGGGGTGCTTACCAGCAGGTTACATATGTTATCTAACATGAAACTAATAAGCTGACATGAGGAAATGGAGATTGAGGGGTTTATTGACTTACAGTTAAATAGTGGCAGCATTACAAATCAAATTTAAGACTGCCTGTCTAAAATCTGTGTTTTTTGCACTCTATTGTCCACACAGAAAAGGTAGTATGATCCAAGGGAATTTGAGGAATCTTAATGAATTTTGAAAGCAATTTGTAAATCTTGCACAATTAGAGACATGAATCTAAAAGAGAAGAGTCAAATACGGAAACTATTTCCTTTAGAGACAGTTGGGAACTTCAGGGCTAGATAAGCCTTCTTACAAGGTGAGGAGGAATTTATCACCCTTATTGTTACAAGGAAACTAAGGAGAATGGAGATAATATTTAGAAGGAGTCACTAGGTACAAGATTGCAAACTTAATTGTAATGCTGTTCCCCTCTGTGCCACCTTATTAAGCAGCTAGGAAAATCCTTTATCACAAAGGATTTCCAAGGATGTGACCTTTTCCTTCTCTCCATTTCTATTTCACTTAAATTATCACCCTGAACATTTCAAAGGGGCACACTCAGCAGGCTGATAGATTGGAGCCCCCTGTCTAACTAAAGGAAACACTGATTGCATAAAGAGAAAAAATATCAGACACCTACCCCTTTGGTCTCTGTGAAACCAACTTCAAGCTCACATGAGCCCTTTTTGTTGTTGTTGGTTTTTTTTTTGTATTTGCTATCGCTTTGAAAATGACAAAGTAGCAATAAAATCATTAATTTCTGGAATGACATCTTGTGGTGTGATTATAATCAGAAAAACAACTGTGAAGACAGCACTGTAAGTCTCCATTCCCATTCTCTCACATAACTTGGCCAGGAAATGTACTCAGGGCACAAAGGAGGAGGTGATTTGTTCTTTGAATGAAGTGAAAATTAACCCTGGGCTGAAAAAAATGAAGGTTCTTGTTGCTCTCTCTTAAATCTGTACTAAAATTTTGCAAACCTGATCAGAGAGTCCTGAATCTTTTACATATTTCTACATACATAAATGTATAAATGTATGTATCTATATCTATATACACATACATATAGTTGGGTTTTTTTTCAATGGTTATGTGGGCTCTGAAAGGTTAGGGTGACTCAAGACACACGTATTTCCATCAGAGCTTCTCCACTGCCTCTCAGTCAAGTCCGAACTGCCTAACATGGCGGCTGCACCCTTGTGCTTTGCTATCTGCCCACCTCTCTAGCCCCATCTGCTCACACCAGATACTTTAAAATACTCTTCTTTCCTATAAGGCAGTGTGATATTCTGCCTCCTACCTCAGTGGCTTTGTACCTTCTTTCTCTTCTGTCTTCCATGCTCTTCTTGATACTCCCATATAGTCAGGGTCTCAGAGGCTTCCACAGTCCTTCCGCCTGGAGCCATCCAGGGAATATCTTTCCAGGCTGACGCCATCGCCATGCATCTCTGCCTTTCCCCTTTACTCGCCCGGCTCACACCTAGAATCACTTGGTTCTTGATTGTCTTTCCCACTGAACTGTGAGCGCTGGCTGGGGAGGGACAGGTTCAGCTTGTTAAACATATTTTTAGCCTTTAGCACAGTGTCTGAGGCATACTAGAATCTCAAAAAATATTTGTTGAAAACATAAATAGATGAAAGAAATCAGTGTGTCCAGAGAAAGTCAGAGTGAAAAAATGGTTGGCTATTATAAACAAACAAATTTTCCATTGTGTATTTACAAAATTCCAAAGGCAAAGCAAATGGGCAATTTATTATCCCTTTGATCTTAACGCTGAGCACCTGTGGGGCATATAAGGCGGCACTCAGTCTGGGTTGCGTAAGTAAACAGGGCAGCAAAGCTGAGTAAAAAGTGCTGAGCTTTAGAGTAGGTTTATCTAAATTCCTGAGCGCCTCACTCTGTAGCTAAATGGCTTTCCCTCTCAGATTCCTCACGTATAAAACAGTTATCACTAGTTAACAATTATAAGTTAAATGATGATAGATCTGATTTCTGCTTGTTGTTTTGATTTATTTCATTTTAACGAATTAAGAAGATAAAAAATTGATGGAACGGTATTGATACTTTGTAGCCATTCAATAACTGTCATTTTTATTATTATTAAGCTGTGTGAAGCAAGGCATACAAGGACGAATGAAATCAGATGTAAATCTTAGCCTCAAGAAGCTCCTAATCTAATCCAGGAGATAAAACCAATAAATAAAGAACAGACTACAGAGCAATTAATAAAGCACATTTTGAGGTTCCCACTGAATATGAAAATTATTTTGAGAGCATATTGCTTCTGTCACCATGGAAAGAGGTCACAACAGGGTTAGAATCTTAATTTTATCAGTAATGGTGAGTTCCTGGGAAAACAATATTTAGCTTTTATGAAGGTCAGTTTCCTCAGCTGAAAAGATGGGACATGGCATCAGTTACTGCATAGGAGTATATCATAGTATAGCTAAAATGCAACAATGCATGTGTAAGAATCTAGCAGAAATGCACTGATATTCCAGCACCTGCACTATATGCTACATGCCCTGAGCTTTATACCCATGTCTGGAATATGAGTGATGTTTAACAGAGTTTCACGTGAATTAAAAAGAAAAAAAAAAAAAACTGAACGTGTGAAAGAGTCTTTAAGCTTGCGATTGAAGAATGAGGGGATTTTGATAGGTGAGTTATGGAGCAGAATGGGAGTGCTAACAGATTATTCCAGATGGGGACAGAGTGTGAGCAAAGAGGCAGAGACAGGGAACCACAAGGCATGGTAAGAGGGTAGTGAAGTGACTTATCCAAGGTCATGCAGCTAGTCGGTAGCAGATCAGGGTTGTTTCCATCTTACAACAGTCAGAAATAAGGCCATAGATGATGTTTGAGAGCCTGAGCTTTAGGAAGATTATTTTGGTGGTTATTTGCAATTTGGTGGTTATTTCCATACATTGCAAGGAAGCCTAAAAAGTGGAGTTGAGTCCCTGCCATATTCCAGGGGCTGAGCCAGGACACTGGACCCAGCCATATAAAGTCATTCATGCAGAAAGTTATGGTGCTGACACATGCGTGAGGCAATAAAATACTTTAGGTGCTGATGGAAGTAAGATAATAATACTGCTGATAATCATGGCAAACAGCCCTACAGTTCGTAGTGTTAGAACTCATCAGTATCTGACCTACAAATAATGGCAATTTCATCTAGTTGAAGACCATATATTCCAGGAATTATTCTTTGTGCTTTAAAACATAAGCATTCATTAAATCTTCACAGTAACCCCATGAGATTGGCGCAATTATTATTCTCATTTAGTGTAAGAAAATCGAGGGACATTTCAAGAGAGTATGGGCTATTTAATCAGAGCTCGAGAGGTACATTCTAGAGATAAAATTGAGAAGTCATGAACGTCAACATAGGATTTGATACAGGAGAATAAATGGGATTTCAAAGGGTTTACAATAGAGCATGCAGAGGATGAATTTAGAAATGTGAGGCAAAGGTCACCAGTATCACATGAGACATACTAAAAATATTATCTGATGTTTATCTGAATTTTAAGTATGTTCTATATTTTACTTTCGCTAAGTCCAGAAATCCTCCCTACATAAGCAAACAGCAAATGATCCCTTGACTAAAAATGTAGAGTCATCCATATGATGAGTCACTTGCCCAAGACTTACAGATACTCATTTGCTGTAAGAAGATCTGGACTGGACCTCTAGCTCTCCCCCTTTCTGTGCCACATTTTTAGTACTTTTCATCATGCATGTATTGAAAATGACTTTGAAAATATGTTTGTAAGAGAAAAGATACTGATCAGCTCATGTACATACATACAATATACTTTGTTCTTGAAGGAACAGCAAGGTGATAACAATTGCTTTGCTTGTAGGCCAACAATATTTGTTTGGTTTTTCACAATATTATAAGCATCAGACATGGTGATATCTAGATACTTCGGTAGTGGGAGATTTGTAATATAAACAGGCAGATGTGGCTGCTGACTGGCCTCAGTCCCTTGAATATCCATTTTCAGCTCTAAACTGGAAAAAAATCACTCTTTTATTTATCCTGCATTTAAACTTATATTTACTCGACATTTATTCTCTCCTGGCCCTCTAGAAAGGACTAGGGACTTAGAAACAGGGAAGCTCAATCCCACTGGAGGATACAGATAAGCCTTATAGAGTTGCATGAGAAGCAGTTACAAAAATGAGTATTTTTTTTTGTAAAACAGAGAGATTATACAAATTAAATTCTTTGATAACTTTGCAATAACTTCCTAAATAGTCTTCCTTTCCCCACTCTCCTTAACCAAACTTAGGTACCAAACAACCTTTAATAGCATAGACACACCCAGGTTACCCTCTTAGTTAAAAATATTTGATGGCTTATGAGAACCATCACCTATGAAGTTCAAACTTTGTAATGAAACAGAAAAAGCCACTCACAAACTAAACTAATATTTTCTTTTCAGACTCATTCGCCACCATGCCTTGGCACTAGGTGCTGCCCCTCCCCGCTATTCCACCCCTAATGAGCTCCTTCTCATCCTCTAAGGCCCCTTTTAATTGTCTCCTCTTCTGTGAATCCCTTCCTCGGTCCTTCAAGGCAAAAGGAATTGATTCTTTCACACTCCTTCTACATACCGTGCTATTGTATTTTATATAGTTCTCTAATAATTTCTCTGTGTATCTTTCTTCCTGAATACCTCAAGAGTACTGTGTAAAAGGAGCGCATAGAGTTTATTTAAACACACCAGGGACTAACATGGAGGCTAGTTCAAAAAAGTTCTCAATTAATGTATGTTGAATTAAATATATTTATATACATTTACTGCATAAAAGTCCAAATAAGTAGGCAAATTATACTTGATAGATGCTAAACATATATGTAAACAAACATACATCTTGTATATATATATCTCATATATATATATACTAAGATAAAATAAGATACAAGCTTGGTAACTATATGCTGAATTGAGTCTATGAGTATATCTTAATTATCATCACTATCACAGGTAGCATTCATTGATCATTTACTAGGTGCCAAACTCTTTGTTTTGTGTTTCACATGAATTCTCATTTCATTATCACAATTGTGATTCTAAGGTGGATACTGTCATTATCCCATGTTTGCCAAGAAGGAAAGCTAGACTCAAAGTGGTGAAGTAAATCATCTGTAGTTTTATACTTACTGAACGTAAGAGTTGAATTTCACATCTAGACCTATCTGACTCTAAAGCCTGTGTTCCTTCTAGTAACAGTCCATGGATAGATTCATACACACACAGTTGCAGCCAGATGGATATATAGAGCAAGCCAAAGAGAGACAAATGCACATATGTCATAAATAATATTTATAGGAATGAATATACATATACCATAAACACTTACCTATTGAATATGAATATATTGTGAGTATATATAATTGTATGAATGTATATCTATAAATGTATATAGAATAAATAAACATCTCTTTCTATTTTCAAAGTGCATCCTTTATTCACAAACCTAGCATTTTTTACCGAAAAACTTCCACTGAATCAATGAGCAAATGTGTAACTGCATTGTCCAATATAAGTATATTTTTATATACACATACATTTATTTGTCTTTTTAATGACTACACATAGAGGATATAAGAGAGAGTCTTCAGGTTAAGAAATCTACAGCAACTCTCTCTTAGTATGCTTGCTAGCAACAGCTGCCAATCCCCATGTGGGAGAGAGGTGTGGACCACCATCAGTAAGTGTTAATTTGTCAGTCTAGTTGGGACAAGGATACTATTATAAAGCTTTGTTCTCTGAAAAAATATACAATCACAGCTGGAATTCAGGCACTTGCTTTCATCACAAAAGCAAGGATTTGCGACAAAAATGTCTTTTTGGTTTTGGTTCTCTTTCGACTGCTCCTTCCTTTATTCCCCAGCCTGTGGGCAGTTGTATCTGCATCTATTGTTTCAAATATGCTTACCTAGCAAGGTACACACTTGAACCTGGCACTGTCACTTTGCAATCCCCCCTGCCCTCTTTGATCCTGAGTAAGGCTTTGAAAGTCCCCAGATCCCTCTGAAGTAAGCAAAAAGCACTGCTGTCCTTTCCAAGAAGGGTTTTGATGTCTGAAGAACATAAAACATAACCAGGATTCTGCTACTTGCTGTTGGGTGACCTGGGTAAGTTTCTTAGTCCCTATGTTCCTCAGTTTTTCCATCTCTAAGATGGAAATCATCACACTTGCATAATAGATTTTTTGTGAAGATTAAATGAAAGTGTCGATATGTGAATGATGCAATGAGTACAAGTGGTCCAGAGAACCCAGTCAAATGAAAGAAAATAAACCAGCAACAGTGATGATATTGGAAGAGATCATCAATAGTCAGGAGATGCTAACAAACTGCAGGATGATGGAGCACAGGTGAAAGTCTGTTGGTGAATGAAACAGACCAGGGAGGAGAACAACGTATAAGGACCAGGCATCTGTGGAGGAGAGACTAGTTTCCCTGGAAGAGCTCACAAAAACAGTTGTAAAACATGCCTAAACAGTAGTAGTCCAAATCAGAGTTAGAAATCCAAAAAAGATGATTCAAGATGAAAGAAAGGAGTTCAAGCAACAGACAGAATGACTAAAGAGCTAGATAATATTAGTGAAGTGGTACATCTGGCCAATACTCCTTCTCTCACTAAAAATTAAGACAATTAGAAACTCCTATAAAATATTATAACAAAAAACCACACATTTATGCAATGTTTCCCATGCATCAGGCACTGTGCTAAGTCCTGTGCGTACATCTCACTGAATTCTCACAATACTACGTACTTGGTACCGCTTTCATGCACATTTACCAGATGAAGAGGGTGAAGCATAGACAGCCAAGCTGCCCAAGGACCCAGAGCCGGCATCAGACTCAGGACAAGAACATGTGTAATCCACCCTGTAGCCCATGCTCTTCATTCCAGTATTGAATTCCTTCCACAGAGGACATGACTGGCTTCTACAGACAGAGTCCATGTGGCATGTCATGATTTTTAGCTGTTGGTGGAAGACAGTAAAAGATAGACCTTTCACCTGCATGGAAGGAACATTTTCAAGTGGCACAGGTGGAGTGATAGTTGACCCAAAAAGAAAATACGATCAAAACACCAACACTTGGCAGTGAGGGACATTTGGATTTTACTTTTCATGTCAGTCTAAAGACACAATATAGAAAGTGTGAATATGGTTACTAAAATACAAGTGTCATCAGCCTTGGTGGGGAAGAAAAGAAGTCATCCCAGAAGATGGGAACAAGAAGGTGAGAAGGAGACAGGAGGCACACAACATTGGGAGAGGTGCGGGGGTTCTTGAGAGACTATCTGAAGTAAATGAAAGAAGAAAGGTCAAACTATTTGACTTAAGTGAATACAACTGAGACGTTGAACAATTAGCTGTAAAAATTAGGCTGGGGTAATGGAGTTATGGAAATTTAGATAATCTTTCCACATAAGAAATCAATAGATGTATTGAATCAAGAAAAACTTGTCTAATTGTATTATTTGGACTTAGAATAGTAATTACCAGAAATATTGATTAAATGGTTAAAAATATGGGAAATAGAACAGAGTCATGGAGAGTACAGAGAGCAGTGGGACCAGAGAACTCGTACTTAATTGTCTAAGTCACACAATTTACATGTGTGCATGTGTTTATACATATATATGTGTATGTACATATATATACTTACATATGTATATACACACTCATACATATTTACACATATAATCCTAATGTATATATCATCCATTAATTATTCAATTAAAAATTAAGGGGGGAAATCATTAAAAGACATAACACATGAAAGTTCCTGCCCATATATTTCTTCATTCAAATATCCTGACGTCATGATGAAACCCTTAATTTTCTTCTCATGTTGGAAATAAGATAACACAGAGGTCAGTTTTGAACCCAAGTGCATTTGACTCTACACCCTGTGCTACTAACCATGACACTATATATTATAAACTCTTGATTTCCTCTGTTTTTGCCTCATTTATTTTCTACACCATTTTGCCATCCTGAAGCTAACTCCTTGTCTGGCTTCATATCTAAGTATTTATTAGTCCATCTTTCAATTTAGTTTTGTGAGTCTGCTTTCTGATAAGGGTTTTGGCAAGAGTCTAGTTCCAAGATACCCGTATAAACTCTTTTTTAAATTAATACTTCATTGAGGTAACATTGGTTTATGACAGTATATGTTTCACATAGAAACAAAATGTTTCTATTACACTTAAAAATAAATCAAATTTAAATAAAGTCCCTACATCAGCCTTTATGAAGGTCCCCCTATCTCTTTAAGTTAACTCCTCTCACACCACTCTTCACTCTATATTTCAGCAGCATCAGCTTCATACTGCCCAAATACTCCAATTTACTCTGATCTTGTTGACCTTACCTAGAATTCTCTTCCCACAGATCTTTATGTGGCTGGCTCTTTCTTTAGCTCAGGTCTTGTTTAAAATTAATCTTCTTCGAGAGGCTTCCCTTGACTACTCCATCTCAAGTAGCAATTCTCAAATATGAGCATCCTTTTCTTTATTCCATTATATTGTTTCTCTGTAAATGATACTTTTTTATCATTTATGTGCTGTTGTCCTCCTCTGCTTCGTAATATCCAAGAATGCGTGACCTTGTCTGCATTCTTGTTTAACAAGAATCTAGAACAATTCCTCTATAATCCCCAGAACTTAGAGCAGTGCCTCTATAAATATTTGCCATATGAAGACCTCTGAATATGTGTTGAACGAATTAATAAACAAAATACTCACATCCAGTGGAATGATGGATATGATTTTTTTAACAAACAAGCAGATCAACATCACCAAGAAAAATCAGCATCAACATCAACACCATCACCTTTCTTGCTTTCTTCTAAAGAGCTATCTCTGGCAACTGACCCACAAACTATCTGCCTCCCTGTAACAGCAGCCAGGGGTGATAGTCCCTCAAGGAACTGGACATTCCCTATAGGGTAATAAACATTTCTCAGTAAGAACCATCATCATCAAAGACTGCAAACCCTGCCTCCAGCAAATCCTGCAGCTGACATTGATCTATGAGTGAATTAAAGAAATTCATAAATGCAACAGCAACTCAACTGCCTCTTGTCTCTCTGCAAGGCTTTCTTTTCTTTATTCCTTCTTTTTTTCTCGTTTCTCTTCCTCTATCCCTCTCTATCCCCTTTCTCCTCATTCCTTCTTTCCTTCCTTCCTTCCTTCCTCCCTCCCTCCTTCTTTCCTTCCTTCCTTTCTTTCTTTCCTTTTCTTTCTTTTCTTTCTTTCCTTCTTTCTTTTTCTTTCTTTCTCTTTCTTTCTCTCTTTCTCTTCTTCCTTTCCTCCTTTCTTTTACCTCTTTCTTTTTTTGTAACTGCAATGTTACATTATATAAATCATGCCCGTGACTCCATTTAGCAATGTGCGTATTTATACTTCCCAAATGAGAACAGCATCACCATATTCACTTTGCCAAGAGCAACATTCAAGATCGAAGATGCTAGGAGCTACTACTCTTTTCAAGATGGGGATTGCCAGCCATATATTTTTTTAAATAGATCTTTATTGGAGTATAATTGCTTCACAATACTGTGTTAGTTTCTGTTGTACACAAAAGTGAATCGGCCATATGCATACATATGTCCCCATATCCCCTCCTTCTTAAGACTCCCTCCCATCCTCCCTATCCCACCCCTCTAGGTCATCACAAAGCACTGAGCAGATTTCCCTGTGCTATGCTGCTGCTTCCCACTAGCTAACTATTTTACATTGGGTAGTGTATATGTGTCAATGCTATTCTCATTATGCCCCAGCTTCCCCCTCCCACCCCAGGTCCTCAAGTCCATTCTCTATGTCTACATCTTTACTCCTGCCCTGCAACTAGGTTCATCAGTACCTTTTTTTTTTTTTAGATTCCATACATATGCGTTAGCATACGATATTTGTTTCTCTCTTTCTGACTTACTTCACTCTGTATGACAGACTCTAGGTCCACCACCTCACTACAAATAACTCAGTTTCATTTCTTTTTATGGCTGAGTAATATTCCATTGTACATATGTGCCACATCTTCTTTATCCATTCATCTGTCAATGGACATTTAGGATGGTTCCATGTCCTGCCTATTGTAAATAGTGCTGCAATGAAAATTGTGGTACATGTCTCTTTTTGAATTATGGTTTTCTCAGGGTATATGCCCAGTAATGGGATTGCTGGGGCACATGGTAGTTCTATTTTTAGTTCAAACCCTTGTTCCTCTGTTTCCTCCTGTGTGATCTTAAGTAAGCAAATATACTTTGGTTTATCAGTTTCCACATCTGTAAAATGGGAATATTAATACCTCAAACTATTCTTGAGAGAGTTAGATGTGAGAATATTATCCACCATAGTACTAGGCATGGCATCCTATATATATTTCATACAGCCCTCACAATACTGCCACAAACACTCTGGGTGATGGATTTTACCATCTGTTGTATTAATGGGGCAGTGGAGGTTCAGAGTAGTTAAGGGACAGTTCTAAGCAGTACAGTCAGAATTTGAACCCAAGCCTTTTTTAGTGATTCTGCAGTCCAGGTTCTGAATGCTACTTCCCTTTGCAGAGGGGGCCTCTGAGTGAAAGCAAAGGTGCTGCCTCCCCGCACGGGTCCCCACGCTGAGCACGGCCCCCTGGTAAGTGATGGAGTGACTACGTATTTATAATCCCATAGTTACGGTCTGTAGGTAGTGAAGTTAATTCAGAAAACATACAAACAAACAAACCAATCCACTGCTGATACTGCTTTCATAATTGAGGACAAGAAGTTAACTGGAAGGTAGAAGCTTTGACACAGATCATCCCAGTTATGGCAAAATAAGTACTTGAATATATTTTATTTACTTATTGTGAAATTCCCTTTTTCAATGAAAAGGATTTCCCTATGGTCATATTATTTTTTTATCTGTATTGAAACAACACAGAAGAAAGAAAAGATATGGTGGGAAGATCCAGGGGCTAAATTGTGTTAGATGACAGTGCCATCCAAAAAGCCTCCCTCTTTCTCTACTTACCCAATCCATCTCAAAAGCTGCTACTTCTCTGTTCTAAACCTCTCCAGAATCCAAGCCCTTCTTCTCACACCCACAGTAATTATTTAATCCTCCAAATACATTTTAACTACTACGTAACTCCTCTGCTTGCCTCTCACTGGAGCCTATTTAGTCCTTTTGCTACTGAAACACAAGTAATTTTTCTCAAAGACAAAACTGACCATGTCTCTGCTTTACTTGCAAGCCTTGAGGAGGTCCAGGTGTGGAAATGATGTAAAGCAAATTCCTCGGGAAGACAAAAGAAGACCCTAGGTTTTGTCTCAACATACTTTTTCCTGCCTATCTCACACTTCTACCCTTAATATTCAACACTCCAGCAGCATCCAACTCTGTGTAGTTCCCAGGACATGTGAGGTAATTTCACATCTTCATGACTTGGCCATACTCCAATTTGCCTGGGATATATAGGTAATCTTGATCAATTTTATATGCTATTACCTATCTTCCAGGACATATCTTTTTTTAATTTTTTTTTATTATTTTTATGTTTTATTTATTGCGGTACGCAGGCCTCTCACTGTTGTGGCCTCTCCCATTGCGGAGCACAGGCTCCGGACGCGCAGGGTCAGCGGCCATGGCTCACGGGCCCAGCCGCTCCGCCGTATGTGGGATCTTCCCGGAACGGGGCACGAACCCGTGTCCCCTGCATTGGCAGGCGGACTCTCAACCACTGCGCCACCAGGGAAGCCCCAGGACATATCTTGAATGCCACTCATTTAACTTTCCCAGGAGAATCCATCAATACTTTCTTTATGTGACTATCTCACTTGTTATGTATCATAGATACAGTACTTAACAGTACTCCATTGTGATTGTTCGTTCACACATTTATTGCTCCAAGGAGAGTGGACTCCTTGGGGCAGAGGTAATGGCTTATGTATGTCTGTACCCCTGACAGATAGGACAGGGTCAGGCACAGAGTAGATCTCACCAGTAAATACCTTGGACATGAATAAATATTTAAGGGTAGAAGATTGTTTCCAGCATACAGCCAGACAATTTAATGATTGTGTATAATACACCAGAGCCTGTGCTAAACTTTGGGGATACAACTGGGAACCAGCCAGCCATAATCTCAAATTTCACTGAGCTTAAATGCTAAAATTCTCACAAAAATGCACACTTCCAGAGTTACTCATTAGATGATACTTTTGGTGAATTTGCAGAGGCAACAGATCAGAAGCAGATGTGTAACAGAACAAATCTGATCCTGGGTTACAATGTTGTCTCCGCCCACAAAGCAGTAGCAGAACCATATTAACAATTTACCTATCTGCTACCCTTTGAGAGATCTGGGAGCGGCTAGAAAAGGTCTATTTCTTGACCAGAGTCATGGTTACAAGCATGCTCACCTTGTAATAGCTTATTAAGCTGTATATTGGGTTTATTGTTTTCTATATCTGTGATACACTTTACACTAAACGTGTTAAAAATGAAGAAAATCAAAAACAAAAATTTCCAGATAGTGAGTGGAGAATCACTTTAAAAATTTCAGAGAGGACAGAGAGCATGAGAAATAAAACAAAAACCAAAACATAAAAGCAAACAAACTTTGGAAGATGTTTCTAACCATGTTTACATCTTAGAGCACAGAATAACATTTATGAAATATGCCAGGGTAAATAGATAAAATTGTGGTCTGGAGTTCCACTTACTCCAGGTTTTCCAATTACTCAGAAGGCCAATGTCTTAGACCACCTGTGAGTTATTTGTAGCACAGCAGTTGAACACTGTTTTCTCACAGGACCTAGGGCCATGCAAGAAATGAAGCTCGAGATTACAGACTGGGGGTGAGTTTCACTACTAATTGAATGACTTTTCTAACATTGCTTTGTAGGGGCAAGGAAAGAAATATGTCTCTCATTCAGAAGTGCAGGACTCATCCTTCTACTGAGCACTCAAAACTCATGTTCATTTCCATTTCAAACTGCCTCTTTCTCCCTTGAATTTGCCCAGTCTGATCTTCCAACACCCTTGTATTTCTTATTGAAACCATCTGGAAGCAGAAACAGGTAGGATTCTGGGATGGTAGCTATTAAGGACTAGCATCAAAAAGAGAGCCTGTGGAGAGAAAGAGTTTAAAGAAACATCAATAGATGGGGTTCACAAGTGAAAGGTTTCAGAGTAAATAGGGCTTAGAGAATGGATGAAGGTTTTAGAGAATAAGAAATAGGGAGAGAGGGAGGAAGGGCACAAGGGAAGAAAAAAGGAAAGGATGGAGAGAAGGAAGAAAGGAAAAATGTATAAAGACTATTCCTCTGTGACTGTAGAGATGTTGTTATACCACCTCTAAAGAATAAGGTAGATTTCGGTTCCATCTCAGCTTTCCCCTTAGCCACTTCTGTTACTTTGGAAAATTTACGCAAGCTCTCTGATCTTTGGTTTTCATCTAAAGACTGGATATAGCTATAGTATTTTATTACATTTTTGTTGATGTTAAAAATCATGGTATATTTGTCATGCTTAATGCAGTGTACTTAAGACATATTAGTTTCTATCACTATTTTGTTCCTTCTACGCAAATTGACAAAACCCTAATTTATAGTAACTGCTCAAAGAAAGTTGTATAAATCATGAGATGAGTGAGTGAATGAAAAGATGCATTTACATATGTGGTAGTCCAAGAGTATCATCCTAGTAAGACTATGCAGGTCATTTCATGGAGTGAGAGGGGTGATGGAAAACCTAATGCCAAGATGTATTTCTTTTTCAACCCTGGGCAAAGGACAGAGAGAGCATGGACAGATACATCCCACCTATAATTGAGTGCAGCCTGATGTACCAGCTATCTTCTCTGATCTTCCCCTCAATAGGCTAAAGCTCTAGTGACTGTAGTTTGACTGAGTCTGTCTCTTCTATCTCGTGGGAAAGGAACTGGAGGTTAGGAAGGTGCTGTGCATCTTTTATGAAGAGTTTGTGGCAGAGACAATGCTGGATTCAAAGACCAACACCTTCAAGTGTGTAACATGTTTACGATGCCACAGAATAAAGCCAAACTAGGATAAAGTATCTCTTTTTGAAAGTGTTGGAATACATATAATTAGATGGTATTAGACCTAGAAGGAACTTTAGAAATTATCTAGAGTTCTAGGCAAATTTTCAAACTTGAATACCTGTTAGAATCACCTGGGTAACTTTTGAAAAGTCATAAACCCCACACACTACAAGAATTGAATTAGAATCTCTGAGGGTAAGGCTTAGGTGTAGATAAATTCAATACATGCCTAAGTATTTTTTTTTAACTTTTTACATGAACTTTTCAGCCATATACAAAAGTTGAGATAATCGTATAATGTATCGCTTAATTTACCAGTTGTTGACATTTTACCGGTCTTGTTTAATCTATCGTTACTACTCAATTTTTTTTGCTAGATTATTTTAAAGAAAATCCAAGGGATAATATAGTTTTATCCATGAATATTTTAGTACAAATCTCTAACTGACAAGGAACTTTTAAGATATAATCATTAAAAAAAAAAAGATATAATCATTATGCTATGTACCATCTCACAAAACTAACAATAGTGACCAGGTGATTCTACGGTACAGCCAAGTTTCAGATATGCAGGTGGAGCCTAAACCTTCTTTTTTATAGATGAGGGGACTGAAACTCAGAGAAGCCATGTACTATAAAGTAGACGATATGTCTAAAACTAGTATTCAGGCCTCCTGACTCTTACTTAATTGCTGAAGAAATGATTGTAGCAAGGAAAAGAAAAGTCCCCAATCATTTAAAAAAATATTTTAAAATAAGATAATTTGCTCCTGAAAAATTAAATGCCACCAATGAAGAGAACAAAGGTACCAAGAATATCCCAATGGGATGGCAAAGAAAATGACAATGATGGGAATGTGACAAAGGGCATAATAGGACAGGGTAGTAAGGTGTAATGAGAAAACTTCTCTTTGAATCCTGCCTCTGCCTCATACCACGCCATTTTACAACATTCTCTTAGCTGCTCTGAGCCTCAGTTTCCTCTTCTGTGAAATAGAGATGATAATACTTGGCTTCATTTGATGTTCTGAAGACAACACGGATTCATGGATCGTGATATGCACTTAACAAGAGTTAAGTTGTGTGTTCTGGCTCCAAGAAAGGTAGGTTACATATTCGAGAATCTTGGTTTTGGTAGAATAACTCCAGTCTCCTTTTTTGCTACCACCTAATAAGTTGCCCATCTACTGCTCCCAGAATAAAACAGAAATCAGAAAATAGAATACTTGTCAGAAATATCATCCTATAATGAATCTTTGATCTCAAAGTCAGCTGTGAAAACCAGTGATGGTACATTGGAGAAGATGGAGTATTGAGGGTTTCTTTGTTATGGAGCCAGGAACTGAGGCAAAATACAGATTTCAAAAAAGGAAAAATATTACAGAACTGCCAAGTGAGATAGTCAAGTACAAATATTACTAATGACTATGTATTAGTACAAGCATCTAAATGCCGATTTGGATTTGGCCACTAAATACAACTGTTTGCTAACTGAATTCTTTAGAGTATGTCTTGACTTTGTTCCTTACCAGTCCTGTAAAGTAATGTTATTAGGAAAATTCTATAACCTCTCCAAATTTTAGTTTCCCTTTGTAAATCTTTATAAACATAGAGATTTCTAAAATTTTTAAAAGATCATGCATATTAAGTGCTTAACACTATACCTTCTCTTTTATAAGCATTAAGTAATTAGTAATCATCACTGTTATTTAGAAAGACTTAAGGACTTGGTGACTTTGAACTTGATTTCCTGGAAGGAGACAAAATCTAATTGAAAGATCTTAGAACTGAGATCTCAGAACCTTGGCTCTACCACTAGCTTGCCTATGTAGCAACAGCAGGACCATTTCTAACACAATTTCATCATCTCTCAAGAAGTAAAGTTTTTGTTTTTTTTTGCCTTGCCTACCTGAACAAGAGAGAGAACAGGTGTGAAGCACAATTCAAATACAAGGTATGATCAACAACAGAACAAATAAATATTAGATAATTTAAAACTCTAGAGTTAAAAGAAAATTTCAAAACATTTTTCACACCGTGGATACCTTGGCCTCGAGGGCTCATCCCTCTGATTTTTTCCCCTATTTTAAGGCCTTCTCTTAGAAGCCTTCCCTGGCCACTCCTCTCCCCTGTTCACCACACCAAACACCTGCCAGGTTCTGTTAGGAGTTTCTCCTTTACTGTTCCTTAATGCTCTGTCATAATAATTATTTTTTTGTAGATTTGTCTCTTTCGATAGTACATGAGCTCTTTGAGGGTAGAAACCATAATATGGAGACATGATAGAGTGTAGTGTTTAACAACCTGGGCTATGTGGTCAGATGCTCTAGGTTCAATTCCTAGCTCCACCCCCTTCAGCAAGATACTACTTAAATTCTCTATGCCTCAGTTTCCCCATTTGAAAAGGAGGGTAATTAGAGTAACTACTTCATAGGGTTATTGTGAGGATTTGATGGCTTAATAATGGATATAAAGCACTCAAAACAGTGGCTGACAGGTAGTAGATTGCTCAATGAATGTTAACTGTTAGTATAATTTACATACTAAATATCCAGGTGTCTCCAGAGCACATCAAAGGACCTGGTACATAGGAAAAAAAGCTTGGCAAATGTTGACTTCTTCTCCCCGCAAAAAATGAAGTTTCTTCAGGACAAGTGCAAAAAAAAAAAAAAAAAAAAAAAAGAGTATCTCTATCTCTATCTACCTACCTATCTACCAATCTATCTATCTCCAAGCTACACGTAAGTTTAAGATAAAATATCAAAAAAAAAAAAAAAGAAGAGAAATTCTACCTTCCCTGCAGAGTAGTTTGTAGGGCTTGAGAAAATATAAATACATTGCTTCCACTTTTACCAGAATACTAGAGACTCTTATCAATAATTATTATTGGTGGGCTTCCCTGGTGGCACAGTGGTTGAGAGTCCGCCCGCCGATGCAGGGGACATGGGTTCATGCCCCGGTCCGGGAAGATCCCATATGCCGCGGAGCAGCTGGGCCCGTGAGCCATGGCCGTTGAGCCTGCATGTCTGGAGCCTGTGCTCCGCAACGGGAGAGGCCACAACAGTGAGAGGCCAACATACCACACAAAAATTAATAATTATTATTATTATTACTATTGGTAATATGATGATGATGACTGGATGCTCTGGATGGGATGCAGGAGACACAGTCTCTGTCCTTTAGGCCATTTTTCTATGAAATAAGGGAGATTGGTCATGC
Source organism: Stenella coeruleoalba (assembly GCF_951394435.1). Taxonomy (NCBI): domain Eukaryota; kingdom Metazoa; phylum Chordata; class Mammalia; order Artiodactyla; family Delphinidae; genus Stenella; species Stenella coeruleoalba. The sequence goes on from NC_137154.1 coordinate 57,770,284, forward strand.
TCTTTTGAAGGAGCTGGCAAACCCTAGCAAAACTTCAAACTGAGAACTGTGAAATAATGTATCAGCCCCATGAAAGCTGGGAGCACAGTACCAGCATGATTGGAGGGAAAATAAAAGAGAGAGACCCTGGACACACGCAGTTTAAATTGGCTTGATTTTCAGATACAACATCAAATTTTGTTTTCCCCACAGAACAAGGATGAAGCCTGTGGTATTAGATTTTGATTACTTCCCGAGGCTTTCACAGGACACAAACTCTTAAGAAAGTCCCGTTTTCTCTTTAAAAACGTAAGCATTAAATACATTCCAAGAAACACAACTTTTTTTTTCAGTTAATACAAGCATATAAGGACACATAACTTTCCAAGATCAAAAGAAAAAAGGTTAAACATACAGGCTCAAGAGAACTTTTCAGTGAATTAGTTCTAAATCAGCTAGGCATTATCTCAGAAAGCTGATGTAGTTATTACAGGCAATGTTTCAATAACACTGATGAACACGATGGACTGGATTTAACACAAAATACAGCCTAGTAGGAGAAGAGGCATTGGATTATAGGGCAGAGTCAATTACCAATTTCTGTCATATTCTTTGTGGATTTCAGACTCCTTATATTTGCCAGGCTCCTTAAATGAGCATTACTTTACAATGTCTTTGGAATGTCACACTTTTATTAAATTACTCAGGGAGCACCATGAAATAGAATACTTGAGTGTTCAAACCTATGTAAATAAGGTCGTTTCCACCAACTTTGAGCCCTCTTTCCTCTAATAAATCCCATACACCTTTAGTTGGATGTCCAGGACAAGATAGGCAAAATTATCAGAAATCCTTTATAAAATTCTTAGAAGATGAAGCAACCCTGAATTATTCAATGGGAGTCAATCATCATGTCCTCAAGGGTTTGCTAAGACATAAATGCAAATGAACAGGCTTTATTCAATTAATAAATTAATTAATTAAGAATATTACTAGAAAAAATAATTCATATAAAGGGAATCTGGCATTTGCTAAAAATGTACAGGTAAGGTCTAGACTTACCAAATTTGACCCAGAAGAACTGTACATGATAGAAATAATGTCCACAGAGAAAACTCACAATGATAGATGAAAACATCAATAAGATTGGATAGGGATGAGAAAGCAGAAAAAAAATTAATTGATCCCATTGGAAATAACATGAACAACATTGGGATATGTTATAAATTTCTGAGTTACACCAATTAGATTAATTTCATATAACAGACCATAGAAAAATCCCTCCCCACCAGATGAAAAAAATGATCCCATGCAAACCCTCCAAAAAATTAATAAAATAAAATATCTGGACATGAAGAGGACATTCTAAATTTTGTAATGCCTGTAGCAGAAGTCTTAAACTGGCAGATTTTGTGTCATATCTGGTCTTTAGATGTATCCTGTGGTCAGCACTATGTTTAAGAAAAATTAAAACCCCCAAACTAAGAGTAATTACTTACAAATCAGGAGTTTTCATGTAAAAGACTAGGTCTGAACCTAGTCCTCTCTTGAAACATCTCTTCTAGAGCTTCTGAACTTCTGGTATCACAGGTAACAACTGGCTGATGTAGAGCATCATCAGAGCTTTCTAGAGTTTTCCAGAATATGCACCTGGCAGGCATCACTCAATTATGCAACACACCTGGCCCCAGTAAGCATTTGGGTTTATGAACTCTAATCCAAGCCCTTGAGAGAACACAATACCAGGAGACATTCTGACCCAGCCCCGAAAACCTCTTCCTTTCACAGGAGATTAGTTATGTGAACTTGGGGAAGACATGCACGTTTTCAGAAATCCAGTTTCCTGATCTGCAGCCTAATCCATGGCACTGTTAGAAGGGTCAAAAGACATATGTATAAAAATATCAGATATTTCCTAGCTCATAATAGATGCTTATGAAACAACAGCCATGATAATGACAGACTGAGAAACTGTGTTTACGAATAGTTCTGTTACGTTTAAGTGGAGAAAGAGAAACAAATATACCTTACTGTGCATAGTTTCACTTTTAAGTTGAAACTTCATGACCTAATTTTATTTTGAGAAAGGACCGAAATTATAAAAGATAGAATTTCTAACTAGAGCTGTAAGTCAAATTGAAGGGTTGGGATTTGTAAACTTTATTATGATGGTGGGACATTAGACTTCTGATTTACAACAGAAATCATTTACATCTCAAGTGCAAAATGAGATTGGCAAAATCAAATCCCTTTATTTTGGATTTACTGCGTGATCTGTAAACTTGTTCCTCTGCTTATATACATATATTTTTTCCTATGCAATGCACATCAATTTTGGATGTTTCAGGATTTTCATGTATGTTTTATAATCAATCATGTACTTTCAAAAAGTGTGACTAGCTCTGATCCCTAAAGAATGCTTATAGATCCTAGTCTACTTCTTCCCTTTAACAGGAAAGATTTATATGTAATAAATATATTTCCTACTCGGGTTTGGTAGAAGTGTCACTTTATAAATACAAACAGTGAGAACATTTCTTTAAGCTCCTTCAGCTTATAGGTCTGAATCTTGCCTGGGAATGTGACACACCCATCCAGAAGGAGTTTCCTCTTTAGAAAACCCAAACCTCTTCCCTTCCTTAGCTAATAATACCTTGTTTCTTTAGGAAGCTGCAAGAGAAAAAAACAATAATAATAATCATCTTACTGTTTGTAATTACTTTATAAGATAGTGCACTGACTTTATAAGAAAGTGCACTTGACCGACAGTTGTTATGAGAACTAGGTTTAAAGTATAGTTCTGTTACATATTAGCTGGGCAGTTCTCACCAAGGCACTGTCACTTTCTTATCTTCATCTCTAAGTCCAGAGGGCTGGACCACTGCATTTCTGAGGACCCTCCTAGGATTAACCATGCTGGAATCAATGATGCTACCATCTGTGCCCGATTCCTACAATGACTGGGTCTTTCTAGAGTCGTTCTAGTTGTCCAAGTCTTTTGCTATTCCTCAATAACAAGACCCATGAAATTTATTTCCTTTCAAATAGATTTTGTGCCTAACCACACATGTTACATGAAGTAATCAGCCATTTCTTGCCATATTCAGCCAGCCAGCTAACCAGCCAGCTGTTCACCCATCCTCCCATTCATCCAGGCCCTCGTTCATCCCCCAGCCAGTCAGTCATTCAACAAAGATTATTTGAACAACCACCATATATAAGGATGTCAGTAAAGCTTTCTTGGGAGGTATTGTGTAAGATCTAAATTTACATGAGATATATTTCTCATGTAATATATTCTCTTAGAGAACAGGGGAGAAGCTCTTGACATTTCCTGGTAGAAATTTTGGGGTCAGATATATCTGGGTTCAAACTACAGCTCAGCCCCTGTCCTGTCAAGGTAAAATGATGCTAATAATATCAGATATTACTTCCATCGAAATCCTTCTCATAAAAGACCTACCCTCTCCCTCCAGACAGCTACCTTTAGGGCACAAGTCACCAGCTGCCTCTTTTCCTTCTTAGGACCACAGTCTCCTGACTGCTATGTGTAACAACAATCTGTTTTTCTTTTCAGCACAAAGGATCCTTTATCTTGGCTCTCCTCATAAGACCTCATATTTTGAAATATTATATCAAACTTGCATTTATCAGTGGATGGGATAATATCTATTAGTGGAATGACATTTAGAGAGACTTTTTCATGTCAATAATTTTACTAGGGGCCTTCTCTCTATTATCTCACTATATCCTGATAATAATCTTTCACAGTAGATATTATCATCCCCATTTAATGGATGAGAAAAGTACGATTTGGAAAGGTTAGGTCACCTTCTCATGGATACAGACTCAGATACAGACCTACGCCCATCTTCTGGCTCCAAAGTTGAGGCTTGTTCTAAAATAATTCATTTTCTAGAATTATTACTAGAACAGTAGAATGAACCACTAACCTGTAATCCTGGTATAGATGTGACAACCAATATTTTCTAATATAAGAAAATTTCCCAGGTCACACTGCTAGTAAATTTTAGAGCTAGTATGGTAGAACAGTAGACATCCTTCTATACCAAGTTCTACCTCTGATTTTTTTTTTTTTTTTTTTTTTTTTTTTTGCGGTACGTGGGCCTCTCACTGTTGTGGCCTCTCCTGCTGCGGAGCACAGGCTCCGGATGCGCAGGCTCAGCGGCCATGGCTCACGGGCCCAGCCGCTCCGCGGCATGTGGGAACTTCCTGGACCGGGGCACGAACCCGTGTCCCCTGCATCAGCAGGCGCACTCTCAACCACTGTGCCACCAGGGAAGCCCCCCACCTCTGATTTTTAAGGCCCACTGTAAGCTGAGATTCCCTGACCTTTTTCCTTTCACTTCTCTCCAACATGAGTCGGCCTCCTCAGCTTAACGGGTCACTCCAAACTCATTCCCAAATCTCTCCGGGTTGTCGTTCATTTATTTCTCCACTTAGAATGCTATCCAGATGACAAAAACAAACTGCTACAAGTTTTCTGCGAATTTACTACACGGGGCAATTTACATGCATTATCTAAAGCTCACAACAGTCCTTTCTGTCAGATATTATTATCTCCATGTGTCAAATGAGGAAACTGAAGAAACTGAGGGAGGTGGAATAATTTGCCCAAAGTAAAAAGAGTTCAGAATCAGGGCTTGATTTCAGGTCTCTCTGAATCTATATGCCATTATTGTAAATGGTACACACCATCCTATTGTCTCACCAGGGAAAGCCCAAATCTGAGTCAGAAATGGGGTGTAACAGGAATAGTATGATTTGGTGTTGTTACCAAGGCTGTTGCCTCAGAACCATACCCCCGTCCCTCCCTGCAGGTGAACTTGAAGAAAACCTCAACTAACCATACCCTCTAGCTATGTTCACCTCACAAGAACAAGAGAGTCTAACCATAGGAAAACAGGTGCAAACTGGTTCAGCTCCAAGAGTGGGACAAAGTGCGCCCTGCAGCCCATGAGCCCCTCATTACAGTAGTAAGATCTCTGCTTGTTTGTCCCACGATGGCTCAGTCCACTTCCGACTCAGATGCTAAAGGACCATAGGAGGGCAGAAGAGAGGTGGCACCCCGGTCTCAGGAAGAACACCACTTTTCTCAGAAAACCAATACTTATGCCTCCCCCTCATTAACTTTGCCTTTAAAATCTTGCCATGATCACCCACCCACCTGTGAGAAGTTGATTTGTGAACTAAGTTCCCGTTTCTCCATTCTCTGGCCATTGGATAAGGCTTTTGCTGTTTCAGTCTCAGCATGGGTTTCATTATTGGCTATGCAAGCCTGATTGGAAAAAGAACCTTCCAGCCAGATGGGTGGCTTTGACCTGGGCTAGGACCCCGGAGAAGGTCTCGGTGACTAATTCAGTAATGGTATAGTATTAGCATCCATTTCTGATGGGCGTGATATGTCTCCTAATGGCAAACAACCATTTTGAGAGGATCAAAAAAATTTTATATAACACAATGGTTTGTGGCACAGGCTTGAAATACATAAACAGATGTACAGTATATCTGTGGTATATAAATGTCATGGTAGGGGTAGGGGTTATTAGAAAAAATAGTGCCTAAAAAGGCTCCTGGGCGGGGGGGAAGTGACAGTGGAAATAAAAAGTTGAGAAACACTCTGTTAAGCAAATGTGAGTTCATATTTGAGCTCCAAAATAATTTGTTGAAAGAATATTAAGCAGCAAAATGAGCCCTGTGGTCAGCAGTGGTTTTGTAAAGATGCTTACATTTTGTCATCAGGCTGATAATTATAATGATTTTTGACAAAAGCCAAAAGCATAACACTAAACAATTTCTCAGAGAGAGGTCCTTTTCTGGTAACTTAATTTAAGCACAGAACAACACGTAGAGGGAGGGGTGAATTGCATGCCCCTTGGCTACTTAATCACATATTTGTGGTTTCAATCAGGATTTTAGCAAAGAAGAATGGTCAATGTTGCTATCTGGTGAGATATCTGGATCCAGATACCCATCTTCCTAATTAGGTATTTGAAGACTGGGAGGGTTTTCTAGTGTATTTCTGAGATCACCGACACACTCAATACATAGTCATAAAACTTCTGCTTTGCTTTGTCAACTGTCCCCTTCCCCCCAGGCACATATTAGAAACACAAAGACAAAGAGGATACAGTCTCTGAGGTTGAGAAGCTCTCCGTCTAAAGGACTCCTTCTGGAAGACTAGTGATGAAGCTTCATAACAGGGCTCTCAAACGTACCATTCCTTCTGCCCCAAAGTGATGTTCACACATAACTTCTCCTCTGGTGAATTCCTTTTCATCTTTAAGGACTCAATTTAAAAATCATCTCCATAGGGGCTTCCCTGGTGGCGCAGTGGTTGAGAATCCGCCTGCCGATGCAGGGGACACGGGTTCATGCCCCGGTTTGGGAAGATCCCACATGCTGCAGAGCGGCTGGGCCCGTGAGCCATGGCTGCTGAGCCTGCACGTCCAGAGCCTGTGCTCCGCAACGGGAGAGGCCACAAAAGTGAGAGGCCCACATACCGCAAAAAAAAAAAAAAAATCATCTCCATAGGAAAGGAAAGCATTGTCTGACTCCCTCCAGCCAAGTCTAAAGTAAATGCCCCTGTAATGCTAAATGTAACACAATTTCATTTGTATTCACTTGTTAATTATAGATTTCATCAACGATCTATAGGCTGTGAGGACAGAACCTATTCTTACCTTGGAATCAGTACAATGACTAGTTTATTATGAGACTTTACCATTTGGTGATTGTGCCCTGTTGATTGGTTGACAGCAAAGTAGAGCCAATTTAATAAGCTTTTTTTAAAAAAAACTATCCATGCATCACACACTGTGTTAGGCACTCCAGAAACAAAGCAGTAGAAGATTGGTGTCTTTTTCCCCAAGTCTTCATGTGTTAGTTTAATAAGCACCAGACACAAAGAAGAGAAAGAATCTCTCAGAAGGTAGATTATTTGTGTAATAATTCACACTTTAAAAAGTGTTAATAATGGCCAGTATCACATCTGGGTTAAATAGTAAGCTGCTACATAATGTAATTAATGACTTATTCTCATCTCACAGTTAAACAATCTGAGGCCGAGAGAGAATACATGTCCTGCCCATGATCACATGAGACAAACAGCCTGCAAGATCGTGGTCCTTCTCAGGACTCAGATCTCGGAGATCTTCCAACTCCTTGATTCACTAAGAAAGCATTTTGATTCAAAGCCAGAGTGAAGGTTACTGTGAACCTAGAGAGAAAGTGTATCTATCACTGGATTTGCAGAGTTTTCCTGCATGAAAGACATTCATTTTAAATGTGTCCTAGGGTGTCAATAAGAACTATATAATTCATCAAGTATTTGGGAAGTGAAGTGACTAAACATCATCCCAAAAGAAAGCTCAGCACCAGAGAATTATCGTGCTTTGGCTTCTCTTGACAAGGTGTATAAATCAGCACTGGATGTGCCCGTCTTGCTTGGGGAAATTTCAGCTTTATAAATAAAAACCCTAATCCAGGTGGCTGCTGACCAGCCTTTGCTGCCAGCTCACGATTTAAGTTCCTGGCCCATCAGCCTTAGGAAACTTTCCCGTTGCTGGGTGTTGAATAGCTTTTATTCTTTTAAAGAAAATGTTAATATGTATTATTAAACAACAACAACAAAAACAAAAACTTTCAATTGCACATTCATTTAGAACATCTGGAAAATGTAAAAAAATATAAAGAAAAAAATTTAAATCTTTCATAATTTTGCTTCTCAGAAATAAGATCCATTAATATTTGAGAATAATTATTTTTATAATTGAGATAATTGAATGCATGAGTTTGTATCTTGCTTTTCTTTTACTTAATAATAAATAATAACATTTTCATTTGCTATTGCAAACTTTTTTATATAAAATGCACTGGCTTTATATTCCATAATGTGAGAAATCACTGTTTAACTTATTTTCTATTTGGAAAATGTATTGGTATTTTCTTTTCATTTTTTACTTTTATTTCTTACAGTGATGAGTGTCTTAGTGTCCAGAGCTTTTTTCCCTTTGTTCTGGATTTATGCCCTGCATTCCTTCAACAAACAAATATGGAACATCTATCATAAACAGGGCTATGTTAGGCATGGGAAACACAATGAGAAGCAAAAAGCCATGTTATATGGAGCTTACACATTCTGCGGCAAATATCCACCAGTGAACAGACTCTAGCATAAAAGTGTCAGAACAGAAATGTAGAGGATTCTTCAGGAATGCAAAGACGGGAAACTAACTCAGAAGTGAAGCATTTAATGATAAGGCTTCCTGGAGTAAGTGGCATTGAAAGACATGAAGAACATACAGGATAGTGGGTGATGGGGGTAGGGGGAGGGGGGATAAATTGGGAGTTTGGGATTAACCTACGCACTGCTATATGTAAAATAGATAACCAACAAGGACCTATACTCAATATCTACTAATAACCTATAATGGAAAAGAACCTGAAAAAGAATATCTATGTGTGTTTGTGTGTATATATATATATATATATATATATATATATATATATATATATATATATATATATATATATATATACACACACACACACACACACATACATGTGTTTGTATATATATATATACACATATATGTATAACTGAATCATTTTGCTGTATACTTGAAACTAACACAGTATTATAAATCAACTATACTTCAATTTAAAAAAAAAAAGGAAGAACATAAGTAAACAGAGAAAGAAAAGCCTAGTTTAGAGATCGAGAATGGTGTGTGCATGGCTCCTTTGGGGATTTGAAGGACATTTATTAAGTCTGGAACCTAGAATTCAAGGTGAGAAATGAGACTATGAGGCTAAAGAATTAACAAGCACAGATGATAACAAGTTTAAGATTTTGTTTGAGATACTGACCTTTCACCCTGAGGGCAATGTGGAACTATTGAGGGATTTTCGACAAGAAGTGATATTGTGAGATTTCTGTAAGGTAATACTCCCAGAAGCCAAATTACCAAAGATAATGCCTTTCAGGCTCTTGAAATAAATTGGTAAAACATTTTCCAAAATGAAATACTCTCCTTCCACTGGCATCGTATGAGAGAGCCCATTTGTTGTTGGCATAACACTCTTTCCCACTTGTTGGAAAATATTTATGTTCTAAGTACTGCACTAGGTGGTGCTTTACATGATTTTACTTTATGAAGCCTTACAACAATCCTTTAGGACTGAGTATATTACTCCCATTTAATAGAATTTCCTAAGATTACAAAGAAAGGATGATTTTCTCACAGTCATAGAAGAAATAAATGGTTGGACTGAGATTCAAACTTAAATAACACTGGATCTTAGGGGTCTGCCTTTTCTCTTAGTATGCTTCAATACCTCCCAGTGCATTTTAGATACACATAATCCCCATGGCATGTGATGCCAGCACCCATTATGTGGCCTAGGTTTTATTTATGTAAAGTAAGCACTTCATAGAACTTTCTGGAATTTGACTTACCTTAGGGAAGCCATTTATTAGGAAAGAAGAACAGCAAAGGTTAGATGATGGCGAAAGGCTTAGCTTCAAGTAGGTGGTTTATTTGCACAAGACTCCATATCTCGCTGTTATCACTACAGAACAATGTCTCCTCTAGATTAATGTTAGCAATGGATCAGATGCTATGATCTGGCAGAGCTCCTGACTTCAGGACACAATACAAGTAAACAACCTAAGCTTAGAAGGAGGCTTCCTCCTCAATGACATGAGGTTGGAATAGGAGAGATCCCTTTATCTCTGTAGGCCTTGCTCTGGATTTATATGTGTATACGTGTATAAACATATACGCACACAACTGTGTGAATTATTCCATGCTTGCAGGCTTCCTACAACACAATACAGTGCTTCCTACCACTGTTAATTTTCAGTCAAGAGAGAGAGGCTTGGGCACTCTTAGAGAGTGAAGGCTAGCCATGGCTTCAACATTTGCAAATAACTACTTTCTTCCCAGTTTTGTTGCACGTATGTGCATTAAACTCAGTCCACTGAGGATTCAGAAATAAATTTTATACAGAAGATAGAAAGGTTTTGCAAAGTGTATGGAATTATTTCCCAAGGCAGACACTGAAAGGGAGCAATGATATAGGTCCACTGAAAAAGGCAAGAATGCTTCCTCTCTTACCAGCTCTGTGACCTTTGGTAACTCAGGCTCTTGAAACGTCAGTTTCCTTTTTTGTCCAATGATAACAATAATAATACCTAATGCAGTTGTGATGAGTGAATGATCTGATATGCAAAAAGGAAATCCCCTTTTATCAAAAATGAAGGGTTATCCAAAAAGATTTTAAATTATTGAAACATATTCAGTTATATCCCTTAGATATTTATCAATTTTTCAATTATTCAGTTACTCAAAACATAGCTTTAAATTTTATTTTATGGAATTGAGAAAACCATCCGAATGGAATAGTGTGGAAAAAAAAAAAAACCAAGAACAAACAAAAAACAGAAAAACACTATTTTGCTAGCATCAAAGGCCATGAATTTGGGTGCAGACTTTACCACTGTGGGACTTTTTAATTTACCTTCTCTTGAGCCTCAGCTTTCTCATCTTTAACTTGGGTATTTTAAAAGCTCCTCACAGGGCTTTTAGGATCATTAACTGACACTTTCTAGGTAGACTGTTTTGTAATATTTTATCCCCTTTCAGGCACTTTTTTTTTTTTTTTTTAATACATTGGGAGTTCAATGTGGGCAGAGGGAAGGGACATGGCTATATCTTTAGTTCTAAGGATTAGAGGAGGAAAGAGGTCAGGAAGCAGGATAACATTCCCAGCCCATAAGAAACAGGCAAGTCCTTCAGGCTGGCTATTCAGGGTCAGGCCCCAGGGTTGATTTGTACTCCCCTTGGAGCATAATGACTGTGGCCACAGATGGAGTTCATGGACCAAAAGGCAGCTCACGGAGGCACGGAGCTGACCATGTTTACTCAAGAGCACAGAGGCTGTGAAGCATCAGGCTTCCTCCTGAGATGATGACCCAGGACAGCCACCACAGCTGCAGACTTTACAGAACGTTAGCTTTGAAAGACAATTTTGAGGTCACATAACCCATCTCTTCCATTGCCACACTTCAGAGGCTGGCTCCAGAGCTCCTTTCTTTAAGCTTAGAAGAACCTCTGCCACCATCCCTTCTTAGGTGGTAGCTCGTCAGCCCTTCAGGTGAGACCTGCCAGGACAGTTATATAACTTTGAATGTATGTCCTGAATAAATGTGCCTGCGCTGGACCTTGCTTCTACGTCAATTCCATCAACTCCTTTCCTCTCATTCTGATTTTCACACAAAGGCTTGAGGATTCCTACTGTTCAAGCTCCTGTCTATATTATCCTCTTGTCTTTGTATTATAGTGAGTTTCTATAATTTTCAAAGCTATTATTTCTATATCAGTGCTGAAAGCTAGAATATATCATCTCCTATGTGTCACATGAGATCAACACATACGAGACAGCTGAAGCCACCAGAACTAATGGAAACATCTTACTCTGAACATAAAACATATAAGCTATATACTTTCTATTAAAATAACTGAAGAGGACAGAGCTATGTATGTTTGAGCCCATTTATAGAGAAATCTCCTTTGCATATATGAATTATTATTGTTAATATCTCCTCCACTCTTCCGTAGAGAGGGAATGAAAAGATTTAACTTAAGCGATGGCAAAAGTTTTCAACTGGTTGAACCCCCTTTGAATATGTTGCTATAGTTGACAACTACATCTACTATTACACTATCAAAAGAAGGTCAAGAATTTTGGTACCATTATGGCAGAAATCAGCAAACTATGGTCCATGGGATAAATTTAGCTTGCCAGCTGTTCTTAGAAATAAAGTTTTGTTAGAACACAGTAATGTTTCTTTATTTACATATTGTCTATGACATATTTTGCACTACAGTGGCCGAGTTGAGTAATTGTCACGGAGTCCATGTGGCTTGGAAAGCCAAATTATCTGTCCTTTTACAGACAAAATTGGTGAAATCCTGCATTATGGTAAAGAGAACATATAGGATCCAAATTATCACAGTGCATCCAACTGTGACCTGCTAATACAACTATTTCTGTTAAGTTTCTGAGACATTAGGAACTCAATATATTTATTAAAACAATGTGAGCTCTTTTTATTTATTTTAATTTTTTTGCTCTAGGTAACTGACTTACTATAATCCTTAAACCTAATTTAAGAATCTTCAAAGACATGGAATATAATTAAACAGAACACCCAAAACACCTCAATTCTGAAACAGAACTGAATCCTTGATTCTTTAGAGAACATTTCAAGGTCAAAATGATAAATATAGATTTTTCATTGTCCTGCTCACACATGGAAAGGCCTAGCAATATGATAAAGATGGAGAGTGTTGGACACCCTTTTTTACACCAGAATGACATTTGAAAGTGGCTCATCTAGAAACTGGAATTGTGACCCTACAAATGTTTATTTAATGAGAGTTTAAATATTTGGTTATTTCTCTTTCTCTAGTGACTGAGTTCCTTAAGAAGAGGGACTATATTTTGTCTTGGTTCTATTTTCAGCTTCCTCAACATCTAGCACAGTGTCTGACACTGAGTAGATCCTCAGTTAATTTTGATTAAACTCAACTGAATAAGTAGTATTTTCCAAATATAACACTACTCATTGGCTAACCTCACTGTCCTAGAGGATGGTAAAAGATTCCCAACATCTCCTGTAGCGACGGTGGGCCATGTGACACAATTTGGTTAATGACACATAAGTAATGTTGGATTGGGGAGTTTCTGGGAATCTTCTGTTTATCTGTTAACAGGGACAGACTTAGCTGGAAGTGTCCCTTCTTGCCTTCTTGCCTTCAACACAGAAATGATATCTGTTGCTGGGGAAACTAGTTTGTGAATGTGAGACAATTAGCTAATATGTTATAAATAATGGAATAGAAAGAAAAAAGGAATGTGGGCATTTAATGGAACCCCTCTCCTAGCCCTAGACTCTCTATACCCAGATTACTTGTTATATTAAAAAAGAAAAATCCCTGCTTGTTTAAGCCTTTGTTACTTTGAATATCTATTACTTTCAGCCAAAAACATGCTTTATTGTTTCTACAATCTTAGTGGCAAGATCATCAGTCATGAAATTAGCTGGATTTACAACTGTCAAGAACAACTTCATTGAGAAACCTTGTGGTGGCCAGTGACAATGCTAGCTGTCATTAACAAGGAAATCTTATTCTAGCAGGCATTTTTTAAAAACCATATTTTATTTTTCCAGCTTTAATAATAATTGACAAATGTAATTGTGTATATTTAAAGTGTACAATGTCATGCTTTAATATATTTATATATTGTGAGATGACTGCCACAATCAAGTTAACACATCCATCACCTCACATAATTAATGTGTGTGTGTGTATGTGTGTGTGTGTGTGTGTGGTAAGAATGCTTAAGATCTACTCAGCAAATTTCAAGTATAAAATACAGTACTATTAATTGTAATTGCCATGCTGTACATTAGATCCTTACAACTTCTTCATCGTATAACTGAAAATTTGTACCCCTTGGCCAACATCTTGAAGGAAGATAATGAAGAAGAGAAATAAGATTTTTGATCATTTACTACTGCATTTAAAAGATTCCATTTGGTCCTCTGTATTTGTACACTTATGAAATCTACATGATGATACTCTAAGATGGTATTATTAGCCCATATTATAGATGAGTACAGAGAGGTCAAGAAATGCATTTAAAGCCATACACTAAGAAAGCAACAAAGGTACAATTCAAAACAAATTCTGTATGCCTCTAAAATCCATATTAGTTTTAAAATAGCATGCTCTTTTTCAAAGGTATTAGCTGTTGTTTATTCCTAGATTATCCATAAACTATTGGAGAAACAAACCCAAATAAAATATCCTTTGGGGAGAAAAATCAGTCCCTTCTCCGGAAATCAGATATTGGCTCTGAATCCAGGACACTGGGACTTCAACCACTGAACCTCTCAGATTTGACTGATATCATTAGTTAAAAGCTTTTTGGTTTTGTTTTCTAACAGGAATCTTATAACCTAGTGAGTCATGAAGACAGATAAAACATCAGCCAAAATTTGATGTACAACATAAAATAAAATATATGGAAGATAGAAACGTTTGTGTATCTTATCTCCTTGTCATATATAAAGAGAATGAAACCATCAGTTGTACCAGCTTCAGATTCAGCGATGCTGCTGCTCTGGACTGAATTATGTCTCCTCCAAATTCATATGTTGAAGCTCTACCCTCTAAGGGGATGGTATTTAGAGATGGAGCCTTTGGGAAATAATTAGGTTTAGATGAAGTCATGAAGGTGATGTCCTTACAATGAGATTAGTGCCCTTATAAAAGAGATACCAGAGACCTTTCCCTCTCTTGCTCTTTCCTCACCATGTGAGGAAACAGCAAAAAGGCAAGGCAGTAACCTGTAAGTCAGGAAGAGAGCTTTCACCAGAAAGCAACTGTGTTGGCACCTTGATATTTCTCCAGAATGTGAGAAAATAAATTTTTGTTGTTTAAGCCACCCAGTCTATGGTATTTTGTTATGGCAGCCAGAACTGACTAAGACAGATCTCCTTTTAGCAGACATATCTCTTTCTACTTTATTTTTTTGTTTGTTTTCAGCAAACAAAAGAAGAGGAAACAGAATCACCACATGTGTTCTTAACGCTACTATACCCATTTTCGGAAGGCCAGTTTTGAATCCATGTTTCAAAAGTTGATTTAGGGGAAAACAAAACAAAACAAAACACACATCAAACAAAGCATTGTGGATATATGGACTAGTACAACCTTTCCCCAGAAGCAATATGTATTTCCTGGTGTCTGTTTACTGTCACCTTTATCTCCTCACTTCAGCTTGTTAGCAAGTGGTGCACCATGATTTATCTTATTGGGGCTCAAAGTTTTAGTTGTGTTGTCATTCACTTTCAGCTCTGGGTTCCCCTTGGCAGTGGAGGAGGAAATCTCTCTTAACTGCAAATATATCATGTTATACTTCCACCAAAAGAAAGATGGTGGAGGAAGAGAATAGAAAGTTCTTTTCATTTTATAAGTCAAAACCCAAAATTTATGTTGGAAGTTGAGTTTAGTTAGATTTTCCAATATCTGTTCTCTTCTGTTTCTAAAGAAGTAGACAAAAAGTGGTTGGACTGTGATTAACAAAGGGTGATGAAACAATCTTAAGGCTTCAAAAGGCTAATGTCAGGATACTTGTAGTTGCTAGTTATATTTGGTGTTAAGGGATAGTCTTTAAAACTCAACTGAATTTTCTTTGTAGTGGTTAAGAATTTCAAAGAATGAGATTCTAGACCCTAAAATCCTATCTTCAGTATGTTCAGGCAGACATCGTTGTTACCCCATTTACAAATAATTAAAATTAAGCTAAAGGACTTTGTATTACTCGACCACGGTCATATCCCTAGTACCTGATGTATTCAAACTACAAATAAGGACTTTGGACTCCAGTTCTATTGCTCTTTCCAATTTACTCTGTTGTCTGATAATGGTGGTTTTACTGGTGGTGGTAGTGGCAGGAAGATAATGATAAATAAACATGTTTTTAGCACCTATGCTATGTAGAGGTTCTTCATTAGACCCTATAGGTATGATGAAGACAGTTGTGTCTAAGAACATCCAAATACACATTTAGTAAAAATGAAAGGGCTTGACTCTGACTCAGTTCAATATTATTTTTGAACATCTAATTTGGCAAACTTGGTTTGCTCTTAGAACAACTCATATTGAATGGAAACATCTCAGGATCAGAAAGAGCCCTAGAAGTGATCTTTCTCAAATAGTCATCTAGTATCTGCATTCCCTGGCATGCAGCTAGAAGCATTCATTCTAGCTTCACCTGAAAATGTTTAGGGACAGAGAACTCCCTCTGCTTCTTCAATCTTTGCTTATATCTGACTGATATATGTATCTTTTTCCTTAGTGTGTATTCTGCTGTCAGACTGTCTGGAATTACATACTGGCCTCATCGATTACTAATTATTTTATTTCAGGCAAAATTGCTTGAACTTTTTATGTTTCAGTTTCCTCACCAGTGAAATGGAAATAATAATAGTATTTAACTTATAGTATTGTTTTGGGGCTAAATAATTAAATATATGAATAGCACTTAAAACACTGTATGCCATATAATAAGTGCTCAATAAAGGCTAATATATACATATATATATACACATATAAGTATAAATAATCTTTACCATAATAATAAAGTAATAAATTAATAAGGTTTGGCTATTAATAGTAGTGGTAGTAACAGTAGTAGCAGTAATAGCACTTGTAATAGTGATCATAGATTTCTCTCCCTATAGTGATAATCCTGGCTGTTGTCTGTTCTACTCTACAGGACCTGTACAGTTCACTTGCAAGTTTTTCTAATATACGATCCTAGAATATATGATTTCTTCTACTGGAGGCCATCGTTGCCTGTCTGAATCACTTTCTTAACATCACAGCTGAGTTAGTCTCAGTACTGGAATGAGAATCAAACCCTGGCTCTCAGCTCAGGATTCTTCCCTGCATATCTGGTCTCTTGAACTTTAAAATTGGACCTTGCTCAATTATTTTCAAAGAATTAAATCAAATTTCTTCCTGGGTGCTATCTTTAATAATACTGGCTGAAATTGCAATTAAAATGAACATATATTATAGCACTACAACCCAAATTTGGTACTTTCCTCATATTTTTCTTTTTTTGTTAGAAAAATGCTTTACTCAGTTTCTTCCCAATGCCAATATCTTACAAAATCATAGGACAAAATCACAACCGGGATATTGACATTGATACAGTCAAGATACAAAGCATTTCCATCATTTCTGTGGGCACAAGGATCCCTCAAGTTTTCATTTATTTATTTATCTTTTTTTATACAGCAGGTTCAGATTAGTTATTTTATACATATTAGTGTATATATGTCAATCCCAATCTCCCAATTCATCCCACAACCACCCACCCCCCACTTTCCCCCCTTGGTGTCCATACACTTGTTCTCCACATCTGTGTCTCTATTTCTGCCTTGCAAAACAATTCATCTGTAGCATTTTTCTAGATTCCACATATATGCGTTAATATATGATATTTGCTTTTCTGTTTCTGACTCACTTCACCCTGTATGACAGTCTCTAGGCCCATCCGCATCTCTACAAATGACCCAATTTCATTCCTTTTTATGGCTGAGTAATATTCCATTGCATATATGTGCCACATCTTCTTTATCCATTCGTCTGTCGATGGGCATTTAGGTTGTTCCCATGACCTGGCTATTGTAAATAGTACTGCAATGAACACTGGGGTGCATGAGTCTTTTTGAATTATGGTTTCCTCTGGGTATATGCCCAGTAGTGGGATTGCTGAGTCATATGGTAATTCTATTTTTAGTTTTTTAAGGAACCTCCATACTGTTCTCCATAGTGGCTGTATCAATTTACATTCTCACCAACAGTGCAAGAGGGTTCCCTTTCCTCCACACCCTCTCCAGCATTTGCTGTTTGTAGATTTTCTGATGAAGCCCATTCTAACCAGTGTGAGGTGATATGTCATTGTAGTTTTGATTTGCATTTCTCTAATAATTAGTGATGTTGAGCAGATTTTCACGTGCATCTTGGCCATCTGTATGTCTTCTTTGGAGAAATGTCTATTTAGGTCTTCTGCCCATTTTTGGATTGGGTTGTTTGTTTTCTTTAATAATGAGCTGCATGAGCTGTTTAGGTATTTTGGAGAGTAATCCTTTGTTGATTCATTTGCGAATATTTTCTCTCATTCTGAGGGTTGTCTTTTCATCTTGTTTATAGTATCCTTTCCTGTGTAAAAGCTTTTAAGTTTCATTAGGTCCCATTTGTTTATTTTTGTTTTTATTTCCATTGCTCTAGGAAGTGGGTCAAAAAAGATCTTGCTGTGATTTATATCAGAGTGTCATTCCTATATTTTCCTCTGAGACTTTTATAGTGTCTGGCCTTACCTTTATGTCTTTAATCCATTTTGAGTTTATTTTTAAGTATGGTGTTAGGGAGTGTTCAATTTCATTCTTTTACATGTAGCTGTCCAGTTTTCCCAGAACCACTTATCAAAGAGACTGTCTTTTCTCCATTGTATATCCTTGTCTCCTTTGTCATAGATTAGTTGACCATAGGTGTGTGGGTTTATCTCTGGGCTTGCTATACCGTTCCATTGATCTATATTTCTGTTTTGGTGCCAGTACCATATTGTCTTGATGGCTGTAGCTTCATAGTATAGTCTGAAGTCAGGGAGTCTGATTCCTCCAGCTCTGTTTTCTTCCCTCAAGATTGCTTTGGCTATTTGGGATCTTTTGTATTTCCATACAAATTTTAAGATTTTTTGTTCTGGTTCTGTAAAAAAATGTCATTGGTAATTTGATAGGGATTGCATTGAATCTGTAAATTGCTCTGGGTAGAATAGTCATTTTCACAATACTGATTCTTCCAATCCAAGAAAATAGTATATCTCTCCATATTTTGGTGTCATCTTTGATTTCTTTCATCAGTGTCTTATAGTTTTCTGAGTACAGGCCTTTTACCTCCTTAGGTAGGTTTATTTCTAGGTATTGTATTCTTTTTGTTGCAGTGGTGAATGTGATTGTTTCCTTAATTTCTCTTTCTGATCATTCATTGTTAGTGTATAGGGATGCAAGAGATTTCTGTGCATTAATTTTGTTTCCTGCAACTTTACCAAATTCATTGATTAGCTCTAGAAGTTTTCTGGTGGCATCTTTAGGATTCTCTACGTATAGTATCAAGTCATCTGCAAACAGTGACAGTTTTACTTCTTCTTTTCCAATTTGGATTCCTTTTCTTTCTTTTTCTTCTCTGATGGCTATGGCTAGGATTTACAAAACTATGTTGAATAATAGTGGTGAGAGTGGACATTCCTGTCTTGTTCCTGATCTTAGAGGAAATTCTTTCAGTTTTTCACCATTGAGAACGATGTTTGTTGTGGGTTTGTCATATATGGCCTTTATTATGTTGAGGTAGGTTCCCTCTACGCCCATTTTCTGGAGTATTTTTAACATAAATGGGTGTTGAATTTTGTCAAAAGCTTTTTCTGCATCTATTGAGATGATCATATGGTTTTTATTCTTCAGTTTGTTAATATGGTGTATCACGTTGATTGACTTTTGTATATTAAAGAATCCTTGCATCCCTGGGATAAATCCCACTTGATCATGATGTATGATCCTTTTAATGTGCTGTTGGATTCTGTTTGCTAGTTTTTTGTTGAGGATTTTTGCATCTATATTCATCAGTGATATTGGTCTGTAATTTTCTTTTTTTGTAGTATCTTTGCCTGGTTTTGGTATCAGGGTAATGGTGGCATTGTAAAATGAGTTTGGGAGTGTTCCTTCCTCTAAAATTTTTTGGAAGAGTTTGAGAAGGATGGGTGTTAGCTCCTCTCTAAATGTTTGGTAGAGTTCACCTGTGAAGCCATCTGGTCCTGGACTTTTGTTTGTTGGAAGACTTTTAAGCACAGTTTCATTACTTGTGATTGGTCTGTTCATATTTTCTATTTCTTCCTGGTTCAGTCTTGGAAGGTTATGCCTTTCTAAGAATTTGTCCATTTCTTCCAGGTTGTCCATTTTATTGCTTTGTAGTAGTCTCTTATGATGTTTTGTATTTCTGCAGTGTCCATTGTAACTTCTCCTTTTTCATTTCTAACTTGATTGATTTGAGTCCTCTCCCTCTTTTTCTTGATGAGTCTGGCTAAAGGTTTACCAATTTTGTTTATCTTCTCAAAGAACCAGCTTTTAGTGTTATTGATCTTTGCTATTGTTTTCTTTGTTTCTATTTCATTTATTTCTGCTCCAATCTTTATGATTTCTTTCCTTCTGCTAACTATGGGTTTTGTTTATTATTCTTTCTCTAGTTCTTTTAGGTGTAAGGTTAGATAGTTTGAGATTTTTCTTGTTTCTTCAGGTAGGGTTGTATTGCTATAAACTTCCCTCTTAGAATTGCTTTTGCTGCATCCCATAAGTTTTGGATCATCGTGTTTTCATTGTCATTTGTCTCTAGGTATTTTTTGATTTCTTCAGTGATCTCTTGGCTGTTTAGTAATGTATAGTTTAGCCTCCATGTGTTTGTGCTTTTTATGTTTTTTTCCCGGTAATTGATTTCTAATCTCATAGCATTGTAGCCAGAAAAGATGCTCGATATGATTTCAATATTCTTAAATTTGCTGAGGCTTGATTTGTGACCCACGATGTGATCTATCCTGCAGAATGGTCCATGTGCACTTGAGAAGAAAATGTAATCTGTGGTTTTTGGATGGAATGTCCTATAAATATCAATGAAATCTGTCTGGTCTATTGTGTCATTTAAAGCTTGTGTTTCCTTATTAATTTTCTGTCTGGATGATCTGTCCATTGGTGTAAGTGAGGTGTTAAAGTCCCCCACTATTATTGTGTTACTGTCGATTTCCTCTTTCATAGCTGTTAGCATTTGCCTTATGTATTAAGGTGCTCCTATGTTGAGTGCATATATATTTATAATTGTTATATCTTCTTCTTGGATTGATCCCTTGATCATTATGTAGTGTCCTTCCTTGTCTCCTGTAACATTCTTTATTTTAAAGTCTATTTTATCTGATATGAGTATTGCTACTCCAGCTTTCTTTTGATTTCCATTTGCATGGAATATCTTCTTCCATTCCCTCACCTTCAGTCTGTATGTGTCCCTAGGTCTGAAATGGGTCTCTTGTAGATAGCATATATACAGGTCTTGTTTGTGTATCCATTCAGCAAGACTGTGTCTTTTGGTTGGAGCATTTAATCCATTCACATTTAAGGTAATTATTGATATGTATGTTCTTATTACCATTTTCTTAATTGTTTTGTTTTTTTTAAAGAAATTTATTTATTTAATTTATTTATTTTTGGCTGTGTTGGGTCTTCATTGCTGTGCACGGGCTTTCTCTAGTTGCAGCGAGCAGAGGCTTCTCTTCATTGCGGAGCACAGGCTCTTGGCCTGTAGTTATGGCATGCAGGCTCAGTAGCTGTGGCTCGTGGGCTCTAGAGCATAGGCTCAGTAGTCGTAATGCACGGGCTTAGTTGCTCCGCGGCATGTGGGATCTCCCTGAACCAGGGCACGAACCTGTGTCCCTTGCATTGGCAGGGAGATTCTTAGCCACTGCGCCTCCAGGGAATTCCCCTTGGGTTTGTTTTTGTGGGAACTTTCTTTTCTTGTGTTTCCCACATAGAGAAGTTCCTTTAGCATTTGTTGTAGAGCTGGTTTGGTTGTGCTGAATTCTCTTTGCTTTTGCTTGTCTGTAAAGCTTTTGATTTCTCTGTCGAATCTGAATGAGATCCTTGCTGGGTAGAGTAATCTTGGTTGTAGGTTCTTACCTTTCATCACTTTAAATATATTGTGCCACTCCCTTCTGGCCTGTAGAGTTTCTCCTGAGAAATCAACTGTTAACCTTGTGGGAGTTCCCTTGTGTGTCATTTGTCAATTTTCCCTTGTTGCTTTTAATCATTTTTCTTTGTCTTCAATTTTTGTCAGCTTGATTACTATGTGTCTCGGCATGTTTCTCCTTGGGTTTCTCCTGCCTGGGACTCTCTGTGCTTCCTGGACTTGGGTGGCTATTTCCTTTCCCATGTTAGGGAAGTTTTCGACTATAATCTCTTCACATATTTTCTCTGGTCTTTCTCTCTCTCTTCTCCTTCTGGGACCCCTATAATGTGAATGTTAGTGTGTTTAATGTTGACCCCGAGGTCTCTTAGGCTGTCTTCATTTCTTTTCATCCTTTTTTCATTATTCTGTTCCAGGGCAGTGATTTCCACCATTCTGTCTTCCAGGTCACTTATCTATTATTTTGCCTCACTTATTCTGCTATTGATTCCTTCTAGTGTATTTTTCATCTCAGTTATTGCATTGTTCATCTTTGGTTTTTTGTTCTTTGCTTCTTCTAGGTCTTTTTTTAACAGTTCTTGCATCTTCTCAATCTTTGCCCCCATTCTTTTACTGAGGTCCTGGATCATCTTCACTATCACCATTCTGAATTCTTTTTCTGGAAGGTTGCCTATCTCCACTTCATTTAGTTGATTTTCTCGGGTTTTATCTTGTTCCTTCATCTGGTACATAGTCCTCTGCCTTTTCATTTTGTCTGTCTTTCTGTGAATGTAGTTTTTGTTCCACAGGATGCAGGATTGTAGTTCTTCTTGCTTCTGCTGTCTGACTTCTCCTGAATTAGGCTATCTAAGAGGCTTGTGCAAGCTTCCTGATGGGAGGGACTGGTGATGGGTAGAGCTGGGTGTTGCTCTGGTGGGCAGAGCTCAGTAAAAGTTTAAACTGCTTGTCTGCTGATGGGTGGGGATGAGTTCCCTCCCTGTTGGTTGTTTGCCCTGAGGTGATCCAGCAATGGAGCCTTTTTGGTTGGGCTAATGGTGGACTCTGGGAGGGCTCACCCCAAGGAGTACTTCCCAGAACTTCTTTTGCCAGTGTGCTTGTCCCCACGGTTAGCCACAGCCGCCTCCTGCCTCTGCAGGAGACCCTTCAACACTAGCAGGTAAGTCTGGTTCAGTCTCCTGTGGGGTCATGGCTCTTTCCCCTTGGGTCCTGATGTGCACACTACTTTGTGTGTGCTCTCTAAGAGTGGAGTCTCTGTTTCCCCCCAGTCCTGTCAAAGTACTGCAATTAAATCCCGCTAGCCTTCAAAGTTTGATTCTCTGGGAATTCCTCCTCCTGTTGCTGGACTCTCAGGTTGAGAAGCCTGAGGTGGGGCTCAGAACCTTCCCTCCAGTGGGTGGACTTCTGTGGTATAACTGTTTTCCAGTTTGTAAGTCACCCACCCAGTGGTTATGGGATTTGATTTTATTGTGATTGCACCTCTCCTTCTGTCTCACTGCAGCTTCTCCTTTGTCTTTGGATGTGGGGTAACTTTTTTGTGAGTTCCAGTGTCTTCTTGTCCATGATTCTTCAGCAGTTAGTTGTGATTCCAGTGCTCTTGCAAGAGGGAGTGAGTGCACCAGTACTTTCTTCATATTATGAGATCTTTTCATTTTAACCTACAAATATCCATTTCATAGTGGCCCAAGGAATGAAAAATGACTCTACTATTAAAAATGATATGCCACACTTTTCTATAATTTGAATGATTAGGTAACGTTTCTAAAAATAATACTAATGCCATGTTAACATGAGCATATATTGAAGGGTTTTTATTTTCCCTGTTATTATGGCAAACTAATGACAATGCTGTCACACGATCTGAGTGCAACCAGGATATGTAATTGTCCTTCACATAGCCATAAATAAACAGAAGGCTTGGCACTGATTTTAAAACAGGTTGGATTTCCATTTTGCAGAGATGCATTCCACCTTGCAGAAATCAGCCCATCCTGAGATAACTCTTTGTACAGAATCGCTTTCCATGAGCGGCATGTGAGATGTTCCATATGCAAGACGTATAGTTCATGACAACTTCATACTCAAAGAGACTTGAATGTCTTGTTCACTACCATATTCCCAGGAGCTAGAGCAGTAGTTGGCATGTGATAAGTTGATCAATAAGCATATGTTCAGTGAATCAAGAAATAAGTACCACTTCACAGATTTCTCTACTAATAGATGTCTTTTCCCTAAAGGTGTTGTACCTTCCAACCTCAACTTAATCTCTCAGGTGATTTCTAGTCTCCACAATAATCCTTTATAAAAACTTGCTCTCAGAGTTTTAATTCACAAAGAGAAAGAAAGGTGTAATAACACCTTTAATTTAGCTCATGTATTTGAAGATCTAATAATCATTTTTAAAAATGTTTTTACTTATTATTTTTTAAATTTTTTAATGAAGTATACTTGATTTACAATGTTTCAGGTGTACAGCAAAATGATTCAGTTGTATGTATATATCTATACCTATTCTTTTTCAGATTATTTTCCATTATAGGTTATTACAAGATACTGAATATAGTTCCCTGTCCTATCCAGTAGGACCTTTTTGTTATCTATTTTATGTATAGTAGTTTGTACCTGCTAATCCTAAACTCCCAATTTATCTCTACCCATTTTTCCTTTTTGGTAACCATAAGGTTGTTTTCTATGCCTGTGAGTCTATTTCTGTTTTATAAATAAGTTCATTTATATCATTTTTTCAGATTCCACATATAAGTGATATCATATGGTATTTGTCTTTGTCTGACTCACTTCACTTAGTATGATAATCTCTAGGTCTAATAATCATTTCTTGACTCTTCCCTGGGGCCCACAGAGCAGGCAGGCTAAGCCAAACAAGGCTCAACTTTGGGGTTCCCAGTGCCCAATGGCTGAGTATGACATGAGGCAGCAGTGAGAGGCCTTCCTAGTTAAGGCAAACAGCTGATACCAAGCCTCTGAAATCCAGCAAGGAGCTCTGGCCCCCACCCAGACTTCCACAGACAGGACCAGAGGACTCCTAGTTCTAGTCTGTACTGGCAGGCAGCTATTAGCCCAGGTTCTTCTCCTATCTCAGGTCTGTCTCCTGTCCTTTCCTGGGGCATATAAGCTAAAATGGATGGAACCTGGAGCTGACCAGGAGACCATAAAGGGCATGGCTATTTCTCAGATGTGAAGACTAGGGTGCTTCTTGCCAGAATGTTTAAGACACTTGAATAATTGCTGTTTGCACTTACAGCATGGTCAGACCACGTCACTACATTTCTATGCAAGGGGAGGGCAGCGCAGAGTGGTGGTCATGGCTCTCAGCTAACCTATTCAAAGATATTTTCCAGTTGATTAATCTATTTTCATATTTATGAAGGAGTCTTAATACCATGAGTACACAGATGAATGAGAACATGTATTATTTCATCAGTCCTTATTCTCTACATACAATTCCTATTTTCTTGTTTGTACAATCTGTTCTAGTAAAACTAAACTTGTTTCAGCTTCTAGCATATGTTATATTTGCTCTCATTTCTAGGTCTATGTGTACTCTTAGATATCTCTGCTTCTCTTCTCTCCTCTACCTTTAAAAGGAAGTCTTCCCTGATAGCCCTCAAACAGGTTAGGTGTTTCTTCCTGTACACTGAAGTACTTATTGCACTTTCCTTTAAGTGTTTGGAGCTTTCTTTCTATGTCTCTTCCTAGTATCCCTAGACTTTAAGTTCCATGAAGAAATTGACGATGTGTGTCTGTTTCCAAGTTCCCAGAATAAATCAATGAAAATATCCACTTAGAGGATCCACGTATGTTAAATTTATAGTATTGAGAACAAAAATCAAATTAGTATTTCAGTTTTACAGATAAAGAAACCACAGCTTACAGAGATATAATAATATCCTCAAGATCTCAAAGCCAACTGATGGCAGAACTAGAATAACCACTCTGAGTTCATTACCGTCCACATAGTGCTCATCTTTCACACCACATTTCTCCTTTCCCAATACAGCTCTATGTTCATAAGGGCCAAGGAGTTAGATCAAATGTTACAGCTCTAATGGTGGCAAAAGTTTAAGCACCAGTTAAAAAGTAGAAGCCACAGATCTTTCCCTAGAGCTTATGATTTAAGAAATTTGCCAGAAATTCTTATGTGTATATCTGATCTTGAATTTATTCTATGCATAGACTTAAAAGTACCTTAAGAACCTACTTAAGATAATTACACTTGAGAACCTACTATGTGCCCTTCCCCTTCTACAAACTTCACGTACATTAACTTACATGATTATCACACAACCCAGTAGAAATATTTTACTATTCACATTTTACAGATGAGAAAACTGAGATTAAGTTGAGTAATTTAACCAAGTACATTCATCTAGTAAATGGAGGAGGGTAGTAGAAACCCAAGTCTGTATTTAATGAAGTACATGATTTCATATATTTTGTATTGTTTTTCTTTTTCATTTATTCCAAAAAAATAGCGTCCCTTGTTGTTCAACTACATAACGGTTCTCATTTTTAAGAGGTGAGCTTCGTTTACTCCTTTGACACTTTAAAATAATCATGAACAGAAGGGAAACTAGGAAAACTCTTCTTTTTTGTTATTTTCAAATATCAGTGGGTGTGCTTATGTTGCTGGGGCAGGGCAGTTGCAAATATTGCATTTATTTTAAAATTTTTAATCAGCAACTGATTTGTGTTGTCATTTAAGTTACAGTCCAGACTTCTCTGTGAAAGAGTGTTGTCCTCCTGATTTAGGCTGCCAAAGTCCATACAGTTTGGCCAACTAACAGGATTCTTTATTTCATTTTGTCTTGTGGCCTATTGTATGAAAACAAGTGACCTTTATACCTTGTAACCCTGAACTCGGGCATCCTTTAACGTATTCCCTTCACTGCCTTGTATACAGGCAGAAAAGGCAAAATGTCTTCATACAAAGTTAAACTCCCATCAGTCCGGATGTCAGCAGAAGCCCCTAAATTTTTTGAAGAGTAAATCAATGTTCTCTAAAGCTTTGAGGCACAGTAAATCCTCCATAGAGTCATAACTAAGTCTTCACCCATGTCTACGGACAGAAAATGTTGCCAATCCCCATAACATATCTCTGTTGTTCTTTAAGAGTTAACAGTGTCCTACACCAGTGGTTTCAAAATATTGTTACGCCTTCATGCAACTTCTTGGATGTTACCAAACTGCTTCTCAAGGATACCAATCTACCATTCAAGCAGTACACACAGCACGCACAGCATAGTCAACTACCCTCACACACCCCTAAACGTCACTCTTGCTTTAACTTTTATTTGTGTACCTATTCAGTGACTGCAAAATTATGATATCCCCTGTGCCAGGCACTTGACAGGAAACTTCATTTGAGCTCCATGAGAAACAGACTCTGAGATGAGAATTCATGTGCAGGAAACTTATAGGTGATCAGTACCTGTGGGCAAGCAAAGAAAGTAGGCTAGAGCTGAAAAAGGAGTTGAATTGTGATGCAGTTGTACTAAAGGCTCCCTTCCATTACATGGGGAATTCTGGAATCGGAACAGTCCTTCAGAGTTGTCCCACCTTGAGGCAAATGAATGGATTTTAACTGACTCATTGGCCAGTCAATAGGGTAAGCTCTTCCCTGGGAATGGACGTGAGCTGAGCAAAGCAACCTTCGTCAGCTGAAGGCAATTTCCAGAGAGGGAGTCAGTTGAGAGCCATCAGCTGCCACCATTTCCAGCACTTGGGGGGATGAGTGCCTTTATCAGGATGGGAGGAAATGGGCGGTCTGCCACCAGAACAAGTGCCAAATATTTATGGTACAAATGAATAACTGTAGATAAGTTCAATGCATGCCTTCAGAGTCATTCTTGGGGTCTGCTGCCTTATGCCAATGCAAAAAACAAACCAACCCCTGAATTTTAGCCCTAAAAAATCAAACACACTTTAAGTCATCACCAGAAAATGATTTATAATTTTACAAATCCTTCTAAAATATGTTGTCTAAACAACTATTGTACATCCACCTAAAGCTAAAATCAAAGAAGTTGAAAGAAAGGACAATAAAGTCTTTGTGAAAAATTGGGGCAAGATATACATCACTTTAAGACCAAAAGAAATATGCTACAGATACTGGCAATTTTTTTCTAGACTCATGGCAATGAAACTGCCTCCTTGCCTGGCACCTTATGAACCATCTGAAAATTCCCTCCCCGCCATTCCTGTGGTTGTTCTCCCAGCTCTACTCTGTCACTTCTAGATGGGACTAGATCACCACCTCCTAACGGGCCTCCCTGTTTCTTTTTTTTTTTTTTTTTTTTTTTTTTGCGGTACGCGGGCCTCTCACTGTTGTGGCCTCCCCCATTGTGGAGCACAGGCTCCGGACGTGCAGGCTCAGCGGCCATGGCTCACGAGCCCAGCCGCTCCGCGGCATGTGGGATCTTCCCGGAACGGGGCACGAACCCGTGTCCCCTGCATCGGCAGGCGGACTCTCAACCACTGCGCCACCAGGGAAGCCCCCTGTTTCTTATATAGGGGCTCACCCCCACCTTCAAGCAATTTTTCTCATTGTAGGCTCATTTGATCTACAATTCAAATCAAAATTTATTACTCCCCTACTTAAACACCGTATTACTTTCCTAAAATCCTTTGCATGGCAATCAAAACTTGAGCCAGTTCCTTTCTGCTTGTCTAACTTTTTCTTCCCTACATGTTCCATACATGCAACCACATTCATACACTACACTCTATCCTGAAAGTGTTCATTTATTTAACATTTATATATTGTTACATACATATATTGTGGGATTAGGGACACAGGGAATAGTATAATAAATATGATACAGAAATGTACAAAGAGGTTTCCAGGGCAGGCAAACCTTTTCTTCTGCCTGGCACGCCCTTTCTCTCTGAATCAGGTAAACGTTTATACATTCCTCAGTAAACTACCTAAGATACAGTATACTCTATAAGTCTTCCTTTTTAAAAATCTCATCTGTCATCTGCCCAGCCAAGATAAGTGAGTTCTCTTTCTTTTCTTGGGTCATTGCATTCCATGTCTGTATGTCTCTATACTATACTACAGATTTTAATTTTTTTTTAATTTAAAATATATTTTATATATCACAAATATAAATAATGCATTGTATCTATGGATATATGTGTGTGTATACATACACTTATATGAATGTATATATATGTGGTGTGTGTATATACATATATATAAAGTATATATTCTGAAGCATTATGATAAATAGCTGTGAACCCACAACCATACTTAAGAACTACATCTACCTATGTGCTTCATTCCTGGACTATTTTTTCATTTTATCCCAGAGGTATCACTAGCCTGAAATTGTGTTTATAGTCATCTTCATTTTGTTACTGTAATAAGTATATGTGCTTTTATTCTTTAGCAATATACCACTTGTGTGCATGAATTTTTATATTTGAATGTGTAACATAGTCATATGATATGTAAGTGTTTAGTAGTGAAAATGAGTAAACTCTACACGCAACACCATGGATGAATTTTAGCAACAAAATGTTGAATGAAAAAGCAAGCAGTAACAGACTACATATAGGATGGGGTTCATTGCAATCTATTTTAATTATTTTTACATGTGTATCTTCCTGCTGGACTACTAGTTCTTTGAGGATAAATCCATATGAAATTCATCTCTGTAATCTTCATCTTTCCGCAGCACCTAGCATGGTGCTCAACACATCAGATGCAATCAATACATATTTGTTAAATTGAGTTGGACACATCAATTCATGTCCATTCTGACTTCTGATCATCGCTTGGATTCTGGGCTATCTGACATCTCCTGTTTTTAATTGACTCCTGATTTCAGTCTCCTTCCAAACCTGATATTGCTCCACATAATACACTTTGACATACCATATATACATCTTTCTCTATGTGTGACTTTAGACCGGTCCTATTTATAGTTTTGCTACTCCAGTGACAGGACCAGCAGATAGAAGGAATCTCTGACCAATCTGTCCTTTGAAGTATAGTACCCTTATCTGTTTGTCCTGCTTAATAGTGCAGAATGTGCAAAACTAGTATCACAGATGTAGTTCCGAAGAATCATAACAACTCAACATTAATGACCCTTCATTCCCAGTGTATCAATCCTCTTAACAACAGAAATGGCAATGCAATTTTCCTTGGAAACTCCTTGGTATTACCACCCATCCAGAGTTTTCATAGGTTCCTAGAATAGCCCTATGACATTGAAAGGGAATATGAAATTTCTTACCCCAACAGACCACCAAGGGTGAGAGTTGTTTCTATAGCACCACCATCATACATAATCTCTCAGTTTCAACTTGCATGTTTCCAAGGACACAGAGCTCATAGTGTCAAAGGTGATCCTTCCATTATTGAATGATTCCAACTGGCCAAAATTCTCCCTTCCATTCAAGCAAGATATAACTGTCCTGAATTTTCCATTGCTATGTTGATATATATATTTTTTTATTCTCCAGAAGGTAATGCAGTATAAAGAAAACAGTGAAGACTCTGAAGCTAGACTTCTGTTTAAATCCCTGCTCCATGAGTGACCTTAGCCAATCCTCTTGGAATCCCACAGCCTCAGTTTTCTCATCTATAAATCAAGGTAAAACAGCCACCCAAGGGCTTCCCTCGTGGCTCAGTGGTTGAGAATCTGCCTGCCAATGCAGGGGACACAGGTTCGAGCCCTGGTCTGGGAGGATCCCACATGCCACGGAGCAACTAGGCCCGTGAGCCACAACTACTGAGCCTGCGCATCTGGAGCTTGTGCTCCGCAACAAGAGAGGCCGCGATAGTGAGAGGCCCGTGCACCGCGATGAAGAGTAGCCCCCGCTCGCTGCAACTGGAGAAAGCCCTCGCACAGAAATGAAGACCCAACACAGCCAAAAATAAATAAATAAATAAATAAGTTAATTAATTTAAAAAAAACAACAACAAAAAAACAAAAAAAAACCAGCCACTCAAGAACATGCCTTAAAATATACTGGATCCTCAATGAACGTCAGTCTCCTTTAATACAAATCACACACTCTTTCAAAAATAATGTCAAACTATGGTCACATCTACGGTCACTTGTGCTATCACTTTTGTGTACTACCACTGTCTCCTTCTCACTCACTTTACCTAATGACTAATACTGTTAAATGAGGTCACTCCAGTCACAACATTTCTGTACCTCCTCCATGGCCAGAAGCCTCCTCTATCAAGAAATCTAGGAAAGGAAAGTAGGAGGAAACTGTTCAATGATGCATGAAGGCACAGGACTGTGCAGTAGAAGACAGTATTAAAACACAGAATGTGCCACCTAATAGCTGTGTGTCCTAAGGCTAGTCATTTCACCCCCTCGACCTCTCTTTATCTGTATAATGAAGATAAAAATACCTGCATTTTGTGTCTATTCTGAGGGTTAAATGAGAAATCTATAAAACATTTCTTAGAAGTCTCCTAGCAACGTAGTAGAGGCTCAGGAAATTGTAGTTATTATTATGATTTAGTCCACTGACACTATATTCTCATCTGCTTAGAATATAAATAACTTAACATTTATTCTTCCAACACATTGCGGAAGGATATCTGAAGAACCAGAATCATTTGTTATTGGGCTGCCATTTTTTTGCCACGAGTGATATTGTTTCTGCCACCTCATGGTGTAAACCTCATGAAGTAAAATATGCCCTCACTGTTTGAGTAGGTCTCTTCCCAACACTGAGAAGATGTGGAAGTAACTGCTCAGGATGTTGTCAAAGAGAAAAGAATGCTACTCCCCTCAAGAATATGGTCAACTGGGGTTATCTTGTGTCACCACATGCCTGGTCACAAAATCAGCTCCCACATAAATCATGTGACCTCCCTCTGAGAGTCTCCACAAAATGGAGACTGTTGAATTATATGATCCCTGGGGTCTTTTTTCATATTTATCACTTGTTGATTTTGTATATAAAACACTACAGAATATTCAAGTTTATATGCAAAAAAAGCTATTAGGTCACACAGCTGACGTACCAGCAATTCCAGAATTCAGCTTCTCCACGGTCATGATTGCGCCAATCACAATTAACATTGATTGTTACAAACCTGCAATTACTTCCATTGTAAAGTTGTTTATAACAGAATTTTTTTTCTGGCTTTTGGGAATTCTGCCTCCCTGATAGATTAGAAACTGCTAAAAACAATGGTTTTGTCTTACTCAATTTTGTTTACTCAGAAACCAGGATAGTTTTTGATCCCCTGTTTCTTCAACCATAAAATGGGAATAGTAATAATAAAAATAGTCGTAATAATATAAGGCCTTCCTCACAGGATGGTTGTAATTAGCAAATGAGATAAAATATTAAAAAGTATTAGATATATCACAGATAAGTTATTACTTACATCCTAGGTATGCTAAGTTATACATTTGTCGAAGGGATCTCCCTTTTAATATTTTAAATTATAATCTCCTGCAGGCCAAAGATTAGAGTTTTATCTCAGCCTCTGGTTTCTGAGGTACTCCAAAGCTAATTGCTCCTTAGTAAACTATATGAATAGATAATGACTAAATATGGATATTAAAATCATATTAATCTAGTTTCAGTTTAACTTTTGATATCGGTAAAAGGTTGGAAAAAATCAATATTTTAGCTATGGATTCAAAACAACTAAGTAATTAAAAAATGTCATTGAAATAATGTATAAATGTGGCTATCAATTTAGAATATGAGCAAAAATAATGATTCACTTTATGTATATGTATGTATTTATACTTATTGAGTATAAAGTAATAGCATGGTTCTACTCATAGGAGGTATTGGTATCTACATTTCACAACCAACCAAGTGAGAATCTGAGAGGTTAAGGACATTGCCCAGGTTCACATAGCAAATTAGTGACCTAGTTTGGATGTAGCAATCCAGCATCTAAAATCCAGGTTTGAATGTAGCAATTACAGATTAATCAAAGCATAATTTTCTCTAATATCAAAGATGAATTCTTTTTCATCCTTAATCTCCAACTTGTTTTTTATTCAATCTATACATTTAATTGCCAAAATTTTCAGGTTTTCTTTTATGAATTTAGGAGCTGTGCTTTATTTCTGTTTTTATTTTCATTGTCCCTGGTATCCATGGGACATTTGATATTTTTAAGTGTCTTTTTCTCTTTTTCAATAAATGAAGGAATACAGTGTGTGCTCTTTATGTACTCCTTGGCTATGACCCTTGTCCTTTTTCTCTACCATGGTCCTCATGCTGTATTACTCCACACATTTTGCCTCCTATGCCATCATTCCTATTTTATAGTCCTGCTAAGTCCTGCACTTATCCTTCCAGATTTCACTGGATGATTGGAAGATCCTTTTGTTGACTCTAATCCCCAAAAGACTCTTTTCACCATTAATCAAGCTCCTCCTAAAATCCCATGTGTTCTCTCTCTCTCTCTACCTGGCTACATCCCAAAGCCCAGATAAGTCCTGACTCTTCCATAAATTCTCCTCAGATTTGGAGCCAGTGGTCATCTCTCTTCCACATCTACACTCTCACAAATATAGACCTGATAACTTGTGACTCTTAGCACTTTTTATATCTGCATCTATATCTGTATCCACATTTATATCCCATGACATCTTGGGCCAGATAATTCTACAATTCTCTGTTGGGGGACTGACTTCCCTGTGCATTAGTGGATGTTTAACAACATCCTTGGCTTTTATTCAGTAGATGCCAGTAGCATACTCCCAGTTGTGACAACCAAAAATAGCTCTAGAAATTGCCGGACGTTCCCTGGAGAAACAAATGTCCCTCTCTCCCCAACTGGGAACCTCTGATTTAAGTCTTTACCCATATCCATATTCATATCTACATTTAAGCTGAGGAGGAGCGTTGATAAATTTATCTTCATCTATGTTAGGCACTAGGCCAATAGCATACGCTATCTGTTTTAATTTTTATAATGATCCTGAGTGGTACATTTAGCACCAATTTAGATGATCAAAAAGTACAACTCAGGAGATAAATAACTCACCACAGAATACATTGCAGTATGTGAATTCTACCTGACAACGTAGGAAGGGCAGGATTCCTGCTCTTTTCATCTTACCTTTCTACCTCCTACAGGGCCTATTATGTTATAGTTGTATCATAAAAATAATTAATTGGTGAAGCAAAATGAAAATTCTTAGACTTATCATATGAGCTCTACATTCTCCCTGGGCTTCACATTTTCTGAATTTTCATTACCTATGAATCGTCTACCTATTCCTTAACCCTGCTATATTTATATTAAGTATGTAAATGGGATATAATAGTATTACTTAAGTGTGTGACTTAACACAATTGCATTAATCTTTCTGTCTGTCTTCAAGTTTTGACATCACAGTACAATGAAAAACGCATGAGCTTTCAGAATCAAAAAGATGTTAAATTTAAATTCTGACTCCATACCTAACTGGTTATGTGGCATTTACTTCAAAGATGAAACATTTCTGTGGTTGGTACAAAGAATATAGAGATGAAAACCCCAATCCTGACTATCTAGAGACTTATCCTCTAGTAAAGGGGAACAAAACTTGAAAAGAAATTCATTCAAATGCAGAGATATAACATTAAAAGCATGTGCAAAGTACAGAAATGGCACAGAGGAGGGAAGGGTTAGCCCTCTCAGGTAAGGGCAGGGGAAACTTCCAGGAGAGTCAGTGCTCATAGTATGCGATAAGGGATTGACAGAGGCAAAAGACAAGCATCTTCAACCTTCTGAGTGTCAATTTCACGATTTGTACAATAAGGATAATTACATAAGGTTGCCTCATAAGGTTGTTATGAATACTAAGTGAGGTAGGACTATGTTTATCATAGACTTGGACAGGTGGTAGACACATATTGCCTTTTTTTTTCCATTTCCTTTAAAGGGCAAAGGCTGTGTCATTAATCATTTTTTATGGGTTACTTATTTTAAGGATATAGGGAATAAGAAGATGAAGAATTTTCATAGATTACAAAATTGGTTGACTTCCTTCCTTCCTCAGATACTCAAAGTCTTCAGGGGCTTCCCTGGTGGCTCAGTGGTTGAGAATCTGCCTGCTAATGCAGGGGTCACGGGTTCGAGCCCTGGTCTGGGAAGATCCCACATGCTGCGGAGCAACTAGGCCCATGAGCCACAACTGCTGAGCCTGCGCGTCTGGATCCTGTGCTCCACAATAAGAGAGGCCGCGACAGTGAGAGGCCCGCACACCATGATGAAGAGTGGCCCCCGCTTGCCACAACTACAGAAAGCCCTCGTGCAGAAACGAAGACCCAACACAGCAAAAATTAATTAATTAATTAAGAAACTCCTACCCCCAACGTCTTCTTAAAAAAAACAAGAAAAAAAAAAAGTCTTCAGATTCTTTGTACATTAAAAATTTCCCAAGGAAGATGAGAAGGTTCTACATTCCATTTCAAAATGTTGTACAGATATTTGTATCAGAAAAAAAGGCATCTTCATCACAAGGCTTTCTATGACCTTTTTCCTTTCCCCTTAAAAAAAAAAAAAGAAAAAAAAAAGGCAAAACTATACAACCTGAACACTTTACTGCGTTTGCTTTCTGTTCCACTCAGTGACAGCAAATACAAGAACAAAATAGAAAATCCTGAAAAGTAAAATTAAATCCCAAGTGCTTTACACATCTCTCTGAGCCTCTGTGGAGGATTCTAAGGATTGACTCTTCTGTTATTCAAACTGCTTCACCCACTGCCCTCTGAGAAGTCCAGATTCAGACCATATTCGATATCTTTATCCCAAATGTCCCTTGTCATCAAGATAAGTTTTTATTTCTCTTTGTAAAGTGACAGCAGAGATCCAGGAGGATGAAGAATCTTTCCCTACTGAGCTTCAAATAACTCACTTATAAAGCACTTCCATAATTCTCACTGTGGCCATGAGGTTGTGAAGTCTCATTATCTCTGACCTTGGTCTTTCTCAGCTCCCATGACCCATGAGGAAAAAGGTCAGTGACTGACATTCTTTCATTCAACCAACATTTACCGAGTACTGGCAGATGCCAGGTATGTTGCTGGGCTGTAGGGATTTATCAAGGATTTATTCATTCCATAAATAGCAAGCTGAATATAATCTATTCATTTTAATAGTCTTATTCTCTTCTTTTTGGGAAGTGGTCAATAAAGCGAAAACAGATTTAGGAAACTATATTACACTGAGCATCTTTATCACCCCAAATCTTAAGGAGTCTCTGGACTTCATAATATGGAATCAAGACCAAATTTCTAGTGTAGCTCCTGGATATGTAGAACTGGATATGCAGAACTATCTTGAGCTAAAGTTCAGTATCAGATAATTTCTATCATTAGTGAGGATCTCTCTACAGCTTATTGTATTTAGCTTGGGTTAAAAAAGCAGAAAATAGTTACTTGAGGTGTGAATGCGCCTTATATTTCATGATTTGTGGAGATTGTTTGCAATTGGCCTTGAAAATTACACTCTTCATATGTCAAGAGGAATTTATTTTTCAAGGGTGTTCAATGGCTCATGTTAGATTTGATCTGAATACACACAAGCACAAAGTTACACACTTGTACATCCATATTTTCTTCTTCTCATAGCACTGAATCAGTAGCAAGTACAGTATGGAAACTGAGGGAAGTTCACTGGATTAGTTGGCTACAGAGGGACCAGCTATTCAATTTGGTAGACTGAGAAGAGTCGAGGAATAAACTTTAGTTTCACTTGAGATATTGACATCTAAGGCATCAGATGTAAGGTGTCAGATGATGGCAGTTGGGGGCATCTGAGATTTGGCCAAGCCGTACGATCAGAAGATCCTGAGATTATATCTGGAAAGCGGCAAGTGGTACCCAGCCTCCAGGGAAGGGGTTGGCAGGACCAAGGTGAGGGTTCCAGGCCCATCGCAGGCCAGTGTCTTTAGTACCAGGGTCCTTTCCCAGTGGGGACTGGAGGCAGAACCTGAGACTCTTACAGCAGCCCATATGCTGTAAGAACTGTCACCTGGGTAGTGAACAGATAACTGCCATGTCCTAGGGCTCCAAAAATGCCGTTTTTCTCTTAACCATGAACATGAGCATGTGGTGTGCGATCCACACACTATGTCTAGATGCCTTGTTACAGGAAGAGAGAATCCTCTCTTCTTCTACCAGGTCAGATTCTCAGAAGCCCAAGGATGCGTCAGGGCAGACACAGTAGAATGCATGCCGCTGTTGGGGCAGGATGGAGCTGGCATATATAATCTGTGTTTTATAGATGAAATAAAGGAGGCTCAGAAAAGTCGTGGAACTTTCTGAGTTTATGTAACAAGTGGTCCAGACACTATTTTGAGTTTACAAATTTACCTGTTATGCAATTTTGCCTCTCATTTTTGCATACATATGTGCATGTATTATGTAGATATACCTACTCTGGCACACAGTATACACTCCTTAAATGATGGTATAGTG
Organism: Stenella coeruleoalba; assembly: GCF_951394435.1. NCBI lineage: Eukaryota > Metazoa > Chordata > Mammalia > Artiodactyla > Delphinidae > Stenella > Stenella coeruleoalba. The sequence goes on from NC_137154.1 coordinate 57,807,087, forward strand.
AATGAATATATAAGTTTGAAAGGTAGCCGTTCATTCATTCGGTAAATGTTTGTTGAGTGCCAACTATATGCCTGCATTACTTTAGCCTTTGGGTCTGTAACAGAAAACAAAGCAGAAAAGGTGTCTACTCTCACGGAACTTACATTCTTATGAGGGGAGGAAGTCATAATCAAGATTCAAACAGTTAAACAGGAAAATTTCAAATAATATGCATGCCCTGGAGATAATAAAATTGGATACTGTGGTAAGAATTTTGCCTCTATATCAATACAAAGGCAATTATGACTAAGTCCAGATTAATAAAACATGAAGGGGGCTAGTTCTTCTTTCTAGCTATAATGATAGTTCTACCATTTATTTTCCTTTGCCTAATCACATTTTCTGATTTGACTGCTATAACACATTCTCTTTCTGTTGTCCTTAAAATAAAAAATCCATATTATTTGTCTAAAACATGTTCATGATGTTTCCTTTTCATCAGCAATGTATCTGAAAATTATATAACAGCTGAAATGAACAAATGGGGAAAGAGCAGCAGAGTGATATTTGGGGTCCAGGAAGAATCTTCCACTTAGAGCATCAGGTTATCCAATGCCAAGATATAGCTTTTCATAACTTGTCCTCAATAAAAATTCCTTTTCCTGCACCAAGAGAACAAGGAACAATAGTATATTCTTCTAGATATAGCCATAGCTTTTGACCTTGCAGTACACACAGATGAGGTTCCAAAATATGTCAAAACATTAAATTCACAGATTTTTTTATCAATTCCTTATGCACATAGCTTAAGACCAATATGATCCAGGGATCACTAGAAGGATACTGTATGTAAAGCTGAAGAGTCTCCTGCAAGTAGAAATTTGGTTGATAAAAAGGGAATCTTTTTGCAATAGTCTAATTTCTCTTCTACTGAATGAAAGACCAAACTCAACTTTTAATTCTAGCATGGACACTCACATTGATAAGTCATGAATCTCACCATGTCTCAGTTTCCTTGTTTGTACATAAAGGGATGTCTAATTGCTTTGTGGTTCAAACATACTTACATGTTCATATATACTCACATATGTAAAATATGTAACACTTAAGCCTGGCACATAGTACACATTCCATAAACAATTTCTTCCTCTGTAAGGAGATCTGGCATAAATTTCACACAAGTCACAAACTGAAACCATAAAGATGAAAATAAAGAATATAAAATTTGAAAGTGTGTAATTTACTGAAAGCACAAGAACCATTAATTGTCAGTGATTGTTCTCATTAAACTCAAGCATGTGTTGCTATCCTAAGGATGTTTGTCATGAGCTCCTGAGAGGTCTATTAACAATGAAGTCCTATTATTCCACATATTTCACATCCATGTAATACACCCACAATAATTAATTTGATATGAGCTAAATTCATAAATCTAGAAAACTAGAGACATGTACTCACCATAGAAGGCATCTTATGTTCTATTTATAATCAGACTGAAATGCTAAAAAATGTCATTAATTATAGGGAAACCCACTATCATTTTTCTTTATCACTAGAATGGACTCTGAATTTTAAAGTAATCCATTACCATTATAAAGGCAGCATCTGAACAAACAAAGAGAAGAAGCAAGTTGCTGCCACATCTGCTGCTGTAGCCAAGGCCATCCTCCCACTGGTATTATTGTTTTTGCTGGCTGCTGCCGTCCCAACCCCCCGCAGCTGGCGGTGGCTGAGCCCCACTTTGTGCCAGGAACTGTGCTTGGTGCTTTACTTGCTTCATGCCTTGTCTTCACAAAGTCTCTATCAGATAGTTTTCTCCTTCTATAAAGCCTCTCCCTTACAGAAAAGGCTCAAAGAAGTTAAGGAACTGATCCAAGGTCACAGCTCCTCAATAGCAGAGCTAAGATTTGAACTCGGGTCTCTAACAAAAAAACTTGATCTCTTCCCAACAGACCAAGCTGCCTCTCTGTGGCAATAATAAAAGCTTTCATTTTTTATGCCTGACCCAACCTGTCAGATAGTTTTGAGCTGGAGAAAGATAGAAAGGGGACTCTTTAACATAGAGTCTGTAGGTCAACTACTGCAAATGCCATTCAGTGTCACAATTCCCTTCACAGAAGGCTTGACAAACAGCTAAATGGTCACCCAGCATTCATTAAACCCTGTATCTCTTGAAAGCAGAGATCTACCTTCTCTTATATTCCTAGCACCTGTCATGCACTCTAGTCTATAGAGTCAGTGTTTATTGAATGACCATTTATCACACGGCTGGAGAGCGTGCAAGTTTGAGATACAGAAGGATAGTAATTCAACAGGTGAGAGTTCACATTTATGGTGTTGAAGATCAACCACGGGTAAAGGTAGCATCCAGAAGAAATCATGTACTGCTTTCCAACCTGAGACTGGAACTGCTAGAACAGCACTCGTAACACATAAATAAAAGCTATGTTGATAGTTAATATTTATTGAGAACTAGCTATGTGTCAATCACTATATGAAGAAACTGAATTTCCATAACAACTCTATGAGAGAGATACTCTTAGTAGTATACCTAGCATGGAGAATTTATTTATTTATTAAAGTATTTTTTAAATTGTATTTATTTTATTTTTGGCTGCGTTGGGTCTTTATTTCTGTGTGTGGGCTTTCTCTAGTTGCGGTGAGCAAGGGCTACTCTTGTTGCGGTGGGTGGGCTTCTCATTGCAGTGGCTTCTCTTATTGCGGAGCACGGGCTCTAGGTGCGTGGGCTTCAGTAGTTGTGGCTTGCGGGCTCTAGAGCACAGGCTCAGTAGTTGTGGTGCACCGGATTAGTTTCTCTGCGGCATGTGGGATCTTCCCGGACCAGGGCTCGAACCCGTGTCCCCTGCAATGGCAGGTGGATTGTTAACCACTGTGCCACCAGGGAAGCCCCCCTAGCATGGAGAATTTAAATAAGAAACATCACACAGTTAATAATACATGGAGCCAGGATTCAACAGTGGCAGTCTGGCTGCAGAGCCTGCTCGCCATTGTTATACTACATGCCACTTGTGAATTCAAGCTAAAGTAATGGGATATCATGGAATTGGGAGTTGTCTTATGTACTTATAGTGTGCCTATTAAATGTTTCTTACTCCATGGAAAAATTACCTATCAAGCTAAGCTGCCTGTCCCTGACTGTAGGAATTAGGAAAAGCTGGAAGGAAAAGACATCATCCAAGAAGCTGGAGAGGCTGGATACCGCAGTACTGAAACATCTGACACATGCTCTCACCTTTCATCCTCACTTGAACTAAGGTTGGTGTCAGCGTGTTGTTCAAAATTTGGCTTTCAAGTCAAAGAGAGCTGAGCTCAAGTCCAGTTCTGATGCCATTTATTTATTTATTTAATTTATTTATTTAGTGTGTGTGTGTGTGTCCATGAATGTTTTTAAAAATTTTCTTATTGAAGTACAGGTACAGTACTGAAGTATGTACTGAAGTACAGGTACAGTATTGAAGTATGATGTACAGTATTATATGTTACAGGTGTACAATATAGTGTTTCACAATTTTTAAAGGTTATACTCCATTTATAGTTATTATAAAATATTGGCTATATTCTCTGTGTTGTACAATATATCCTGGTAGCTATTGTTAAAATTTTTTTCTTGTAGTTTATTTTATACAGGATAGTTTGTGCCTATTAATCCCCTACCCTGATATTGCCCCCTCTTCCCTCTCCCCACTGATAACCACTGGTTTGTTCTCTGTATCTGTGAGTCTGTTTCTTTTTTGTTATATTCACTAGTTTGTTGTATTTCTTTAGTTTCCACATATAAGTGATACCATATAGTATTTGTCCTTCTCTGTCTGACTTATTTTACTTAGCATAATACCCTCCAAGTCTATCCATTTTGCAGCAAATGGCAGAATTTTCCTTCTTTTTTATGGCCGAGTAATATTCCATCGTGTGTGTGTGTGTGTGTGTGTGTGATAGCTTCTTTACCCATTCATCTGTTGATAGACACTTAGTTTGCTTCCATATCTTGGCTATTGTAAATAGTGCTGCTATGAACATTGAGATGAATGTATCTTTTCGAATTAGTGTTTTTATTTCTTCTGGATATATACCCAGGAGTGGAATTGCTATGTGACCTGGGCTGGTCCATGACCTTCAAATCCCTCACGTGTATAAGGTATGTAATCATAATAACTATCTACATCAGAGGACATTGGAAAAATTAAACAAGATAATACATGTAAATTATTAGTATAATTCCCAGAATATGCTTAAACATATATATAAATATTACCTGTCATTACTAGTCTTCCTTTTACAGATGAGAAATGAGAGGGTTTGAAACATCAATCAGATGCTCAGTTAAGTGTGTGGAATGAAAGAACACGTGAATGAATGAATAAATGATTGAACAGAAAGCCACAGGTGTTAATGAAGAACGCTTTCCTCTGTCTTATCTCCAAGTGGCGGCAGCAAAAAAAGGAACTCCTATCCTTTTAGTAGCTTCAGAGAAATGGTCATTTTACAAATGTTACAAAGTCCCCCAGGTCCTGTGTCCAGCGCCAGCCCTAATCATTTGTACGCTCTGGGCAGGTTTGCCCTCTGCCGGACCGCCAGCCATGGGTAAGGAGTGTTGAAGTGGCAGGAATCTATTCCTCCCAACATCATGTGATATAAAAGAAAGTGAAATGAAGACAAATAATTAATCAAGGAGTCCATTTTCCGTCTTTACTTTCAGGCTGATAACATTTTGCCAGGAGATAACCACGGCCATTATGACATTTTGCTCACATGACTACAAGTTGCCAAGGCTTTCCATGTATATTCTCTGATGTGATCCTTGCAATCACCCTGTGGGTTAAGTTGCTGAGGTGTCAGACTCTCTCTTTCTTGATGTGGAAACTGAGGCTTGAAGCTTTTACATGAACTGACTCAAATCACGTAACAACGGGCAGAGGAACAATTTCAACACATCTTGTCTCTCACTTAACAACTACCATGGCTTCCCAGGCTCTCCTGCGTTCACAGTGAACTCTGAGCTCCTTTCCATGACCACCAGTATGAGCTTGCTCGTCATCTAACCTCACTTTAGGCCATTCTCTTCCTCGCTCATCATGCTCCCATGACATAAGCTTTACTTCAAAGGAAATTAGCTTCTCAGCTCTTTCCTGACTCAGGCCCCACCTATGGTGTGAGGACACAGAGGCAGCTGACCCACAGAATCCCGGGGGAAAACACACCTAGGGTATTCAGGAGACAGAGAGGCACAAACTCCATGCAGAAATTCTGGAGAGCTCTGCTCTGGAATTCTACTGAGGCTTCTTTAGATCCCAAATGTGGGGTCATCGAGGAATACAAAAGCAGACCATTTAGGAGTAACTATGGGACAATAACATTTCGTCGCAATTTTGTTTGAAAATCATGGTGCAAGGACCTAGAGAAGAAAACTAACATTATTTAGTACTTGATGTGTGATGTCTTCTTAACTTACATATGAGTTACATTAGAAGAAAACAGATTGGATGAGATAAAAAATAACTTGTCCAAAGATGCACAGTTTCTAACTGCTAAGTTGGTCTTTAAATACAAGTTTATTAGGTTCAACTACATATGATATTTCCGCTCTAAAAGAGGGACTTGTTGCTATATTACCAGGATTGCTCAGCTAGGGCTATTGTTATGTCCTTACTAAGGAAAAGATTGGTTCAAGACACAGGAAGGGTGTTAAACATGAAGGAAGAGCTAGCTGGCCCTGTGTCTGGGGAATACAACTATGATGGTAGGAGACAGAAGGGTCTTGAGGAAGTGGTTTTAGATAGCACATTATTTGTTAAATAAAATTATGGAAAAAACAGAGCTTGAATCAAATTGTGTATTTCTACTTGCTTTAACTTATTATACATTAACAAAAGACATTTAATAAAAGCTTTACCTATCTTCAACTCTACTATTTCAATCGTTGAAAACAAACAGTACAACTTAATTATATCTTAAAGACTTGTCATCCAAAGGTGCTTTACAGTAGATTTTCTAGGGTATTATGCTAAGGAGATCTACTCCCTGAGATAAGTATGTGGATAAAACGTTCTGAAAACCAATGTGAAATAGACAATGCCTGGGCTTTGGAATCAAAGTTCTGGGTCAAGTCTTGTCTCATACATTTGCTGAGCAATCTTAGAACATTTAAGAATCTATTTCTTATTTTACTCATCTGCAAAATGGGTGAAATTCTAACATCTATTTTCAGGGCTACTAGTAAAATAAAAATAAATAATATATGCAAATATTTTCTATCAAATGTTGAAATCCAGCGTGTCTAAGCAAAGCATGCTTATTGCTGGTTTTTTATTGTGGAAGTAATTAATTCATTACCTACATTAATTCTACCTATGCTTCATATTGCTCTGCAAGAATAGGATCACTATTGTTTATGGATAATAGTCTTTAAAAATTATAGAAAACAACATAGTAATAATTAAAAACAAAACCATGCTCACAAAAACTGTCACCTGATCGCATCAATACTCTCTGATCATTCAATCCCTTTTAGTAGAAAATGATATGGTTCAAAATGCGAAAACCTTCCATTTTATATATTTATTATAAAAAAATCTCTTTTGCTTCATTCTTTTCTTTTAGAACTACCTCAAATTCCCATTATCTTCATAATGCATTTGAAAATGTGAAACCTTTCTTCATATGCTACCTGATTTTTAAGATTTTATAAAATTGCATTTCTCACTTATGCCCACATCAACTGCTTGATTGAATGAATGATTTTTTTTTCCTTTTTGTTCTCTTTTTTTTAGAGGGGGTAAACTTTTGAGTCCAAGAACAACTAGTAAAAGGCAAACTGGGATTTTCCCAGTCTACCATTTTGTCTCCAAAACTGAATTTGGTGATGCCCGGTAACAACAAGGGCTTATGCTCTAGAGCAAATATATATTTATAGTGTTATGGATTGGTCTGTGTCAGGGATAACAAGTATCTAGGACAGGAGCCGTCATTCCCCACCTCTTGCACACAGAAGAGGCATTGCTGATCGACTGTGAATCTCTCTCTGAGCCTACTTTTCAACCTTTCGATGCAGACTTGGATCATAAATTGGTCATAACTAGTTACGAAATGAAATGTATCTTCTCACATAGGCTTATGGATATAATAACTTATACTAGATGAAAAGAGAAAGAATTCTACATGTATGATGCATTTATTCTGAAGCAAATGGACCCTTAGACTGATGATAAGAGAGAGAAGAGCCAAAGTTATCAGTATAGAACACTGGCAGTATTTAATCATAGAGCTTAATTTTGTATAAGGCCCTGGTGGTGGCTTTAGAATGCATGCCTAGACTCCCTGCATCCCAGCCAGCCCTTCTCTCTTTGATATGTCTATATGATTGTGTACACCTAGAGTGAATGTGCTACTTAAGTATATAACATAAGCAAAAAAAAAAAAAAAAAATGGTTTTATGATTCTGGAGATAGTTCCACCAAAGGAGTGACCTGTCACTAAAATCGTTATTGGCTCTAGCTATTAATTAATCCATTCCATACAATACCACATTTTCTCTTAACCTTGTAGTGTGAAACACTGAAGAAAAGAAAAAAAAAAGACAATAACTGTATAAAGCTAATGTTTGCTCTTTGCCGTGGTTTCCAGGGGCACCATAGAGTCCGCAATTACCTGGATATAAGATTCTCATAGCAAAGAGCTATGAGCAATTTTATATTCATCCCAGTGTTAGGAGATACTTTATGGAGAGGAAAGGGGCAACCCGAACCTGGTTGAGAAAGGAGGTGAGGAAAAATATTCAATAAGAACTAGAAAACTTACAAGTGTAGATGACACATTTTCCATTTCATGACCTGGATATCTCCCTGTTCTCATTTTTTTTTTTCTCACATTCTGGGGCCATCTTACTGCTACATTTGCACCTAGACTACCCCAGAATCTAGAACAATCCTACACAGAATAGGTTATATGTGCAAAGCATTAGTTGGGTTGGGATAGTTCAACATCAGATCTAACATTTTATTAAAGCTTTTTGACCCACATGTTAAGAGACTCAGTTTATAACTGGTTCTTTCTTCTCTTAATAAGCTATCCAACTCCCCAGTTTCTCCAACACTGGTACTAAATCAGTCTTGTGACCAAATTCCTACTGTGATATTATGCCCTGATTTTGGTAACGGCTCACCTGCTCCTAAGTCCTAATCATTCACCTAATAATCATTTATTAACTATCTACTATATTGCCAGAATAATTATTAGGCATCTTAATACAAGGGCATGGAAATACCCATGGTGGTTATGATCCAGTTGGGAGAAATATGTGTTTACAATCCAGGTTTAAATAGAGTGTGTTCTCTGGGAACATAGAGAAGGAAGCAGCTTAGGCTGGCCCGGAAAGTCAGGAATGACTTTTCAGGCTAGAGAAACTTGGGTTGTGCCTTTAAAGGAGGACATAGTTTGATGTGTCTTAAAGGGAAAATAGAGTAAACACAGCATGTACTAATGCAGTGGGAAACAAAGGTGAGCCTGGAGTACAGGCTGTTTCTGACACTGGGATGGGATGGTAGCATGGCCATAATAAGAGATCTCTCTAGGGAGATGGGCTGGGGCCAGATTGGGAAGGGTCTTTAATGCCATGCCCAAGTTTGGTGTTGAAACTGAGGTTGGTGACTCCAAACAAGCCGTACATCAGGATTACCTGGGAAATATATTCAATACAGATTCCCGGTCTCACCACAGGCACTGGGTCAGTATTCCTGAGGTGTACTCAGTAGCTCTCTAGGGATACTGATTAGCAGCTGGGTCTCAGACCCACTGGGGTAGGTAAAGTTGCATTCATAACATAGTTCTGACAAGGCAAAGAGTTTGGCTTATTCTTATCAGTTCCCTTCAGGGAATGACATTCTGACCCTGAATGTCAGCCCCAAAGACAATGACGTGCTCTCCATGATAGGTGCTTTTCAAAGCCACAGAGGTGTTCAGGAAACGAATGGAGGGCATCCAATACTCCTGAAATCCAGTCCGTATTTTTACCTTTTCTTTTTTCCCTTTGCCTTGAGTCACTGATATGAGCAAAACATGACCTGCCAACGAGGGATGTCATCAAATTATTTTAATGTGTATAGGGAAATGTTTATCCCAGAGATAAGAAGGATCAGAAATGGGTACCCTACAATCCCTCCCTTCATAATATCATTATGTTATTGCCTTTTTTTTTTTTTTTGAGGGCACAAATGTTTTCTTTACAACTTCTATATACCACTATCCAGCGTGGAGCCCAACCCATTACTGATGCTGAGGAAACGCTTATTGATTAAATGAATAAATTAGGTCCAATAATTGCAGTCACTTATCATGCTGTTTAATATTTAGTTTTCCATGACTTCCTGTCTACCTCATCCCCACCCAGACTGTGAGATCCTCAAAGGATATGTGTCATACTTTTCTGTAATCCTAGTATGAAGCCCAGAATCTAGGATGGAGTAGGTGATTAGTACGTACATGTTGAATGAAGTAATGAAATAGTACAAAGAGCTTTTTCATTAATGTTTAAATTCAGTCATATCAAGTCATAGCTTCTTTTGTGCTCATTTCTTCCCTCCTCAGTTTAAAGAGAAGGTGTGTAGAAACAAGATTTTAAACACTGAAAGACTTCTTTTCTCATGACCTTTCCTTACACTGAGAAGTTGAGTTTCAAAGCTAGGCTTGTCCCATAAGATTCCTGAAAAGGTCTAGGTGGGGCCCCAAGTGACCGTGTGGATGTCTTCACAGAGAGATGTCTGGGGCAAGCAGAGGCAGGGAGTGACACACAAGTCATTAGAAATACAGAACTCCTCGGGGCTAACGCGGGCCACCTCATCTCCATCACCTTCAGGATAGATTATTTCAAGTAGAGTTGACAGCCTCAGCCATCTGTGAAGAAGTCGGTCATGCCTAACTTCTCTGACCTTTTAAAGTGCCAGGTAGTCCTTTGACCGCATCTGTCAAACTTTGGCAGCATCTTGATTCAGGATGAGCCAATGGCTCCTCTCAATGAATCTAACTGCGTCTATGTAATGACAGCCTCATCTATTCAAATACCATACCCCAGCTTCAGAGGACATTTTTCATAATTGTACATAGACTGAAAAAGTGTTATTAGGGTGGCTGGGTGAAATTGTGAAGGAGGAATCAATGAAGAATAGTTAGGGAGACCTAGTTAAAAGAACACAGTGTAGGAGAACATTCTTCTGTCCAGAGTACAGAATTATATTCCTATTAAGGTGGATGTCTTATATCGTAAGTTTATATGTCTTATAAACATACATATATGTTTTATGTCTTATATTGTATGTCGAACAGTTTGTGCCTGAGATATGCTATATATCCTTTCATTCATTCATTCATACATATGTACATGAAATATTAATTGAGTATCTTGAAGGTACAATGAATGTGAGAGCAAGACACATCTCTAGAATTTAGATTATTATATTCCAATCCATAATTGAGAAAAGAACTGGTCACTGTTAGTAACTAAGGTAGTGTGGGATAGCAGAGGAGGACGGTCAACTAAATGCTTCATGATGTAGTCAGGGTTGAGTCAGGATTCAGAGAATGCTGCATAGAGGAAATGGTCTTTTTCCAAAACATGAATAAAGAGTAGAAATTTTATAGCTAAACAAATATTTCAGGCAAAGGAATCGTTATGCAGAAAAGTCTAGAGATGTGAGAGCCCAGAGCCTTCTTTAAGCTGAAAGTAGTTCACCATTGCTAGAGCAACAGGTGGAAGGGGATATATGTGGGGGAGAGGGAGAGGAAGGTAAGGGAGGATGGAAAGTAGGGAGGTAGGATGGGGCCAGATTGTGACAGGACCCACGCATCATGTTAGAGAGCATGGGCTTTATCCTGAGAGCACTTGGAAGCAATTGAAGGGCTTTAGCCACCTAAGTGATGTGATCATATTTGAGCTTTAGAGACTTTCCTGACCGTGGAGGACAGGTGACAAACAAGAGGGTTAGAGACAAGTTTCTGTGGTCCAAGTGAGAGATAGTGGCAGATGAGGGTGGGGACAGAGGAGATGGACAGAATTAGCATATTTGACTTATATCGATGCAGTAGAAAAGCTAGGACTGAATGATTTGGTGTTAGAGAGCAGATGAGAGAAAACAAGGATGGTTCCAGGGATATTGGCTTGATCTGCCCTTGTCTTAAGAAGATTGGTTGGGTCAGCACAGTACATGTCCCACTCACTCTTAGGTAAGGTCTCCATGTTCTAGTGGATAGGAATCAGAAGTTAGTGTTCAAAGCATACTCAAAGTATACCTACATATTAATTTAAAATTTTTTAACATGTCAAGATGAGAGGTGGGGAAGGATGTCAATTTCATAATTAATTATTTTATCAACTCTAAAAAGTCCCAAGAAGAAAATGTACTTTAGGTATTATTTAGGAATTAATTATATTGGTCAAGGAGACATTTAATCTAAGTGAACAAAACTTATTTTTGCAAAACATCATTATCCTGGATGAACAGGTGAGAGATATACCTCTCTTTTAGGGAGATAAGTCTTAAAAGAATCTATTCTTCTTGAGATGTGTTTTATTTTATAGGAGATCAGCATGCTTAGGATACCAAAGTGGGATAAGAAACACAAATGGTAGCCTTCACAATTTTACTAAGTTGTTTTATTTTATTTTTATTTTCTTTTTAGCATAGAAATGGCCAATGTAAACATCAAACTTATTCTGGTTAAAATTGAGGGATGATTTTTTAAAAGATTAAAGTAATATTACCAAGCTATGAGTTCAACACTGACACTCATCACCTGTGCTTTTATGCAACGTCACTTTCATTGTCAGATGTTCCTTCTTTTTTGAAACGTGAGTACTACATATTGTAGTGTGCATTGGATGAAACAAAATATATGAAGACACTTTTAAATATAATCACAATTTATAATATTCTTATTATCTGTTGTGAATAGAGGTCAGAATCAGTACATTTGAGAGGCAAAGAGAGTAAGCCAGAATTTGTGTGTGAACACAGAGGAATTTAGGTAAGAAGCACAGTATTTACTTTCTTTTCCAGCTGAGGAAGACTACATACTGCCTACAAGGTCCTGAGTACACCAAGGTCATCAGCTTGGGAAGAACAGCAGTAAGAAATTTTAGAAAGCATCTGTTTTTGTGCAGAGTGTTTCACTGTAAAAAACAAAACAAACAACAGTATGAGCTATCTTAAGAAAAGCTTTTTTGAATGTGTTTAAAGTCTCCTAAATTTCCTGCATATAAATGTTGAATATCTCCAAAATGTCAATCAATCTTGTTTTTCAGTTAACGTAGAAAAAATGATAATGAACTTGCTTTTAGTCAACGCCTTACACAGATTGAGAATAATTAGACTTAGAAAAGAACTATTAGGATATCCAATTTCATCTCTCTGCCCCAAGAGGACTATTTCTCCTGAGAGTCCCTTATTGCTGTGTCCTGACTAGTTTTAAAAGTCTCCAGGAAAGAAATATTTACTATATTCTTGGAGGGCTATTTAATTACAGCCTTAAGGAACACCTGTCTAGGAAACAGGAAGAATGGATTTGGTTCCTGATTTTGTCATTTATTATTTTGTGACTTTGAGCTAGGAACCTAGGCTATCTAAGCCTCACTTTAAAAAGGGATGTCAAACGTATGTCACAGGACTGTGGTGAGAAGGAAGAGCGCAAACACGTGTGAAATTACAGATACACAGCTAGAATATTACAGTCACCTGATAAGGACAATTTCTCTCCTTGACGACCCTCTCTACCAACAGCTTCCTCACGTGCTCCTCCCATACTCCCTCCTTCCACCAACACTTTCCCCAAGGCAAGTACACTTTCTGAATTTCTGGGAGAGGATGTTCCTGCTTTTCTTCCTTCTAGGGCTTCATGTGCATTAGCTCCCCAGGGCTACCACAAGATGCCACAAACTGGCTGGCTGAAAACAACAGATATGTACCTTCTCACTGTTCTAGAGGCTAGAAACCTGGAATGAAAATGTTCAGGGCCAGGTCCCCTCTGAAAATTCTAGGCAAGAATCCTTTTTTGCCTTTACCTAGTTTCTAGGGGCTCCTAGCAATTCTTAGCGTTCTTCATCTGGTAGCTGGTTGGCTCCTATCTCTCTCTCCATCTTCACATGGCCTTTATCCCCATGTATCTCTATATGTACTCCTTCCTTCTTATAAGGACAACAGACATTCGATTTGGGGATCATTAGAATCCAAAATGACTTAACTAATTACATCTGCAAAGATCCTATTTCTAAATAAGGCCCCATTAAGCATTTCCAGTTGGATATGCATTGTGGGGGGGATGCTATTCAACCCACTGTCCCACTTATCATGTGTATCCCCAGCCAACTTCCCAACAGAGCAGCTCCTTCTACTTAAGACACACTGCAGATTCCAATAAGTCATCCCCCTGATGGTGTTAACCTGGTCAATAATTAAATTTTCTCTTTTTACTCAGCTCTCAGGGTTTTCATTCTTTTCATCAAAGAAAATTATTTTCACTCTGACCCAGTTGTACTTATGTTTCTTGAAGGTCATGCATGCCAGGAGAGAGAATAAAGATGAGAGATTTTTATTATAAGATGGAAAGGAGGGTCTGAGGCTGTGAGCCATCCACATGTGCTGAGTTCCTCTGCACCATTCTATAACCTTTGCAGCGAGAACAATTAACGTCAGTCTTTGTTCTATAGTGTGGTTCTACTAAGTGACTTAAGCAAGTCATTTAATTTCTCCCACCTTTGCCCCTCCCTTTTTGTATGCAAACAGGGGAAATAGCAAGTTTCTGGCCTATTATTCGGGGTTGTTGAGAGGGCAGTATGACATGACATATGAGAAAGTAATTTTGAAAGGTTAAGTGATGTATGTATTTGAATTATTTTGAAGAGTATTATTGTTTCCTCCCTAGATTGTAAATGACTTGAGAATGACTACCATGTCTATCTCAGGCTTCTTCTTCCTTCTTTAACCCTTTCTGCAGAGCATTTTACTAATGCCTATAATAAAGCTTTACCTATTTTGGGAGCTCATTTTTTGTGAAATGGAATTGGATTACTACTTTCCTAAATTCAGTGTTTTAAATAACTCTGTTAACACATATGGATAGGAATATTTTTTTCCACAAGCTTTAGAATTCTTTTCTAGTTGTTAACCCACTTTCTTATTTATTTTTTGAATTTCTTTTTATACATGCTAAATGTCCTTTTATCCTTTTCCAACATGAATAGTCAAAATCGTTACTTATTTGCAATGTTGAAAACTGCCCTAAATAAATTGCTTTCTGTTAAGTTTCTTATATTTCTTTGAGATAACTTTTGTGTATAAGAAAAATGTAAGAAATAACTACTGTGTATAAAGCTCTTGCTATGTAATGATGGACATAAAATACTCCACTGGTCTTGTTTCTGCCATCCTCCCAATCTTAAAGAAAAGTTACAATAGTATTTCAATCCATTCATTTGGTGGGGGTCACAAGGTCATAAGCCAATACAAATAAAAACACAGAAAGGTAATGAAAAAACCAGAAAAAAGAAAAAATGCTGATTTTCTCATTGTTTCTTAGCATGAAATATTGTGATAGCCTTCATACCTTTCAACACTTAATTCATTTGGATGAATATATTCATGAGCATGTGATTTCGTTATTCTCAAATGAGTCACTCAAGGTGACATGGTAATTTATTTTAGACAACACGACAAAACAACCTCACTTTGGCTGTTATTGTTTGATTTGACAACAGTGGGACCTAGCTGTGGACCTATCCGCTTGTTTGCTTGTTTGTCTTCATTTACTTTGAGCAAACTAAACAATTCATTTATTGGAGATAATTCATGCTGTCCTCTCCCTCCCCTCTTTTTTTTTTTAACCATGCATTAAATTAGATACAATCCTGAGCCTCTGCATGGGATAGAGCTCTTTAAAACTTTTCACATGTGTTTATTACTAGTTTTTAAATTCAGAACACATATGAGCATTTTCTTTCAGGTATACGTTAATGATGGTTACTATCATTTATTCGAAAAAGGAGATTACATGTATTGGTTCTGTTGTTTACTTGCATTTAACTTAATCTCTCATACCTAGTTTTCTAATTTGTAAATGGGGAATAATACCAACTTCATATGGATCTTAGGAGGATTAAAGGGGAGAACTTGAGTATTACAGAGGCAAGAAGATGTCAATTGAAATGCTTCTTCCATTTTATAGCCGTTTGGCTCCTGGGGAGACCACTGACTTCTCTGAGTCTCAGTTTCCTCATACTTAAAGTGAAAAATAACAGTACTCACTTCAGAGTTGGGACGATTGAGTAAGATGACAAAGAAGACACTTTAATGTTTTCCAAGAATATCAGATCATTTAAATACTAAGTGAATGGCAGCATTTAGAAAACATTAACGCAATTTCTTCAATAAGGGCTGCTTCTTATCTTTGGAGGTGTATGAGGTGTATTTCCTAACCCAATATTATCTACTACACTAAAAATCAAAAATTTTTAAATGCAACTTCTCTGATGCTACCTAAATAAAACTATCTTAGAAAAGTAGTACTTAAAAAAATATTCTGTAAACACACAGAAATTTCATTTCAAGGAAATGTTAATTCAAAACAATATTCTATTATCTCTATGGCCCAAAGCAGTTTTGCAGGAGAGGAGGCAACAGCAGAATGGAACCATTAAAAAAAAAAAAAAAAAAAAAAAAAAAAAAAAAAAAGGATGAATCACAAACGACAATAGAGAAAACCAGAGTTATACATGTGATATAAAATGAAAGGGATAGGTAGCTGGTAATATTAGCTCAGATAACACATCTCAGGCTGACTCCTAAGGTTCATTGTCATTATGGTGAAACTACAGATTACAAAACATTTTTCCCAAAACTCATTTCCTGTAAACTCCTTCAAAACATCTATGAAGATACTATCTATTGAGGGAAAGTCTATATCACAGTTGTGAATATGTCAGCCCACAAGCACCATGAACACATTGAACAGACGATGCGTTAAGTGATCCTGGACCATTCAATTTGTGACCCACACAGAGGTTTGAAAAGTAATGAGGTACAAAATTGTTAATATACTTCTTAGGTTAACGAAGAGCTTGTAGAAAGAAAAATGGCTAAAAAAATTATGTAATTAGTACAGCTTTCCTAAAGAGAGATATAATTACAATAATCATAAATCATTTTTGCTCCTAACTGTAAATAGTGAACAAAGAGATAATGACAGGCCCTCCTTACCAGTTTTCTTTCCAGTAAGAAAATATTTTTTGACATGGGTAACTGTCACCTATGATTGTCAGTTGAGGGAGAAGAGGGGAAGAAAAACCATTTTGTTTTAATTTCTCAAAAAATCATTTTTCAGTAATTGTCATGAATGATCTTTGATAAGCATGAACTTTTCACACTTCTGATAGTTCCCAAGTTGGCTTTGAGGATAAGGGAATGAACAAGGAGAAACACCTTTGCACTTTTGTGTAACCTTCACTCTAAGCCTAAAAATGAGATGTTTTAGGGACAGGCTTTGACAAAGACAAGTTTTGTTGTCTTTTCTTCCCCTCTGAAGGAAAACAAACAAACAAAAAAAGCCCTGCCAAAATATATTATACAACTGGCTTTACTTCATGCTGACTCATTTTTCAATTCCACTGTAAATAAAGGGATCATTTAGTAACTTTACTTTGTCCATAAATATGCTTGTCTGTAGATACAGTTACTTGAACAAAGATGCTTCATATTTGGGAAAACCTGGGCTTTTAACATCTACAAAATTATATTTTTGACATTTTTCTAACAAATATTTTCTGATTGCTCACACTGATAATATAATTTGGGTAACTGCGTAGATATCCAGGGTTCTCTCTTTCACAGACTTGACAACATGACCAAAAGAGTGGTAAAGAGGAATGCAGGTCACCATGGCAGATCTTTCTACAACAGCAATATTTGAAATCATTGTGCTCCTAGGAGATTCAAACACATGGATTCTTGGGGAAATGATGTATTTAAGAAGCACTCCTAGGAGAAACCAGCAAGGTGGTAGGGAAGCACCAAAAGGGAGGAAAAGAAGTAGAGCAAAGGTGGGATTTCAGACAAAGTTCTACAGGGGGTGTAAATTGTAAGTTTTTAAAACTTCTTATTTTCTGATGCTTCAAGCTCCCCACAAACAGGTTGTGAGTACCCCTTCTTGCCCTCTCCTGAGTGTGACCTAACAACAAACACACCAATAAAATCCCTTCACACCTCTTGTTTGTGTTTATCACCCTGACCCTTAATAAAAGCACCTGCCCACTGGTCTTCATCCTCTCCCAGCTTCCCACCTGCTTGGTGAAGCCCACTTTCTTGGCTCTCCTCCCATGTGATCCCCAACTTGGCATGCCCTATCTCCCTCTTCCAGGACTTGTGAGTATAACAAATGTCTTTCAATTTCATACACCTCTCTGTGGTCCTATTCCATGTCCACACCTGACTGATCATCAAGAAAAAAAAAAAAATTAAGTAACATAATTATTCCTTACAACAGCTGGGTGCTTCAGCTGGAGCCCACAGAGAAATTCTAGAGTATAATTTATACTTTCACACAGTGCCAAGGTGAGTAATGGGTTTTCTTACTCCTGAAATTGTCAATCTTTAGCTGTGAGCCACCCAGGACACTCTCAGGGGTTTCCATTTCTGTGACTGGTGGCAAAGATACTCTAGTATTCCAAGGGTAGTTTTCAATTGAAGAGCTGCAGATGTGGGCCCTGGTACGGTCTGGCCAGAGAAGAGGCCAAACAGTGAGGTGCACCAGCCCAGGTTTCAATGTTAAAGGCCAGTCAGCAAGGCAAGCAACAAGGGGACTACATGTACCTTGCCAGAGGCCAGCAGGCTTTCGCCCGGGGAGCCTGAAGTTCCCCTCTGCCATTATTTCACATAAGCCTTGCGTCTCTTCCCTCCTGGGATTTATGCCCTCCCCCCATTTTATTTTTTTCCTTTTTTCCAAATATAAATGGACACCACTCCAAGTAATGGCCCATGATGGTATTTTCTAGAAAAGCTTTTGCGTTTCTTGATACAAGAGACAGATGCTTAGGCCTCCAACTCACCCCCATCTTCATTCTTCCTATTTTGAAAATGTGCCCAGCCATCCTGTGACCATGAACTCAGGAGCAAAAGAAATTCAGAGATACTGACATTACTTAGAGACTTATCAAAAGACAAAAGGTGTCAATCTCCTAACTCCTTGCTTAATATTTAATTCTATGCTAATTGAACACTTGGAGCTGAAGACGTCCTAAGACAAACCTGTGGATGTTGTATTAAGCAGAAGAGCAGGTGAAAGGTGATCAATTTGAGAGACTCAGCATTTTTTTTTTCCTGGAGAGCATCTTTTAGCATGACCTGAAATCTCTTTTTAATTTACCACGTGAGATGAATTTTAATCTGAATTAGAATTTCTTAGTTTCTTTTTTGTTTTGTTTTATTTCATTTTTTTCTCCTTACTAAATATTTGGTGGGGGTTTGTGAGGAAAACCAGATTAGGTGTTGTATTAGCTTCCTATTGTTGCTGTAACAAATTGCCACAAATTTAGTGGCTTAAAATAATGCAAATTTATTATTTCAGAGTTCTGGAGGCAAGTCTGAAATGGGCTAAAATCAAGAGCGCAGAAGAGTTGTGCTCCTTCTGGAGGCTCTAGGGAGAATCTTGCTTCCCTGCCTTTTCCAGCTTCTGGAGGACACCTGCATTCCTTGGCTCATGGCCACATCCTCCACCTCCAAGGCCAGCATTGAAGCGTCTTCAATTTCAAACCTCTCTCTCACTCTCTCTGACCTCTGCTTACATCATCACATCTCCCTTCCTGTCTCTGAATCTCCTGCCCCCCTCTTTCTTTTATAAAGACCCTTGTCCTTTTAATCTGCCCATTTCAAGACCCTTAGCATAGTCACATCTGAAAAGTCCTTTTTATAAGGTAATATGTAAACAGGTTCTGAGGATTAGGGTGTGGACATCTTTGGGGGACCATTATTTCATCTACCACAGGTATAAACAACATTTAAAAGCACACTTCTTTTCTCTACAGTGGTAGAAATAGTTTTAGGTAACTATATTTAATATAACTCCACATATGTATTCTATCATTTGTTAGATAGAAAACTTTTGTTTTTATCTTAAAGGTGAATATTTATAGTTGTCACAAGCTTGTCCTAAGGTTTGAAGAATTTTTTTTTTTTTGCAGTAGGTGGGCCTCTCACTGTTGTGGCCTCTCCCACTGTGGAGCACAGGCTCCGGACGCGCAGGCTCAGCAGCCATGGCTCACGGGCCCAGCTGCTCCGCAGCATGTGGGATCTTCCCAGACCGGGGCACGAACCCGTGTCCCCTGAATCGGCAGGCAGACTCTCAACCACTGCGCCACCAGGGAAGCCCTGAAGAATTTTTAGTACAACACAATCACATTTATATGGGGGTTAAGTTCTAAATTCATACAAAAAGTGAAAATACTGCATAATCAAAGTTATTCTTAAAAATAGTTTAATTTATTTTGCTTTTTCTTGCGTTCTGGCTGCAGTTCAAACCACCCCCCCTACCCCCGAACAGTACAGTGAGAGCCAAGGTCTAGAAGAGCATAAAGTAAACCAAGAAATTTTATCACTCCCTCTGTTTTACTTGTATGTTTGTTGCTGTTTACTTTCTTGCATTTGATATGGTTTTGCATTAACAATGCATATACTAATGGGATTCCACTCCTATTTACAGAATCTGGAATTTGCATCCAGCACACTGAGTGTGAGTCTTTATCCTGGCACTGATTGTCTGTAAAATTTAGACTATTGAAAAATATATATACATATATATTTATACACATATATAGTATATTGAGAAATAATTGCATAATTGGCATTCAATAAAATTTACCATTTTAACCATATAATTAAATGATTGTTCAGTAAATTCAATTTTGCAACCATCAGCATAATCTAATTTTAGAACATTTCAATTACTCCAGAAAAAATCTCTCTTGCACTTTGCAGCCACTGTTGTTCCCATCTCCAGCCTCAGGCAACCACTAATCTACTTTCAATCTTTATAAATTTGATGGCTTTGGATCTTCCATATAAATGGAATCATGCAGTTTGTGGTCTTGTGTGTCTAGCATCTTTTGAGGTTCACCCATGTTTTGGCATGTGCCACTATTTTCTTTTTTTGATGAATAATAGTCTATTGTATAATATAATACATTTTGTATATCTATTTACCAGCTGATGGGCATTTGGGATATTTTACATTTTTGATTATTATGAATGATACTTCTATGAACATTCATATACAAGTGTTTGTGTGTACATGTTTTCATTCCTCTTGGGCAGGTTTCTAGGAGTGGAATTGCAGGATGATATGGTAAATTTATATTTAACATTTTAAAAACACTGCCAAAGATTCCAAAGCAGCCGCAGCATTTACATTTCCACCAGCAATG
Organism: Stenella coeruleoalba; assembly: GCF_951394435.1. Lineage (NCBI taxonomy): Eukaryota > Metazoa > Chordata > Mammalia > Artiodactyla > Delphinidae > Stenella > Stenella coeruleoalba. The sequence goes on from NC_137154.1 coordinate 57,827,536, forward strand.
TAGGAGGGTACCACTTTCTCCACATCCTTGCTAACACTTGTAATTATTTGACTTTTTGATTATAGCCGTCTTAGTGGGTATTAAGTGCTATATTATTGTGGTTTGATTTGAATTTCCCTGATTACTAATGATGTTGAGATTTATTCATATGCTTATGGGCCATTTATGTCTACTTTGGTGAAATGTCTAGTCAACATTTGTTCACTGTTTAATTAAACTTTTAATTAACACTTGAGGATTGCATGCTCATATCAGCAAAAGATAGGACCTAATATTAATCTTACCGCCAAAGATACAGTGCCTGGTTTTTAGCATGAGACTTGGGTACCTGAACCCCTATTAAATTAAAATCACCTCTTTGTATTCTAGTCTAGCTTTTGAAGTCACTAATTCCCTGGTTTCCTTATATTTTTGGAGCAATACTCAGACTTGTTTAACTGGGACCTTGAAAGTTTTTACAACATTTCAGTGACACATCTAATGATACTCTTAGTGACACATAGATGATCCAGAACCAGAACACCCCTGCCTAACAAACTTCAATCACCTCATGGTGGCAAGACCAAATCTTGTTTCCAATCACTAGGAAAGGGTTCTCCAGGTTTTAATACCTCCCTAAAGTGTGTCTGCATTATCCTCCCCTCTTTAGACACTGTGCTTTGGGCTACCATACTACTCTCAGTTTCTTTTTTCTCTCTCAGGAAGGAAGGTCATGTCTTGGCCATAAGAACTACAAGAAAGAAAGTACAGTGAGGGATTAAAGAAAAAAGAACTTATATTCTGTTTAGGGGATAACGCGTAGCTTTACAACTTTGAGTTTGAGGAGGGCCTGAAAACTACATATTTTGTGTTCCCATAGGGGTCGCTAAAGCTCTCAGACCCTCCTCTATACCTCATACAAGGCATAATAGGAAAGCCAAGCCTCCATTTGTTCACCTTTGTCACAAATGCAATTAATGAAAGAACCTAGCTCACAGGATTATTGCATTAATTCAATGCAATTATATATGTGAAACACTTAGACCCTCATTAAGCACTCAGTAAGGGTTAGGTATTATTATCTTTACTTAATTATCAAGTATTTATTGGAATTTTCTTTATGTAAGCAATTGGTAGAGAAAATTTGATGAAGAGTGACGTTTACCATGCTAAAGGATGGACAGACACTTGCAAAGGAGTGGAAAGAAACAATCTATTAAGACTACCTGGGCTATGTCACAAAGGCCAGCAGGAGAGTGACTCTCACAAAGTAGGGAGTATTGCTTTCTGATTAAATATTTCAATGAGATCAAAGAGTGATGACACACCATGAGACACATGTGGTGGGCTAATTAATGACTCTTCAAAGATGTCTACATCCTAATCTCTGGAACCTGTAAATATGCTACCTTACATGGTAAACATGTCTTTGCAAATATGAATTAACTAAGAATCTTGAGATGGCGAGATTATTCTGATTATCTGTGTGAGTCCAATTTAATCACAGGGTGCTTATAAGAGACAGGCAAGAGCTTCAACATCAGAGAAGAAGTTAATGTGACAAGGGAAGCAAAAGAAGAGGTGATATAATATGGAGCCATGAATCAAGGAATATACGTAGCTTCTAGAAGCTGGACAAGGCAAGGAAACAGAATCTCCTGAGAGTCTCCAGAAGAAACCAATCCAGCTAACACCTTGACTTGAACTCAGTGAGACTAGTTTTGGATTTCTGAACTCCAAAAGGGTAAGATGATAATTTTTTTGTTTTCAAGCTACTAAATTTGTGACAATTTGTTACAGCTTCAATCCAAAATAATACAACATGCTTACTATGAGATCACAAGCAATTTTATAAAGAGTAGATTTAGAAGAGTTATGATTGCAAAAGCCAAGAGATAAAGGATTACGATAGAGTGGTATAAGGAATGGAGTGGAGGACTCAGTCAGAGATCATGAGTGATGCCATCCCTTCTTTTGAGTTCCTAGTTTAACAAAATGTATAATTCCTGTGTCTCACTGTAAGCAAACTGGTAGGTGGCAAAAATGTATGAGATCATTTTTTCCCTCAAGAAGTTGGGTCTAGCAGGGGAGAGATCAAAGTGTAAAACTTAAGCATGAAACCATCCAGACTGACTTAAAAACGTCAAAAGAGTAAAGAAACAGTTCATTCTGATTAGGGGGAATGGAGAGGCTTGGGAAATAAAAATGAATATAAAAATAACCTATAATTTGTGACTTAACTGAAAAGCAGAAGTATCCTAGAGAAGGATCTGAAAGCAAGGAATCAGACTTTAGGAAGAAATGAGTGTGAAAATCAGCACAAGGACATTGTGGGGATTGACAAGTTACTTGGCATAAGTGGAAATCAGAGTGCATGAAGGGTAAATGTTAAAATTAGGATAATAAACTTTGAGTTGAATTGAGAAGCTCCAACACTGATCCCTGATATATCTACTGCTCCCCATCTCTACACTTCCCACCCTATTCCAAGCAATATTATCATGTATGACAACCCTTCAGTAGTCCCCATTCCTTGCTATGCTCCATCCGTATTGACCCTATTCTTCCTTTTTCTTTTTTTTAAACACTCCCAAATATTTCTTCTTTATGGCTTCTGCCCTTGCTTTTCCTTCTGCTTGTAGCACTTCAGTCCCTGATGTCCACATGGTTTACCCTATTTGTCGGTCAGGTCTCACTTTATTATGGTGGTCTTCCTTGACCATTTGGATATGATACTCACACACTCCATATCCTACCACCACGTTTTATGTTAATCCTGGTATCCATCACTACCTGAAATTATCTTGTCCATTTATCTACTTGATCGCCTGTATGATCTCACTTCTAACCCCCGCAAATGTCTTAGCTTCTTGAATGTGTATGCCATTAGTCTTGATCATCATTCTACTTCTAGTGCCTGGAACAGTACCTGAGACATACTGGATGCTCAGGGTGTATTTACTGAATGAACTATGAAGGCCCTTGAATGCCATGGAACATGGGGTACATGATGCAGATTCAAATTTATCTCAATCACTTACTTTATGGACTTCCCTGGGAAAGTTACTTAATATCTTTGAGTCTCACTTTCTTGATACGTATAATGGGGATTCTAATACCTACTTTGTAGAGCTATTATGAGGCTCAGCAATTATGCAGAAAAAGTGTCTAACATAGTAACTTATTCATAGTAAGCTCTTGATGATATATGCCATTGTTATTATTATTTCCTTTAGGTATTAGAGGATATTCAAAAGAGAAATCCATGATACAACTAAAGTTTCAAAAATCAGAGAGTCAGTAGGTGGGAGGATGAATTAAGGAGGGAGAGTAATCATTCAGAAAGGAAATGATTCTGCAGGTACACTTTGACAAGGCAACAGTTATGATCCTGGAAATACTTTTGATCTATTAACTTCTCATGGAAATTTCAAGACTAAGAGAGGCATTCAGTTCAGGTGTCTTGACAATATTTGTAGATTGCCAATGGCCACTGTTATGAACAAGGAACATTATTCATATCCCTCCAAATCTTAAAATGATGTTTGCCATATACAGGATTTGCTAATATGACACACAGTGAAATAGATTGGCAACTACAGAGAAGAAAATGAATATGGTATAATAAATGGTTACCTAAGTTGATGCTTTCTTAAAATTTTTAAGTATACTAAAGTATTTGAATGTCATTCCAAAGAAAATGATGGAGAAACAATGTTTCTATTCACTAAAGAAACTGCAATAATATTAATAATACATTACTTGTATTTACTGAACTAAAAAGCTTCTAGAACATTACAAAGGCTAACAGTATGAATATAGCATATCAACAAGTCTTATTTTCCATATTTCCTTTGATTCTCTGCCTTAATTGACTTGGAAGTACCTACCTTGCAGAAAAGAGTGGGTACACAAATGTCAATCTTCAAAATAAAAACAAGAAATTTTGCCTTAAATTAAGTAAAACCAATATGTAAAAAATATTAATTTATCAGTTTTGCATATTTGAGGGACTTGCAAAGAAACTTAGCTTTACAAGACGACTCACCATTTTTCTGTTTATTTAGAATCTGATTCTACAACACAGTGTTCAGATCAAGGTAGGTGTTGTAATTTACCAAATATTGGTTGTTGTATAAAATCCCTTGCAAATATTTCTCTTTTTTTTGGTAAATTTGGTAAACTCATATAATTCATTTATACTGTTGCCATTACCAATAAATGGGTTAGATGGACATTGATTTTGCTTTCGTAGCACTTTGTGTTTACCTCTGCCATATCTTATTTCATACTATAGAACAATTAACTGGTTTCTTATCTCTCTTATGGAAAATCTCTTTGGATTAAAAGTGTTTTCTTTGTCTCTGAATCTCTGATCCCAAGCACTGTTCCTGTAACATAGGCAATACTTAATAGATACTTGTTGGTCTGAATCAAATCTCCAAATTCTCCCTATGCCACTATTCAGATGCCTGAAATTATACTCTGTAAATTTATACATTATATTTTACTTGCTATCGCTTGATGTTGATATCTGAAATATATATAAATTCCTCTGGTTATTTGCACATATTATTTTCCATTATAATAATAGCCAGTGTTAGTTGATACTATGTGCCAGTTAATCTCTCTCTCTCTCTCTCTCTGTGTGTGTATATATATATATATATATATAACATTGAATTCTCACAAAAAATCTAAGTACAGGGCTTCCCTGGTGGCGCAGTGGTTGAGAGTCCGTCTGCCGATGCAGGGGACGCGGGTTCGTGTCCCGGTCCGGGAAGATCCCACATGCCGCGGGGCGGCTGGGCCCGTGAGCCATGGCCGCTGAGCCTGCGCGTCCGGAGCCTGTGCTCCGCAACGGGAGAGGCCGCAACAGTGAGAGGCCCACGTACCGCAAAAAAAAAAAAAAAAAAAAAAAAAAAAAAAAATCTAAGTATGTACTAATTGGCAGGTAAGAAAAATGAAGATGCTAAGAAATTGTGACTTGGTCAAGGTAAACATTTGTAAGTGACAACTGACTTCAGTTCTTATTCCAAAGATATGAGTGTTCAAATGAGCCACAATTTTCAAAAACGTGTCAATAGTTTATTTTGAAATAATTAAAATGTATAGAAAAGTTGTAAGTACAGTACATAGAACTCCCGTATCCTTGAAACCAGTTTCCCCAACTGTTAAGGTTCTGCTGCATTTGCTCTGTGGCATTTGTTCTCCTCTTCTCTCCTCTCCTCTCTCTCTCTCTCTGCATAGCCCCGTTACTATTAGTGTTTTTGTGAACCATCTGAGAGTGAGCTACCAAAAACCTTCTAATAGCTGGCTGACAATTCTACATAGAATAAAACCTAGTATCTTTACTATGGCAATAAGGTTCTAAGGAACTGGCCACAGAATGTCCCTCTAATCACTCGTTATTTGCTAAATCCACTCCAGCCACACTGGCATCCCTGCTGCGTCTCCCACCTCAGAGCCATTGTACTTGCAGTTCTGCCTGCATGCGATATTCCTTCCCTAAATATCCATGGGGCTCATTCTCACTCCTGAACTTCATTTTGGTTTCTTTCCTGACTACTTTTACTAGTCAGGGTTCTCTGGGGGAAAAGAAACAATCTCTCTCCCTGCCTCTGTGTCTCTGTTTCTCAGAGAGACACAGAGAGAGAGAGAGGAGGGGGAGAAGAAGAAGAAGAAGAAGAAAAAGGAGGAAGAGGTGAAGAAGGAGGAGAAGAAGAAAAAGAAAAAGGAGGGGGGAGGGGGAGGGAGAGGGGGAGGGGTACTAATCTGAGGGCCTGAGAAGCAGCAGAGCTGAAAGATTTAAGCTTCATTCCAAGTCTGAGTCCAAAGGCAGATCTCTAATATCTCATGTGGAAGACAGGCAGAGAGCCAATTCTCCTTTACTCTACCATTTTGTTCTCTCCAGGCAGCAGATGGATTGGATGAGGCCACCCATATGGGGAGGGCCATCTACTCTGTCTACCAATACAAATGTTAAACTCATCCAGAGACACTCTCACAGACACGTCCAGCATGACATTTAACTAAATATTTGGGTGCCCCATGACCAAGTCAAGTTGGCACATAGTATTACTTATCACACCACTTTACCTAAAACTAGAAGCTCACTATTTTTCTTCATATCATTTTGTCACTCTCTGACCTGAACTTATGTATCTATCAACAATTCATTGTCTGTTATTTCCATTGAAAATGTGTGCACAGTAAAGGCAAGTCAGTGTTTTTTCTTCTATAGCATTGTATTTCCAGTGCCCAGAACAGTGCTTGAAACATAGCTGGGGCTAATTAAATATGTGTTGAATTTTTTGTAAAAAATGAATGAATGTATTAATGATTTTAGTGTTTGATGGCATTATAGCCAATATTAAATTGTGAAAACTTGTAGGTTATCTATAGCTCTCATCCTTTTGTTACTCCAGGGCCTTCTATAGTACCTAGTTAATGAATTTGTATTGAAGGATTGAGAAAATGAATAAGCAAATGAGTAAAAAAAATTAGCAAAGAGCCATTCATACAGTTCTAGATTACTGATTCTCATTCCAGTGCACTTTCTGGTAGCCCACACAACTATACATCTCACCTATTTAACTATGTACCATCTTTTTTTTTTTTTTTTTTTTTTTCTGGTCCTACCGCATGTGGAATCTTAGTCCTTCCACCAGGGATAGAACCTGTGCCCCCTGCAGTGGAAGCGCAGAGTCTTAACCACTGGACTGCCAGGGAAGTCCCTGTACCTTCCTTATTTTTAAGTCTGGCAAAATTTGATTTGCAAAATCAATTTGCTACTAAGAGTAATTGCTGGTCAAACTTCTTTTTTCCCTGAAAGGTTATTAAATCTCTTTCTACATAGGTAAAATTTTCAGTCTGAGAACAGTTTGAAAAAGAGCAGTAGTAGCTTGAAAGACTTATAAATAGCTAAATAGCACTGTTATTTAAATAAAAGTACCTTTTAAATAAGCGATAAAAATGACCTTTGTGGCATTTGATTTTCAGTGATGACAATGAGGAATGAAAACCAAATACCTGTGAGTGCAGGTTTCATTCATGTTATTAGTTTGTTTCTGGTGAGTATTTGAAATATACAACAGAGAGAGAATAGACACTGAGGTTGGAAATCAGGGCTGGAGTCCTGATCTGATGCTTTCTTCACTTCTTCACTTCTGGGCAAATTACCTGATGGCGTTGTTTGTGGTGCTGCAAATGACAGTGCTCCCCTACTTTCACCTGACCTGTGTTCAGATCCCAATTCTGTTTCTAACTGTGCGATTAAGGGCAAGTTTTTCTCTGGGCCTCTGTTTCCCCATTTCTAAAGACAAGGACATACTGCCAACTTCAAATGTGTATAATGAGGACAAAATGAGAGGTTGTATGCAAAGTGTACAAAGCACATTAAATATTGTACTATTACTTCTGTCCTTTCTCTTTCTCCAGGACACAGTAGAATGAAAAGAGTATTAAAAGTTAGTACACACAATGCCTAAGTAAAAATGGGGCATGAATTTCTATCTCTAATGCTCTCAAGAAGTCTCCACTTCTATGTAAAATAGACAAATGATAAAAGTGAATAGTAAACTCAAGTTTTCTCTACTGCACTCCCAACCAGCTCCCTCTAACCCTGTGTATCATCTGCCTAGTGAATAAGAGCAGTAGATGCTCAAACTAGAAACCTAAGAGGTGTTTGATTTCTCTTCTTCATCACTCAGATTGTTAGTCAAAAAGCCCGCCCATTTTATCCCAGAAATGTCTCTGCACTCTACCCCACCTTGCTCCTAAACCTACACTACTTCCTCCTCAGTTCAGCGTTTCATGACTTCTTATTAACTAGCTTGCTTGGCCTTCCTCCTTCTAATCTTAGCTTCTTTCCAATCCAACTGCATTAAAATTGTCAGTGCTTTTCAAAATCTTATTGAGTTGCTCCCTACAGCAATGGATTCTTGTTGAATAAAGGATAAAGTAAAAAAGAAAAAAAAAAGTAAACCCAATGCAATAGAAATAGCAGCAAAAATAAACAAATGGGACCTAATCAAACTTATAAGCTTTTGCACAGCAGAGAGCATAAACAAAACGAAAAGACAACCTATGGACTGGGAGAAAATATTTGCAAATGATGAGACCAACAAGGGCTTAATTTCCAAAATATACAAAAAGCTCATACAACTCAATAACAAAAACCCAAACAACCCAGTTGAATAATGGGCAAAAGACCTAAATAGACATTTCTCCAAAGAAGACATACACATGGCCAACAGGCACATGGGAAGATGCTCATCATTGTTAATTATTAGATAAATGCAAATCAAAACTACAATGAGGTACCACCTCACACCAGTCAGAATGGCAATCATTAAAAAGTCTACAAACAACAACTGCTGGAGAGGGTGTGGAGAAAAGAGAACCCTCCTACCCTGTTGGTGGGAATGTAAATTGGTGCAGCCACTATGGAAAACAGTATGGAGGTTCCTCAAAAAACTAAAAATAGAGTTGCCATATGATCCAGCAATCCCACTCCTGAGCACATATCTGGACATAAGTGTAAATCAAAAGATGCATGCCCTGCTATGTTCATAGCCTCACTATTCATTATAGCCAAGGCATGAAAGCAACTTAAATGTCTGTTGACAGATGAATGGATAAAGAAGATGTGGTACATATATACAATGGAATATTACTCAACCATAAAAAAGAACGAAATAATGCCATTTGCAGCAACGTGGATGGACATAGAGATTATCATACTAAGTGAAGTAAGTCAGAAAAAGAAAGACAAATACCAAATGATATCACTCATTTGTGGAATCTAAAATATGACACAAACGAACCTATCTATGAAACAGAAACAGACTCAGAGACATGGAGAACAGACTTGTGGTTGCTCAGGGCAAGGGGGATAGAGGAGGGATGGACTGGGAGTTTGAGGTTGGCAGATGCAAACTATTATATACAGAATGCATAAACAATAAGGTCCTACTGTATAGCACAGGAAACTATATTCAATAGCCTGTGATAAACCATAATGGAAAAGAATATGAAAAAATATATATAACTGAATCACTTTGCTGTACAGCAGAAATTAACACATCATTATACATCAACTATACTTCAGTAAAATAAATTTTATAAAAGTAAATAAAAACCTTAACCTATCATTTAAGCTCCTTTAACATCTAGTCCTAACCTACCTATGCAGTCACATTTCCTATCACCCATCACTAAGTTCCAGATACTATACCCTAGTCACAACTCTTCTCTTTGAACCTGCTACACTTTCTGATGTATCCTTCACCTCCTCTTTGCATATGTAACTCCCTGACCAGCCAGCCCAAAGTAACTGTTCAGATGCTCTATCACATCACTACGTTTTATTTCCTTTATAACATGTATCTCCAACTGATATTTTCTCACTTATTTATTTATATATCATCCCCTCCTGCCATAATATAAATCATATAAGAACAGTGATCCTGTTTTGTTCAGTCATGCTATCCTGGAATCTACAAAATTACGTGGAAAATGTTAAGTGCTTCAAATTTTGTGTTAAATAAGTAAATGAATGATTTCCTCTCCAATTGCCTATACTCCTTCTAACTGGCCAACTGGTATTTGTCTTTCAATTCTCACTGTAATAGACTACAGAAGGATATGACAGAGATTACTCACCAATATTTATGTCCTTTTCTTCCTGACCACAGAGTTACACTACATTTTCCAGCTTCCCTTGCAGTTAGATACGGTCATATGACTATTTTCTGGCCAGTGTAATACGATGAACAGAAGTGATGTTGACTGCTTCTTGCCCTGTTCTAACCCATTTAAATTTCCCATACACAATCATTGCTCTTGTTCTTCAGTCAGGGGGTGAATGAGAATGTGTCTGGGGATCTGCATAAGAGGGAGGCACAAGATGAAAGAAGCCTGTGCCCCTGAAGTACTGATGAGAGTGGAGCCTCTGCCCTCCAACCAGCACCCACACTGAAGTGTGATTTGAGTGATAAACTTTTATTTCATTAAGTCATTGGGGTTTGAGGAGTAAGTGTGATAGCAATTTACCCTATCCTGACTCATACAAATCATTTAGTGAGAACATGTGACCCCTCGCCCCATGCTCAACTAAACTATGAGTTCCTTAAGAGCAAAGGTCATGTCTGATTCAATTTTATATCCTCATCCCCTAGTACAATTGCTGATATATAAGGTGTCATGAGAATGGATGGATAATTACGATGATATCCAAATTCTTTCTAAAATGAGACTTACTCCCAAACAACATCAAAGTCCCCCGTCTTGTACTGGTTTTTCCTTAACCAAATTAAAATCAATAGGAAAAACAGAAAAGGGACGGCAAGTGAGATCAGACTGACCCATTCTCAAAGACTGCTTCTGACTATGTGACCTTGGGAAAATTATTTTTCCTTTACAAGTTTCAATTTCTTCATCTGTAGATCAGGATAATAATTATTATAAGGGCTAGAGATAATGTATATAAATCATATAACCATGGCTGGCAAATATTCTAGGCATGAATATGGTGTGGATAAGGATTATTTTCATAAGTATAAGTCAAAAATCTATATTTCTCCATGGAAACTGCAGAAAAAAGCAGAGCAGTCTTACTTGGTAGAATACTAGAGAAGGTTGTTAGTACTGATAATATTTCTTACAAAGGAGGGAAGCTGTACCATTCCTCTGCAGTTTTGGTTATGGTCTAATGCTTGTGGGGACATAGGCAGCATATACCTTGGAAGGAGAAAGTTGATGGTAGCTCAAAAGCAGCGCAGGCACCCCAGGGCTTTGCTGAAAGCTTAGGTCATTTGTAGGAAGCAGTGACTGACCCAGCTACTGAGAATATGACAGACAGAAAACCAGAGATTTGAGGATTATAAGAACTGAGCAATAGCAACTGGAATTCCCTGGTTATTCTTCAAAATTCTGTAGCATTGCATTTATTATTTGTAAATGGATATTTTTTTCAGAAAAATCACAGCAAATCCAGCCATTGGTGGTAAGATTTTAAGCTAGAGTTTTCTCCAGAGAGATTTATTTAGAACAAGCCTTTGAACCATTTAAAAGCAAACCAAGCAAATCTTCATGAATTTTCCCCAAAGAAATCACCCCATTTCTAAGCAGAAGATCAGATGATATACAACAGCCAATACTGACTTATTGAAGATGTTATCCAATCCTCTGTTTTTCCTCATAATGTTTTAAGAAGATAGGGACACGTTATGCTACTGAGTCTTCAAAGGAAGCAGAAAAATCCAGTACATAATTTTAACCCGGGGTAGAAAATTTGAAGTTGACATGAACTTGGCTTCAATGTAGTATTACAATCCATGTCTTTGCCTTTGGGAAAGTATGAAGATTGGTTCTTATGCTGGAGTGTGAGCTTTTAATTTTAAGACAGACCCAAGAAGTCCTGGACCAAACTACGAAACTAACAATATTACTAGCTCCATCACTGCTGGCCTATCATGAATAACTTCTCAATTTAAAAGGCACTTTCACTGACATTACTTAGTTTAATCTCCCAAGGGGAACACTACTAGGCATCATGAGATTTCCACAGAATCAGTACCACATCCATCAAAGAACTGAAGTTGAGGAGTCTAAAGAAACAGGAGAAGGTAGTGAAAAGGGACAACTGAACAGGTTTGATTTCTACTTAGGAAGTACCACTACCATTGGAGAGCAGAGCACTGCAGTTGTGGAATCCAGAGTAAAGGGAGATAAAAGAAATTCTAAGTCCCAGCCAATGTTTAGTCTCTTGTGGATCACAATAAAAATGAGAGGACTTGAATTTGGGAAGATTATACATGATTTGGCACTACATCAAAAATCATAAGTTTAAGAGAACTGAAGTACTGAGAAATAGAGTTTAGTGTAGTGTTAGCCTCATTTTATTGATAAGAAAAGAGAGAATCAGGAAAATGAATAACTTGATTAAGAATTCAAAATGAGAAAGTAACCAAGTAGGGATAAGAGACCCAGGATGAGACCTGTACCACATTATTCCACATGGGAACCTCCTTAATCTTGAGATATGGTATAAGTGTGGTAAGTCCTCATCTATCATAACACAAGTCAATAAATGTCAAAAACTTGTAACTCAAGAATTAGCAGTGTAATTATTTCATTTGGCAATATGAAATTAATGACCACAGTAAATAATAAGATAAATTAGTAGAGTTAAAGTGGTTCCTTCTAAGCAGCAATACTGAGTATGGGAAGACACATCTTTAAATATTTAAACTTTAAAAATTAAAAATAAATAAATAAAACTTAAATCACAATGCATTAGAATGAGCCCTAGACATGGTGTCTTTTACTAGCTTCAAGATGACTTTACCAAAACTCCCAATTAAAAAAATCTGTATAACAGGTTGACTATTATATTTATCTATATAATACATGTAATTTTCTACCCTCCCTATCAAATAGAGTAGAGCTCTATTGAAAGAATTTATACATGGGACATAACTTCTGTTGACATTAGAAGATTCTTGAGATATAATCATAGTTCTACTAATATACTTACTGTGATTGTTAGATCATGTGGTACAAAGCGGAAAGTACTTAATAGTTAAGATAAAGATACACATCTGAGAGAGTGGTTCAAGATAGCAGCATAAAAACAGCCTGAACTTGCCTCCTCCCACTGACACAACAAATATATAGCTGCCTATGGATCAATTCCCTCTGAAAAGAACCCGAGAACAAACTGAACACCTGCTTCATGACAAAGGATAAAAAGGACCACATGAAGATGAATAGGAGAGGCAGAGAAATGCTCTCACCCAGAATGCCAGCACATAATAGGGAGGGATCTCACCAGATGACATTTCTCCCAGGGGAGCAAGGGGTTGCCACCTCACATTAGGCACCCCAGCCCCTAGGATCTACTCCAGGAAGATGAGTCCCCAGAATGTCGGCTTAGAAAACCAACGAGGCTGACATCCAAGGATCCCACAGCGCTGTAGGAAACAGAGACTTCCCTCTTAAAGGGCTCATATGTGGTCTCACTCTCCTTGAGACCCAGTGAAATAACAGCAGTTAGAAATTTGCAAATTGAAGAGCATTGGCTAGAGGGGCAGGAGATGGTGGAAAGATTCCCCAGAGATGGAGACACTGGCAGATGCCAATGTTGCATTGCAAACCTTACCTGCCAGCACAGGCTGGTGAGCTTGAACGTGGGGCAAGTGATAGCGGCACCTCCTTCCACGTTGCTGAAGCCAAAGAGCTCCCGCCCGCGGTTACAGCACCTGACTCCTTGGCTGGGACTGGCAAGTTCAAGTGGTCCTGTACAGCACAGGGAATATAGTCAATAATATTGTAATCACTTTGTAGGGTAACAAGGTAACTAGACTTATTGTCCTTCAGAATATATTGAATCATATGATGTATACCTAAAACTGATATTGTATGTCAATTACACTTCAATTAAAAAAAAGCTACACGTGCATTGGAAAAGCCAGAATTAAATGGCCTTGTGTCCATTGACTTCAAAATGCACTAGAATGATGAATAATACATTTTTGTGTCTCAGCTATCCATGGCATTTGTGACCTACAATTCCTCTGCTCTGAAGAGCAAAAGGTACACACATTTCATTGAATTTTTACCATAAGGACTTGTGACGAAGGCTATGCCCCAAGCACGTTGGTTAATGCGGAGAAAATCACATCCATATACACCTCTTGAATTCATATCCCAAGATTAAAATACTGGTGGTGCATCCCTGCACAGATGGCTTGGATGGGAAAAGGGTATCAATTCCTGGCAGAGTCTCTATGTGGCCTTAGAGAGTAATAGCTTGGCCTTCAGTGACATGCAAAATTTTATATTCACTTCAGTTAAAAACTACACCTTGTACATTTACAAGTAAAAGACTTCATCATACCTATGGTCCTAAGGGAAGCCATGGAATTACTAAAACCTGTCTTTCAGAGTAACTGCTAAAAGCAACACTTTATTAAGACGGGGCCCTGACATTTTAACATTTCCATCGTCTTTGCCGTAAACTGGCATTCCTTAGGTGGTAAGCCAGAGAATATGCATTTGGAACAAATGCACTGTATGGCTGGATCCATGTTTTTCTCTCCATTTCTGCTTCTGGTTTGCACACTTCCAAACCATCTTCAGCTTAGTTGGCAGAGTCATCCATCTTAAATAAATACCTGACCCAGTCTTTCCACTGCTTCAGTCCCTTTAGATGGAGTCACGCAGCTCACAGAATGAACCACAAATTCTTAGCAAGCTATACAAGATCGGCTATGACCTGGCTTTTCTCCAACTGTCCAGACTAACATTTTGTAACCATTTTTAATGTGCCTGGCACTGCACTAAGTCTTTAATGTGAATTATACCTTTAAAACTCAGCACAATCTCCTGTGAGTACTACTATCATCCACATTTTATAGATGAGAAACTGAGGTTCAGAGAGGGTAGTTTTACCAAAGTTACAGTATTACTAAGTGGTGAAGCTAGGGGTTCAAGATCAATATCTTTCTCTCTGGAGCCACTCCTGCTTCACTTAGTATGGTTTTGTGATTCCAATCTCCATTTTCTCTCTATTTGTGAGCTTCCTCATTTATACTGGGAGCACAGTGCATTTTCTTCTAAAACACAGCTTTAGTAGCTGAGTATTTTTATTCCACAACAAAGAAACTAAGTCATTTCTATTTTTTGCAGGAAGTTTTTAAAAAGAGAGAAAACAAAATTTGAAATAGGAATATGAGACAAAATCATGACAGTGTAGGAGGAGGATTTAAATGAAGTCTAAAGAAAGATAAAGAAAGCGGTGGAAAATCTTTGAACACTCTCAAATTCTATAGGCTGGAGAGAATTGAAGTGGGGGGAGAGAGAGAGAGAATGAGATATCCTAATTTTTTTTTTATCAAGTTCCAAGAAGTAAGGGATGGTAAATAAGTATCAATTATTCACTTATTATTATTCTCAAAGACTTTAAATTTTTTTATCATAGTCTTTATTTGGTATGCTGTTATTATTTACTTACTTTAACAAACATAGAAAAAGTATTTATAAGGACCTTTATATATTTGCATATCACAGTGGTCTCCCTCCATTCTAGATTTTCCCAGATGCAAATCCTCCAACCTTGGAGGTTTTTCAGGATTGTAACTATGAAGTTTTGCAGAGTGGTGGGGATGGAGTCTGCTATATTTGTTGCTTCCTAAAGACACGAGTTTTTTGGGTTTTTATTTTGTAACTCTGGCTTTGTTTATGCTGCTGCCTCCCCTTGGGCATACAGTATATTTCTTTTTGTTCTTTTCTAACTCCTACTTGTCCTTGGAGGTTAACTTAGGTGAGATCATACCTTCTCTCCCATGACCACACACATTCTGGAACAGGTTTCCCTTCTCAGATCATCTATAGCACCTTGTACATGTGTCTGTGATGGCATTTCCACATTGTACATAAATTGTCTGTCTTCCAGTGGAAGAAACATGCCTTTTGTTGTTTGTTTGTTTTTAGTGATAGTGTTACATAATAAGTAAGAATGTTGATGCAGGAACCAGTCCTGGCTCTACCTTTTACTATCTGAGAGGACTCATGGAAATTAGTCCACTTCCCTGTGCCTCCGTGTCCTTATCTATAAATGGGAATCATCAAAATAACTACTTTATAGGTTAGTTGTGCCAATTCATGTGAAGTGATTAAAAAGATAGCTGGCACATAAAAGGATCTCAGTGTTAACTGAGCTGACCGATTTGTCTACCTATGTCAAGAGACCTTGATTAACCAACATGATTTCATTCCTTTAGATCTTATTTTCTCCCCTAATTAAAAAAAGAAAAGAAAATATTGAGGGTCCAGATTTCTGAAAGAGTGGAGAATACCTGTGTTCAAGAAATAAATGAACTTCCCCATATTTTATCTGGACCTACCATAGGACTTACCACTTTTCACCTTGTGATAGAGTTCTCTGGTATTCCTGTTTTATATCTTCCCTGAGCAAGTTGGGCCCATATCTTCATTTGTATCTTACCTTTTTAGTGCCTAGTTTGTTACCTTGATGCATAATAGAACCTCAAATGTTTGCTACATGAAAATCTATAAATATATCTACAAGGAATTGAAAGAACCAGTAAGCCTGATACTATAAAGGGTTAACTTGAATTGTTGTTCTTCAAATTGGACTCTGTGACCATGAATCACTGTTAATATCCTCAGAAGTAAGAAACCTTATAATTATAAAATATAACTTCATAAATTTCTATTACAATTCCAGACACTATAAAAATCAAAATATATTCCCACCCTCTAAAATCTTAATTCAACAGAACAGTTAAGCACTTGGTGAGTATTTATAGACTTCACTGCCTTATGGTAGATATTTGGTAGTAAATATTCAGGATTAGACATTTGCTCTCAAGGAACTTACAAGTGTTTGATGTCATCCTTCTCCTTTAACTACATTTTAAATATATTTTTATGATTCATCAAAATAACCTCACTTTAATAGCAAATGATATATTCTGCTTGTCTGTGTACAATATATTCTGTGCAATATATCCCACAGAGAAGAGCTAACATATTTTTTTTGCAGTTCACTAAATATCAGAAACCCTATATTTAATCAGATATTTGAAGAAAAGTACTGATGTACTTGGGCAAAAAATTAAAAGAAACTAAACCTACTAAAACTTTTAATTAGATCTAATGTTTTCTTACTCCATTTAGCAAATCAAATAATTCATTGATTGAAATAAAAGTTTATTCTCCTTTTATTAATAATTGCCATTAATCTTATGTGTTAGCTTTTAAACCTGTGAAGCTCCTAAACACTACACAGACTCAGCCTGAAGAACTCTGTTAAGTCCCTATTTCTAAGCTCTCTCTAGTGCACACTATCATTCTCCTCTCTCTCTCTCTGGACTGTGCTTTCTTTATTTTAGATCCTTTCTTCCTTCACTTGCTTTCCCACAGATTGCTTTGAAAACTGAAGGGCTTAAGTGGCAACAGAATTTTACACCCAACACTTTAGTCTCAACAATGCTTTGCAAATGCCATTCTATCTGTCCACAACCATCTCTTCCTATACTGTGGCTGGCTACCTGGAAAAGTCTACTCCCTTCCAGGACACAGCTCTAAAGGGTCATTCTGGAGAATATCTCTGGCATCTCCACACCAAGATCAATTTAGTTTCTCTACATCATCTAACATCATGAGGACATTTCAAACATTGAATCAAACTTCTCACACATTATTTCATTTCACCTGCGCAATGGTCCTGCAAAATATACACTATTACAATCACAAGCTAATGGCTAAACAAATGGTGGCTAAGTAAGGTTAATTCATTTGCTGAAATTTACTATGTAGAGGAGCTGGGATTCAAATATAGGTCTTCATGACTCCAAATCCTGAGTTCATAGCCATGAATCTATATAAAATGCTATTAAAACTCAGTGCTCTATAATTACCTATTCTATGCTCATTCTGCAGCTACATACTTAGGTCTTTGAGGAAATGGACCTATCATTACATTTTTAATGCCCAGAACTAGGGGTTTAATAAGTATTTATGGGATGGATTGATGAGTTGGTGGATAGAGAGAGATGGAAGAAAGAAAGAATATGCAGACTGGAGGACAGACAAATGACTGAATGAATGGCTGAAAAACTGAAAAGATCGAATGCCTGTGGGTTGGCTTTTGGTCTGACATTGTGATAAGATTTACTTCTTGTGTCTGCTTCCCCATTCTCTGCCATGGCTTATCTGCCTATACAACCATTCATGAATGCTAATATATCCTGACTATTTTTCACCTATTGTTGTTAATATATACTAATTTTCATTTCTGGGAGTGCTTATAGAATATATTGCTGATATCTGAGTAGTGCTTTAATTTTGCATGCATTCTTCAAGATAATATATGTAATATTTTCTGAAGTAATATTTTGCAAAAAATAGGTTTAATTCACCATTGAGTATGTGACTAATAAATGCTTTTTATATGAATAAATTAATCAAAATGAATGCATTAAGGAATTAATCAATCAATCAAGCACCTCATCAATGCTTGAATATAGAAACTGGATTAAGCTACAAACTCATGTTAGTTTCACACTGTGGCCAAGAGACCTGACAGTTACTACCCAAATATGACTCTGTGACAGGTATTCTGTGACTCTGTGATGGTAAGCTCTAACGCATACTGAATCATATAATCCTCATAATAGCCGTGTTAATATGTTTTCATTCCCATCTCAGATATCTGTAAAGGCTCAGAGACCTTACATTTGATGCATTAAGAAGCCAAGCACGTATGAAGCAGCAGAACTCAGATTCAAATCATATCATTCTGATTCTCTATCGCCTGCACTTTTCTTTGTACGTGGACTACAGAATGCCTTTGAAAGTTATATAAATTTGGTTCGCAGTGTTTAAAACAATTATACCCACTTTCCTAATGACACTGAGGTTTGCTGGTCAGATATATTACTATAGTTACCAACCTTCATCCTGAAAAAGATAATTAAAACTATGAGAAAAGCTGAATACTCAATTACAGATAACATTCTTCATCACACTGGCCTCAGCTGCCTTCTGAGGAGCTGCGTAAAAGAGAGCCTAGTACTTCCCCTATATAACTCAGTACGATCTACCTTCTGATCCTTTCCTCCCCCTGCCTTCTCCATACATAGAAAGATAATCATGTATTTATGTAAGGCCTTTTATGGCTCAACGTATTTTTCAAAAGGTGATTCATTCTGGAGAAGCTTTCTTGTGATTACTGACTTGGCATATTCTCCAAAATAAAACTGCACCTGGAGTACATACATTTTCCCAGGACAATGCTATACACCTGTTTTATCCCAAACTGAGAACTCATTGATTTTATTTTTTCTTTTAATAGCTAATTTTTTCCCCAGCTTTACTGAGTTATAATTCACACAAAAAAATTGTATATGGGGCTTCCCTGGTGGCGCAGTGGTTGAGAGTCCGCCTGCCGATGCAGGGGATATGGGTTCGTGCCCCGGTCCGGGAAGATCCCACGTGCCGCGGAGCAGCTGGGCCCGTGAGCCATGGCCGCTGAGCCTGAGCGTCAAAAAGAAAACGCACTAAAGGCAAATAGAAATGGCTTTTTTGATATACTTGGAAAAAATTATAAACTTAATAAACTTCTCCTGATTTCTTGTTGTATTCCCCCTTACCAGATAGTAGTTTGGGGATCTTTTTCTGATCTGTTTTTTTTTTCCTTTGTTTTTTTTAAACATCTTTATTGGAGTATAATTGCTTTACAATGGTGTGTTAGTTTCTGCTTTATAACAAAGTGAATCAGTTATACAGATATACTCTTTTAGCGAATTTACAATATACAGTATTATTAACTATAGTCACCATGCTGTAACTAGACCTCCAGAACTTTTCATCCTGAATAACTGAAATTTATACCTTTTGACCAACACCTCCCCACTTCTCCCAACCCCTGGGCTCTGGCAATCACTCTTCCAACTGCTTTTATGAGTTCAACTATTTTAGATTCCATATGTAAGTGAGATCACACAGTATGTGTCTTTCTGTGTTGGGTTTATTTCACTTAGCATAATGTCCTTCAGTTTTATCCATGTTGTCACGAATGATACGATTTTTTTTTTGACTCAAAAATATTCTATTGTATATGTTCTCATTGTATACGTATACCATATTTTCTTTATCCATTCATCCATCAACAGATATGTAGGTTGTTTCCATATCTTGGCTATTGTGAATAATGTTGCAGTGAACTTGGAGATGTAGATATCTCTTCAAGATACTGATTCTACTTCCTTTTGGATATATACCCAGAAGTGGGATTACTAGATCATATGGTAGTTCTATTTCAAACTTTTTGATGAACTGTTTTCTATAATGACTGTACCAATTTACATTTCCACCAAGAGTGTCCAAGGATTTCCTTTTCTCTATATCCTCATCAACACTTGTTATCTTTTGTCTTGTTGATAATAGCCATTTTAATAGATGTAAGATGCTATCTCATTGTAGTTTCAATTTTCATTTCTCTGATGATTAGTGATGTTGAATACCTTTCATATACCTTTCAACCATTTGTATGTCTTCTTTGGAGAAATGTCTATTCAAGTCCTTTGCCTATTTCTTAATTGGGTTATTTGGCTTTTTATGCTATTGAGTTTTTTGAGTTCCTTATATATTTTGAATATTAAGCCCTTAATAGATGTATCATTTGCAAATATTTTCTCCCATTTCATAGATTTTCTCTTCAATCTGTTGACTGTTTCCTTTACATGAAAACTCATCAGTTTTAGGACCATGATAACCTCAAAGGGTTAGGAAATGAGAAAAAAGAAGAAAAAAAAAAAAAAAAACTAACGGATTCTTCCTTAAAGGCAATAATTTAGATCTTTAAAGAAAATGTAATGGTTCTAAATTATATATTTTCTTATGAAAAGCTACTTATTCACTATTCATAAGAAAATCTTTTAGATTATTTATAATATGAGACTATATGAAATAGGATTGCTTCAATGAATTAATTTTAAAGGTTAGTGAGAAATCAGAAATCATTACAAGAAAGAAAATATATGGACTAAGTGTTTAAGATAAGTTAATTACTGTAGTTGAACATGTACATTAGAGTAAACTTTCTGGCAGCTAAGTTAATGAAGGAAGACACTTGGTGGTTCATAGCGTTCACGGATACGAGAAAATAAGATGATTATCAGGAGAGGCAATTTCTTCCTGGGCACTGCACTAGGAGGATTTCACCTTGAGCAGAGACAAAACTGAAACGGGTGAGCATGGACTCTGGATTACACAGTCCTGAATGGGGACTTCTCTGTGCATAAACTTGGATAGGTTAAATAACTCTTCTAAGATTTACCTCAGTAAACATAATTTATGTTTAACATTTAATTAATTCAAAAAATATATATATATATACTCATTTGAATTGAAAAAGAAAAATGACAAATTAAATCTATGTATACCCATGTTTAGGAACAAAGTATGACCAATACCTCTGGAGATCCCTGGATGGCCCTTCCGGGACCCATCCCTTTCTCTCCACCCACTCTCAGAAATAATCAAGCTCATGAATTTTTAGAGTAGCCAATCCCTTAGGGTACTTTAAAGTTCTTCCCTTATGTCTGTGTATCTCTAAACAAGATATTGTTTAATTGTTTGTGTTTTTGAAATTCATATACATGTAATGATAGTGAATAATTTTTTTCCGCAAATTGCTGTTTTCACCAAAATGTATGTTTGAGATTCATCTCTTTGGATACATTTAGCTGTAGCTCAGTGATTTTCATTACTGGTCAAAAGGATATAGAGCCTATCACCACCATTCTGGCCTAATGGGCATCAGGTGCTCATATGTGATTAATCACAATACTTGATTAATGAAACATTAAAAAAAGTTCCACGCAAGCATTCACATTTTTTACTTAGTTAATTTCAAATTGTTTTCCAGAGTGGTTACATTTTTACTAGCAGAACCTGTTGCTTCACATTACAGCCAATAGTTAGATGTTTTAATTTCTCCAAATCTGGTGGATGAGATATTATGTTATCTCATTGTCATGGTAATGTGACTTCATTTTATTTCTAGTGAAGTTGAGTATATTTTTATATGTTTATTGCCTAGTCATCTCTCTTAACTTTATCTTTAAAGCTCAGTGAAATATATTATACGTATTTATTAAAATGATGAAAAGAGATACATACCAAAATACCCAGCAAAAATCCTGGTACAGAGCTGGTATTTAACATTTATCAATAACCACCCTTAGCCTTCACCCTTTACACAACTAAGAGCTACTTGATAAAATGACAAGTAACAATTTCCTCCAAGGTTTTTAAAACATACCAAAATATTGTTCATATTGTTCAAATAAATGCTCCTTTAGCACACATGTATATACACTCTCACACACATGCGTACTCACCTAATTCACTGAAGGCATTTCTGTAAAAAGCTGAATTTAAATTGTCTTATTATATTCATGTTTGCATTCAAACTTAACAAAGAGAAAGAGCCTAGAATTAAATGACCTGGCTAATGAGGAATTTATTCCAAAGACAAACCACTATATATAAAATAGGTAACCAACAAGGACCTACTATATAGCACAGAGAACTATACTCAATATCTTGTGATAACCTAGAATGGAAGAGAATGTAAAAAAAGAATATATATATATATATATATATATATATCAAGCACTTTACACCTGAAACTAACACAGCATTGTTAATCAATATTTCAAGAAAAGTAAAAAAAATAATAATAATAATGTGTGTGGGAAATCAAGGAAGTTTTGTTTATTTGTCTGTTTGTGTTGTGTTTTTAGCCGCCTCGTTGGGGCAGCCCCTGAGCCCAAATCACAATGGGGATGTTCTCCAAACTATAGTAAGTGTGATAAAAGTCCAATTTTATGTAAATTTCAAAAGTTACAAATATTTATGCAGTAGCAAACTCATATATTTTAATAAAAGACAGCAATATTGTACAACTTTCTATATTTTGCGGGCACAAAAACTTTTATAATGACTAATATATACAAAATAAGCTTCCAGGAAAGCAGCAGGGACTCTTTTGTCAGCTCCTAAAGTTTTGGAGGGATTCCAAGTACATCTTAGTCATTTTTAGAGATTTGAAACTAAATTTAAATAGTGGAGATGATAACACCTTCTTTGAGGATTATTTTTAAAATGAGAGGGTATGTGTAGAAATCGACCAAAAGATAGCACTCAGTAATAATTAGTAATAATTTAATAAATATTTTTTTTAAATTTAACAAATATTTATTGAGGGCCTTATATGTGTTGGGTGGGCACTATGCTAGGCACTTGGATATACATATTATAAGAGAAAAATAATCTAACAAATAAAACAAACTAAAACAGAAGTTATCTATTATATATATAATATATATATATATTTTTTTCCTCCTAAATCTTCCAGCAGATGTGATTTGAATATTGGTATAATGTTCTAGTTATCATAAAGTATACATTAACAATATAGAACTTGCTTTTCACTAACCACATATTTTGGGCTGATAAATCTTTATTGTCAGGGTTGCCCTGTGCATTGCAGCATGTTTGCTGGCATCCCTAGCTTCTGTTCCCTACGTGCCAATGGCACCACCAGCCATGTCATGACAATCAAAAGATGTCACCAGATATTGCCAAATTTCCTTAAAGGGCAAAATTACCTACAGTTGAGGGTCACTGGGTTAGAAGAAATAGTAGAATTAAAAGAGCTGGGTCTTATGGTATTTCTATTTTTAGTTTTTTAAGGAAGTTCTATACTGTTCTCCATAGTGGCTGTATCCATGTACATTCCCACCAACAATTCAGGTGGGTTCCCTTTTCTCCACACCCTCTCCAGGATTTATTTGTAGATTTTTTGATGATGGCCATTCTGACCGGTGTGAGGTGAAACCAGTGGTTTTGATTTGCATTTCTCTAATGATTAGTGATGTTGAGCATCTTTTCAACATGTACCCCAAAGTTCATTGCAGCACTACTTACAATAGCCAGGACATGGAAGTAACCTAAATGTCCATCGACAGATGAATGGATAAAGAAGATGTGGTACATATACACAATGGAATATATCCTCAGCCATAAAAAGAAACTAAATTGAGTTATTTGTAGTGATGTGGATAGACCTAGAGTCTGTCATACAGAGTGAAGTAAGTCAGAAAGAAAAAAACAAATACCGTATATTAACGCATATATATGGAATCTAGAAAAATGTTACTGACGAACCTATTGTCAGGGCAGGAATAGAGACTCAGATGTAGAGAACGGACTTGTGGACATGGGAGGGAAGGGGAGGCTGGGACGAAATGAGAGAGTAGCATTGACATATATACACTACCATGTGTAAAATAGACAGCTAGTGGGAAGCTGCTGTATAGAACAGGAAGATCAGCTCAGTGTTTTGTAATGACCTAGATGGGTGGGATGGGGAGGATGGGAGGGAGGTTCAAGAGGGAGGGGTTATATGTATACGTACAGCTGATTCACTTTGTTGTACAGCAGAAACTAACACTACATTGTAAAGCAATTATACTCCAATAAAGATATTAAAAAATAATAATAAAGCAGTGGACTGGGAGAAAAAAGACCTAGGATTGAAATCTGGCTTTTTCCACTGACTGTTTTCTGCATTTATTTAACCAGGAACAGAATTTAGAGAATGATGCATATAGTTATAGAGCTCTTCTAACGGGATTTATAAGAAATTTTAGATAATTCCCTGTGTTTATAAAGCAAGACCTGATCTTTCAGGCACCAGAGAAAAAAGTGAAAATCCTAGTTCCCAGAATTAACATCTACATAGCTCACAGCTGAGTAAAATAAATACTAGACATCTTATGCTATTGGTAAGCTCATTAACTCTCTGTGTCCTTCTCTAAAGCCCAGTTTCCTTACCTGTAAAAGGAGGGGTGACTCCTTACTTCTCAAGTTTGTGTTGAATATCCAGTTAAGGATTTCCACTAGTCCATATATTGACTTTGTCATCCTTTAATATACAGTATTATAATGAGTTGTTTGTTCACAAGTTTCTAGCCCAGTATCTGATATATAGTAACAAGTGATAAACAATTGTCATGTGAACGACTTATTTGGTGAATCTATGTTGTCCAATGTATTGGTTAATTGTCCTTCCTTTCTTCCTCCCTTCCTTTTTTTTTTGCAGTACGCGGGCCTCTCACTGTTACGGCCTCCCCCTTTGCAGAGCACAGGCTCCGGACGCACAGGCTCAGCGGCCATGGCTCACGGGCCCAGCCACTCCGCAGCACGTGGGATCTTCCCGGACCGGGACACGAACCCGTGTTCCCTGAATTGGCAGGCGGACTCTCAACCACTGCGCCACCAGGGAAGCCCCTCCCTTCCTTTTCATTGCTTTCCTTTTCTTTTCTCTCCTCGAAAAAAAATTTATACTACCAATATAGCCAGAAGCCACAATTTTAGACAGGTTATGTAAGCAGCCATAATTTCTTATCTTTTTAGGGCCATCCACACTAAACAAAATTCTTCCTACAGGTGCTCACCAATTAATCGAATTCATATAACAGAACACAGAAACTTTTATCTGAACATTAGGAAGTTTATTTCAAGTGAAAATATCTTTATAAAGATTCAAGGGATGTATGCTGCTTAAATTTTTAATCAAGTGCAAGTGAGCGATATAAATTCTTTTGCAATGACCAATTTGGCCCAGGAAATCAAGGAATCTCCCTCTGGCCTCTCTCTGAGGAAAAAAAAATACCCCCTTTGAACATTCTTGGCCAATGGTCATTTAATTTCCATTATTAACCATCCTTATGTCACGTTAAAGAAAAGTCTAAGGTCCATGAGTGGAGCAGCAGGGATATCCCAAGACCAAATCTGGCCTCCTCACTCTTGTCTCAGCTTGTAATAATATAAAAATTTAGAAAGATCAAGGCTTCTAAATAAGATGAGCTCAAGACAGACACAGGATCAGGGGAGAGCTTGAAACTGAGAATCAGAGGAACTTGTTGGAAACCCAACACTGCTACTTGCTAGCTATGGGATTCTGAACAGACAGAGCAGCTCTCTGAATCTCACTTTCCTCATCTGTAAAATAGGCATGATAATATATATGTTGCTTATGTGGGACAAAGCTAATGTAAATAAAAATCAAAGTGACCAGAAAACTGGGAGAAGAAATTCCATCACAGAAAACAAATGAATCAAGAGTTAACATTTGGAAGTATTTTGACTTGAGGTGGTTTATTTGGTCTGTTGGCTTGATTTTTTTGAGAATTTTTCCTTCAGGATAGAAAGAAAAACTTTAAGATTGACTCAATTCCTATACTTCTATTTAATGAGAGAAGGGGAGAAGAGAGAACAGGAGAGGAGAGATCCCAGGCTAATATCAAGTCTCGTGGCTTAGCAAACAGCCTAGGGAAGGAAGAGTTTCTCCCAGCAGAAAAGAAAAAAAAAGTTTCCTAAAAATAATTTTGCCTATCTTTAAATAATTACAACCCTAGAGAAATAAAAGCATTAAGATGTATATACATCCATACAGAAACCTACAGGGTATGAGTCTTCTCTAACTCCATCCATCTTGGTTGTGCCTGGTTAATTACAAACTTCTGGTTTGCATGCCTGGTTAATGACATGTCTGGTTAATTAGGAACTGGTTAATTAGCCTAGAAAAACCTGGTTAATTACAAACTTTCCTATCCTAGAAAAAACACTGTGAAGTGAACACAGGTAGAGGTATGGGAAATTAATTTTCATTATTTTCTTTTAGAGAATAGAATATTTGTTGAAGAGGGTCTCTGTCTTTCAAATACCTACAGCAAAGTGAAGAGGTTGGTGGTTTTCTGTTACAAAATCAAAGAAATGAATCATTTACAAGATAGTGTGCTCTATGGAAATAGAAATGTCTAGTCTCAGCTCTACCATCAAAAAACCAAGTGACTAGAGAAAACGTTTAGCCCTCTGTAATGGGTTTAATAGTGTCCCCCAAACTTCACATACACACAGAACCCCAGGATGTGATCTCATTTGGAAATAAGGTCTTTGCTGATGTACTTAGTTAAGGATCTTGAGATGAAGTCATCCTGAATTCAGGGTGGACCATACATCCAATTACTGGTATTCTTATAAGAAGAGGAGGGGACAAAGAGAGACCCTGAGAGAAGAAGTCCATATAAACACAGAGGCAGAAATTGGAGTTTTGCACATAGAAGTCAAGGAATACCAAAGATTGCTGGTAACCACCAGAAATTAAGAAAGAGGTATGGGACAGTTTCTCTTTTAGAGCCACCGGAAGAAAAGAACCTTGTTGACATCTTGATTTCAGGCTTCTGGTTTCCTGAACTGTGAGAAAATAAATATCTGTTGTTTTAAGCAATGGAATTTGTGTTATTTTGTTACAGAAGCCCTAGAGGAAACATACACCTTCCCTGTACTTTTATTATTTCATTTCTGTATGCTATGATAGAGCTAGACATGTATCTTAGATGCCCAACTACACTGTATTTGGGTTGGGATAACAATGGTTAAAAAGATAGACACATATGCATTAGGAATTGAGCCATGCAATTTTTAGAAACTAAAAACAGCCTGAAAATTGTTATGCCGGTGGCCAATACAAGGTGTTATGGGGAAATATGGCAACCTGGGAGGTGGATGGACGTGAGGTCCTGGGGCAGACAAGGAAAGCCTCCAAAGAGAGAAAACTAGACTGAGTTCTGGGAAAGTGGAGAAAGAATCAGCTTGGTGAAAAAGGCTATGTGAAAAGAGGACTTTATGCAGTTTAATATTTCAGAAGAGTTAAATGGTAGGAATGAGAACATGGGGAGATGACACTAGAACTGTAGGCAGAGTCAGGTCATGAGTGAAATACTGAAGTGTCTAAAGCTTTTCCTGAAAGAGTGTGCTTCAGTTTCCTCATCTGTCAAATGTGCTGATTGGACAAAGTCATCATTTTGCTTTCAGCTCTGGGCTTCTGAGAATCTAGGAATGTTAAAGTCCTTGCAAGTTGCCTCTGACACCTGGGTAAGTAAGATCTGTTCTGTTGATCAGCAATAATCATCAAGTAAGTTAGTGATACTGAAAAGTATATATAGTTAAGTGGTCGCTTAACCAAATTTAAAATGCGTTGCTGGGAAGTTCTGTACCAAAAATATTAGTTTAAGAAAACCAAGATCTGCGTTCTATCCCTATACTTAAGTTTATCCTTACACTAAGTTTATGTCTTAGTGAAAGTTACTTGTGATAATGGATCATCCAACTAAGAAGCAGGTTTTCTTTCTGTTTATGGATGTATATCAGGCTTCAATCACTTTCTGACAGGATGGCATGAGAGTAGTGACCATATGATCAATTTGAAGTGAGAGATTTAAAAGATCATTGAGGAAACTGAAGTGACATCTAACCCTGCTCCCCCAGCTCCCAACACACACACACACACACACACACACACACACACACACACTCTATGTGAGAGAAATGCCTTCAATTGGTCATTTTGGACTGTGTTCATCAAGTTCAAATTCTGTTATTGTAAAGGAAGATATTACAAATCTTGTTGTGGTGAAGATGAGTCTTTGGAACTGAAAAACCTGAGTCTGATCCATGCTATGCCATTTAGGAGTATGTCTCCTTGGAAAAAGTACTTAATGTCTCTGAACATCAGTTTCTCAGCTACAAAATGGGAATAATACATACCACATTAAACAGTGAGAATGATTTATAAAATTACATATCTCATCCATCTACTATAGTATTATTTAATACATTTAAATGTTTAATGGTACCTTTTAATTAGCCTCATCAGTTAGATTTTAATGGAAATTCTAATGGAATTTTTAAAAAAAATTCCTGGATCTTGGGTAACTTTTAATAAAGTATATTAAAGAAAATGTTTTATGGTCCTGAGTACACTCTTAGACCACTTCACACACTGAAATGATTCAATTTATGCTAGATTCTATGGAAACTTGTACAAAATTATTTATAATTCATTTCTACACAGTAGTGTATGCGGGTCATGCTGATTTTTTTCCAGTAATTTGGAGCCATATAAAACATCAGACCTACTAATACTAATGTAACCAATTGCAACTAATAGTACATTTTCATCTGAAAAGGTCTAACCTTCCATGATTTAGAATAATTCATGCACATTTCACATCAGTATTCATTTATGTGGCAACGAGGACTGTTTTGAATGGCATCTGAAAGTGTAGTGCAGAAGACTGGTCTTTGATAGAATTGGTTCCCATTCTAACTCTGCCACAATGCATTGGAAGAGTAAGTTAATCTCTGGTAATGTGAGGGTAACAAAGATCACTTCATACAGTTAATATGAGCATCAAATGAGATAATACATGTGACAACACCAAGTTAAATGCCTTAGACAAAGGAAGTAACAGAGAGTGACCATTGTTTTAAATAGTACATGCACCATATACAAGCCACTTTCAATCTTTTTGTGGACATAGGCTGTGTAATATGTACGTAAAGGAAATAATACATTTGGACACCACATCACTGACCTATTTACACAGTCAAAATGCCTAGAACAACTGCTTATTCTTGGCTTCCACATTTTTTTGTGTAAACCTGGACAGTTTGTTCCAATATTATGTTCTTTACAGAGTAGAGTACTCTGTTGATGGTAAACGCTAAACACAATAGAACACATCTTATGTTATTTCTAGGTCTAAAACTATCTTATGACTCCTCAAATCAACTAGTCAAACAGAATGTGCAATCTATAGCGACATATGTTATTATCTATATCCTGAGTTTCAGAACATTCTTTTTTTTTTTTCTCTTGACAAAGTAGCACTTTATTTATTTTTGCCACCCATCCACTGTTTATCTGAGTTTTGTAAATTCCACAAAAAGCCAAATGCCGGGCATCTAACGCACAGCAAGAATGTCTATCAGTATTAAACACATACACACACAGATACATACATCTTACCATGTCCTTGAAAAATTGACATAGTAGCATTGCTTATCTGAGAAAAGAAAACCTATGGCGCTTCGTATAACTTATGTGTAATGGATAGGATTATATAAAACGCATGTGGCTTTTTTTCATTCCTCATACATTATAAAGAAATGGCATTATTACGGCTGCCCAAGGATTTTGCCTTAGTCCCACTCAGCCTCGTCCTTAAAAACTGAGAAGCCATAGATAAAATGTAATCTCTTCAGATACAGGAGTCCAAATTCTAGACCCCAAATATTCCCTTGTTAGTTCAGTACAGGTGCATTGTAACAATGAATGATACCCTCTCTCATCTCATTATTGCTTCTATGGCACTAAGTACCAATTAGTCAGAGAAAATCTCCTTCATCTCTGATGCACTTTGGGCATGTTCTATGAACTCTGATCTCAGATCCTTATTCTGGAAAATGAGTATCATAATACTTTGAATGTTATTATCACGACAGTGACATTGGATAAGTGAATTTTGAAGCTCCTAGTACAGAACCTTTCACTCTTTCCCTTGAGCTTTTCTGGAACAATCCTAAACTTAACTGTGCCAGTTAATAGCAGAGTGGAAGGTGCTGGGCCTAGGACCAGGGAGATCTAGGTAAACTTTTTTTTTCCTTATCACTTAATGCTTGTCAGACATGAACAAGTCACTTAATCTCTCTGAATTGTAGTTTACTCATTATAAGAATGAAAAAGAAACAATATCTGGTATAACTACTTCAGGGGCTTATTGAAGCTGAATTAGAAACTAGATATTGAAATGATTTGTTAACTATGGAAAAGTATTCAAAGAAAATAGCTGGGCAGTTTACTTGGAGGGATTTCCAGGCTGTTAAACGAGAAGAAGCAAGATGTGGGGAAGTATGTAAAAGATAATCACATTTTAAACAAATGATGACAAAATCATATGTGTGTAGATATGTTTTCTGTGTGTGGGTATGTCAGAGAGAGAGAGAGAGAGAGAGAGAGAGAGAGATTGGTGTGATTACATCAGCA
The DNA here is from genome assembly GCF_951394435.1 of Stenella coeruleoalba. Lineage (NCBI taxonomy): Eukaryota > Metazoa > Chordata > Mammalia > Artiodactyla > Delphinidae > Stenella > Stenella coeruleoalba. The sequence continues at coordinate 57,858,011 of NC_137154.1, forward strand.
TGGATAAGTATTATCACATTGCTTACATGGGCTACTTAGTGTTGGGGTGGTGAAGGAAGAAGAATGTTGGCAGGGATCAGCAAACAAACCAATAAACTGACAAAAATATTTTAGAAAAATAAAGAAGTTTATATCCAAAATAAATATATGTGTATGATAGAGTCTGTGTAAATTTATAGTGTATAAATATTTGTGTGCATGTTGTAGACATACAGTGAACTACATAAGGATGATCACCAAAACATTAATGGTAAACATCTCAGAGTAAAGCACAGTGTTTCTACTTTTTTCCTAAACATTTTCTGTATTGTTTTATTTTTGCTAAATGAGCACATATTATTTATAAAATCTAAAATATACACATATTTTTTATTGTAAAAAACAAAACAAAATCACTAACTAAATCCAGTGGAATGTTATCCATCACTCCAGGTATTTCTGACCTATGTGCAGTCATTTCCTATCCTCTTCTTATTGCAGACATTACTAGTTGATTGCAGCACTCTTATTTATCAAGGTTGGACACAGCCTCATGATCCTTCATACAATGCAACAGAAGCCTTTTCTAAATGATGAAAGGTGATCACACTGGATGAAATCAATTTGCCATCATGGCTTAACTTCATTTCCTTGAAGGTATTGCCCTGGATTTTTATCTCTGCATCTGTATTGCATTAGCAAAATTTTACCCAAATGTTTACAAAATAAATGAATATTATATTAAGATTATAATGTGAACAATGTTTTCATAAGATTACAAAATAGTGTTATTAGGGAATAATTAAATAAAAATGTAATTGTTCACATATGCCAATGATTCTGTCAGGGAAATAAGACAGTGAAAGTATATTTTAAGCTTCTAAAGTAGAGAGAAAGATCGGACATGGACACATATCTGAAACTTGTGTGGCCATGATATCATTACCACAAAAGAAACAATGGGATATGTACTTATTGGCAAAAATAGATTATGACCTCAGCAAGACAATTTAAAAACAGATTTACAGCCTGCCTTTGCCCTTTAACTTTACGGTGGTTTTCTTGAAATAAATTGACCTCAGACTCATCTTCCTCATCTACGAAATGGAGCTAGAGAAATTGCTTACCTCCTTTCAAAGACTGAACACACATGGAAGTGCTCTGCTAACAACTAAGAAGGATACAAACATGAATAATTGTGACATTAGAGGAATATTACAGCATATTATTTATATGAGAAAATGATTGCTAGTCATGATAAAACTTAATAAAGCAGTAGGTTATGTTTTGGAGAAGAAAATAATTTCTGTATTGATAAACTGTTTACTTTTGTTATTTTAGGTTTTTTTTGTTATTTTAGGTTAAGCCTCCCCTAATTCTTTAAAATCATACTTCATTATGGACGATGGCAACTGCCTCTTGTCACTGCAATGAATGATTGTTGTATTGAATTGTGTGTTATGGGGGTGGGGGGAAGAATTTGAAAATTTTAAATTATTGTTTTATCACAATCCTTTTGAGGAAAAATTTCAACCTTTTGGAGTCTTCTATTACTATTTGTAAAACGGAAAAACATTCAGAGACATGGCATAAAATGATTAATAATGAAATCGGTTTAGGTAGTTTTATAAATAGACTAATTTCATGATAGCTCCTTAGATTCCTTTCCATCAGGAAACACTGTCTGGTAGCCACTGTCTACAAACCTTTGGTAAGTACTGCAGGGAATACTGTGGGAGGGACAAGATACTAAAAGAGGTTGAATCTGACGTAGTCTGTAAATGCCTCTCTAACGATAAAATCCACTGTGGGAGCTTAGATTTTAATTGTGTGGCATCTGTTCACTAAGAATTGTGCTACACATTTAAAACACATCCCCCAACCATAAGTAAGACAGAGAGAATTGGGAGAAAATAAATGATGCGCTATTAGGACTGCACAAAATGCTATTACAGAAGGAATCACAAGGTCTATGGGAGTACAGAGGAAACCCTTCTCCTCCCAACACACACACACACACACACACACACACACACACACACACACACACACATACACACACACACCATCCCTATCTGTCCATATAGGAAAGGCTTTTTTGAAGAAGGTGATCCTTGAGCTGTGTCTTAAAGAAGGAGAAGGCAACTAAATCACAGGGACAAGGAAACAAAGAATGAAGAGGTGATTCAAGGGAAAGACAGACATTTATTAGGTCAAATTTTGACTGCTCACTGCTCTACTAACGCCTTTTGAATACAATAGCTTTTGTAAATGATGATCATTACAAATATAATATACATCTTTTATTATTTTGTCCCCCTATTCTTTTAGTTTTCTTTTCTTAATGAATGACTCCACAGAAACTCAAAAGCACTAAATGGTGCTGTCAGGATTGGAACTCTATTCCACTTTAATCTCTCTTTCTTCTATTTTTCTTAAAGTTAATGCTCCCTTTCCGTCTCTGCTACTTCCTTCTTCTCCCAGACATGTAATAAGAAACAAGTATAAAAATCTTAATTTTTTTATAGCATTAAGAATGGAATTGTAATTTCCCATACTTATTTCCGTTTCTCTTTAAGAGCCAAGGAAAACACTTATATAAGAATTAATCATGGGAGTTGAGGAAGATGGCAGAAGAGTAAGACGCGGAGATCACCTTCCTGCCCACAGATACACCAGAAATAAATCTACATGTGGAACAACTCCTACAGAACACCCACTGAACGCTGGCAGAAGACCTCAGACCTCCCAAAAGGCAAGAAAGCCCCCACGTACCTGGGTAGGGCAAAAGAAAAAACAGAGACAAAGAATAGGGACAAGACCCGCACCAGTGGGAGGGAGCTGTGAAGGAAGAAACGTTTCCACACACTAGGAAGCCCCTTGGCGGGCGGAGACTGCGGGTGGCGGAGGGGGGAAGCTTCGAAGCCGCGGAGGAGAGCGCAGCAAGAGGGGTGCGGAGGGCAAAGTGGAGAGATTCCCGCACAGAGGACTGGCGCCGACCAGCACTCACCAGGCCGAGAGGCTTGTCTGCTCACCTGCCAGGTCGGGCGGGGCTGGGAGCTGAGGCTCGGGCTTCGGTCAGAGCGCAGGGAGAGGGCTGGCGGCGTGAACACAGCCTGAAGGGGCTAGTGCGCCACAGCTAGCCAGGAGGGAGTCCGGGAAAAGTCTGGAGCTGCCGAAGAGGCAAGAGACTTTTTCTTCCCTCTTTGTTTCCTGGTGTGCGAGGAGAGGGGATTAACAGCGCTGCATAAAGGAGCTCCAGAGACGGGCACGAGCCGCGGCTATCAACGCGGACCCCAGAGACAGGCATCAGACGCTAAGGCTGCTGCTGCCGCCACCAAGAAGCCTGTGTGCGAGCACAGGTCACTCTCCACACCTCCCCTCCCGGGAGCCTGTGCAGCCCGCCACTGCCAGGGTCCCAGGATCCAGAGACAACTCCCCCTGGAGAGCGCACAGCGCGCCTCAGGCTCGTGCAACGTCACGCCGGCGTCTGCCGCCGCAGGCACGCCCCGCACTCCGTGACCCTCCCTCCCCCGGCCTGAGGGAGCCAGAGCCCTCGAATCAGCTGCTCCTTTAACCCTGTCCTGTCTGAGCGAAGCAGAGACGCCCTCAGGCGACCTGCACGCAGAGGCGGGGCCAAATCCAAAGCTGAGCCCCGGGAGCTGTGCGAACAAAGAGGGAAATTTCTCCCAGCAGCCTCAAGAGCAGCAGATTAAATCTCCACATTCAACTTGATGCACCCTGCATCTGTGAAAAACCTGAATAGACAACGAATCATCCCAAATTGAGGAGGTGGACTTTGGGAGCAAAATATATTATTTTTTCCCCTTTTCCTCTTTTTGTGAGTGTGTATGCTTCTGTGTGAGATTTTGTCTGTATAGCTATGCTTTCACCATCTGTCCCACGGTTCTGTCCGTAATTTTTTTTTTCTTAAAAAAAACTTTTTTCATAATAATTTTTTTAATTTTTATTTTAATAACTTTATTTAGTTTAATTTTATTTTATCCTCTTTCTTCCTTCCTTCCTTCCTTCCTTCCTCCCTCCCTTCCTTCCTTTCTCTCTCTCTCTCTCTCTCTCTCTCTCTCTCTCCCTCCCTCCCTCCCTCCCCCACCCCTCTCTTTTCCTTCTTTCTTTCTTTCTACTTTTTCTCCCTTTTATTCTGAGCCATGTGGATGACAGGCTCTTGGTGCTCCAGCCGGGAGTCAGAGCTGTGCCTCTGAGGTGGGAGAGCCAACTTCAGAACACTGGTCCACAGGAGACCTCCCAGCTCCACGTAATATCAAATGGCAAAAATCTCCCAGAGATCTACATCTCAACACCAAGACCCAGCTTCACTCAACGACCAGCAAGCTACAGTTCTGGACACCCTATGCCAAACGACTAGCAAGACAGGAACACAACACCACCCATTAGCAGAGAGGCTGCCTAAATCATCATAAGTCCACAGACACCCCAAAACACACCACCAGACGTGGACCTGGCAACTAGAAAGACAAGATCCAGCCTCATCCCCCAGAACACAGGCACTAGTCCCTTCCACCAGGAAGCCTACACAACCCACTGAACCAACCTGAGCCACTGGGGACAGACACTAAAAACAACGGAAACTACGACCCTGCAGGCTGCAAAAAGGAGACCCCAAACACAGATAAGCAAAATGAGAAGACAGAAAAACACACAGCAGATGAAGGAGTAAGGTAAAAACTCACCAGACCTAACAAATGAAGAGGAAATAGGCAGTCTACCTGAAAAAGAATTCAGAATAATGATAGTAAAGATGATCCACAATCTTGGAAATAGAATAGAGAAAATGCAAGAAACATTTAACAAGGACCTAGAAAAACTAAAGAGGAAACAAGCAACAATCAACAACACAATAAATGAAATTAAAAATTCTCTAGAAGGGATCAATAGCAGAATAACTGAGGCAGAAGAACGGATAAGTGACCTGGAAGATAAAATAGTGGAAACAACTACTGCAGAGCAGAATAAAGAAAAAAGAATGAAAAGAACTGAGGACAGTCTCAGAGACCTCTGGGACAACACTAAATGCACCAACATTCCACTTATAGGGGTCCCAGAAGAAGAAGAGAAAAAGAAAGGGACTGAGAAAATATTTGAAGAGATTATAGTTGAAAACTTCCCTAATATGGGAAAGGAAATAGTTAATCAAGTCCAGAAAGCACAGAGAGCCCCATACAGGATAAATCCAAGAAGAAACACGGCAAGACACATATTAATCAACTTACAAAAATTAAATACAAAGAAAGCATACTAAAAGCAGCAAGGGAAAAACAACAAATAACACACAAGGGAATCCCCATAAGGTTAACAGCTGATCTTTCAGCAGAAACTCTGCAAGCCAGAAAGGAGTGGCAGGACATATTTAAACTGATGAAGGAGAAAAACCCACAACCAAGGTTACCCAGCAATTATCTCATTCAGATTTGATGGAGAAATTAAAATCTTACAGACAAGCAAAACCTGAGAGAGTTCAGCACCACCAAACCAGCTTTACGACAAATGCTAAAGGAACTTCTCTAGGCAAGAAACACAGAGAAGGAAAAGACCTACAGCAACAAACCCAAAACAATTTAGAAAATGGGAATAGGAACATACATATCGATAATTACCTTAAATGTAAATGGATTAAATACTCCCACCAAAAGACACAGATTGGCTGAATGGATACAAAAACAAGACCCAGGGCTTCCCTGGTGGCGCAGTGGTTGAGAGTCTGCCTGCCAATGCAGGGGACATGGGTTCGTGCCCTGGTCCGGGAAGATCCCACATGCCGCGGAGCGGCTGGGCCCGTGGGCCATGGCCACTGAGCCTGTGTGTCCGGAACCTGTGCTCCGCAACGGGAGAGGACACAAAAGTGAGAGGGCCACGTACCGCAAAAAAAAAAATAACAAAAACCTGACCCATATATATGCTGTCTACAGGAGACCCACATCAGACCTAGGGACACATACAGACAAAGTAAGGGGATGGATAAAGATATTCCATGCAAATGGAAATCAGAAGAAAGCTGGAGTAGCAATTCTCATATAAGACGAAATAGACTTTAAAATAAAGACTATTACAAGAGACAAAGAAGGACACTACATAATAATCAAGGGATCGATCCAAGAAGAAGATATAACAATTGTAAATATTTACGCACCCAACATAGCTGCACCTCAATACATAAGGCAAATACTAACAGCCATAAAAGGGGAAATCGACAGTAACACAATCATAGTAGGGGACTTTAACACCCCACTTTCACCAATGGACAGAGCATCCAAAATGAAAATAAATAAGGAAACACAAGCTTTAAATGATACATTAAACAAGATGGACTTAATTGATATTTATAGGACATTCCATCCAAAAACAAGAGAATATATATTTTTCTCAAGTGCTCAAGGAACATTCTGCAGGATAGATCATACCTTGGGTCACAAATCAAGCCTTGGTAAATTTAAGAAAATTGAAATCATATCAAGTACCTTTTCCAACCACAACACTATGAGACTAGATATCAATTACAGGAAAAGATCTGTAAAAATGCAAACATGGAGGCTAAACAATACACTACTTAATAACGAAGTGATCACTGAAGAAATCAAAGAGGAAATCAAAAAATACCTAGAAAAAAATGACAATGGAGACACGATGACCCAAAATCTATGGGATGCAGCAAAAGCAGTTCTAAGAGGGAAGTTTATATCAATGTAATCCTACCCTAAGAAACAGGAAACATCTCAAATAAACAACCTAACCTTGCACCTAAAGCAATTAGAGAAAGAAGAACCAAAAAACCCCAAAGTTAGCAGAAGGAAAGAAATCATAAAGATCAGATCAGAAATAAATGAAAAAAAAAATGAAGGAAATGACAGCAAAGATCAATAAAACTAAAATCTGGTTCTTTGAGAAGATAAACAAAATTGATAAACCATTAGCCAGACTCATCAAGAAAAAAAGGGAGAAGACTCAAATCATTAGAATTAGAAATGAAAAAGGAGAAGTAACAACTGACACTGCAGAAATACAAAGGATCATGAGAGATTACTACAAGCAACTCTATGCCAATGAAATGGACAACCTGGAATGAATGGACAAATACTTAGAAATGCACAAGCTGCCACGACTGAAACAGGAAGAAAATAGAAAATGTGAACAGACCAATCACAAGCACTGAAATTGAAAGGGTGGTTAAAAATCTTCCAACAAGGGTTTCCTTGTTGGCGCAGTGGTTGAGAGTACGCCTGCAGATGCAAGGGACACGGGTTCGTGACCCAGTCTGGGAAGATCCCACATGCCGCAAAGCGGCTAGGCCCGTGAGCCATGGCTCCTGAGCCTGTGCGTCCAGAGCCTGTGCTCCACAATGCTAGATGCCACAACAGTGAGAGGCCCGTGTACCGTGTAAAAAAAAAAAAAAAAAAAAAAATCTTCCAACTAACAAAAGCCTAGGACCAGATGGCTTCACAGGCGAATTCTATCAAACATTTAGAGAACAGATAACATCTATCCTCCTCAAACTCTTCCAAAATATAGCAGAGGGAGGAACACTCCCAAACTCATTCTACAAGGCCACCATCACCCTGATACCAAAACCAGACAAAGATGTCACAAAGAAAGAAAACTACAGGCCAATATCACTGATGAACGTAGATGCAAAAATCCTCAACAAAATACTAGCAAAAAGAATCCAACAGCACATTAGAAGGATCATACACCATGATCAAGTGGGGTTTATTCCAGGAATGCAAGGATTCTTCAATATATGCAAATCAATCAACGTGATACACCATATTAACAAATTGAAAGATAAAAACCATATGATCACCTCAATAGATGCAGAGAAAGCTTTCGACAAAATTCAACACCCATCTATGATAAAAACCCTGCAGAAAGTAGGCATAAAGGGAACTTTCCTCAACATAATAAAGGCCATATATGACAAACCCACAGCCAACATCATCCTCAATGGTGAAAAACTGAAACCATTTCCACTAAGATAAGGAACAAGACAAAGTGGCCCACTTTCACCACTATTATTCAACATAGTTTTGGAAGTTTTAGCCACAGCAATCAGAGAAGAAAAGAAATAAAAGGAATCCAAATTGGAAAAGAAGAAGTAAAGCTGTCACTGTTTGCAGATGACATGATAGTATACATAGAGAATCCTAAAGATGCTACCAGAAAACTAGTAGAGCTAATCAATGAATTTGGTTAAGTAGCAGGATACAAAATTAATGCACAGAAACCTCTGGCATTCCTATACACTAGTGATGAAAAATCTGAAAGTGAAATCAAGAAAACACTCCCACTTACCATTGCAACAAAAAGAATAAAATATCTAGGAATAAACCTACCTAAGGAGACAAAAGACCTGTATGTAGAAAATTATAAGACACTGATGAAAGAAATTAAAGATGATACAAATAGATGGAGAGATATACCATGTTCTTAGATTGGAAGACGCAACATTGTGAAAATGACTCTACTACCCAAAGCAATCTACAGATTCAATGCAATCCCTATCAAACTACCACTGGCATTTTTCACAGAACTAGAACAAAAAAATTCACAATTTGTATGGAAACACAGAAGACCCCGAATAGCCAAAGCAATCTTGAGAACGAAAAATGGAGCTGGAGGAATCAGGCTCCCTGACTTCGGAGTATACTACAAAGCTACAGTATTCAAGACAGTATGGTACTGGCACAAAAACAGAAATATAGATAAATGGAACAGGATAGAAACCCCAGAGATAAACCCACGCACATATGGTCACCTTATCTTTGATAAAGGAGGCAAGAGTATACAGTGGAGAAGAGACAGCCTCTTCAATAAGTGGTGCTGGGAAGACTGGACAGCTACATGTAAAAGTATGAGATTAGAACACTCCCTAACACCATACACAAAAATAAGCTCAAGGATTAAAGACGTAAATGTAAAGCCAGAAACTATCAAACCCTTAGAGGAAAACATAGGCAGAACACTCTACGACATAAATCACAGCAAGATCCTTTTTGACCCACCTCCTAGAGAAATGGAAATACAAGCCAAAATAAACAAATGGGACCTAATGAAACTTAAAAGCTTTTGCACAGCAAAGGAAACCATAAACACAAGCAAAAGACCACCCTCAGAATGGGAGAAAATATTTGCAAATGAAGCAACTGACAAAGGATTAATCTCCAAAACATACAAGCAACTCATGCAGCTCAATAACAAAAAAACAAACAGCCCAATCCAAAAATGGGCAGAAGACCTAAATAGACATTTCTCCAAAGAAGATATACAGATTGCCAACAAACACATGAAAGAATGCTCAACATCATTAATTTTAGAGAAATGCAAATCCAAACTACAATGAGATATCATCTCACACCCGTCAGAATGGCCATCATCAAAAAATCTAGAAACAGTAAATGCTGGAGAAGGTGTGGAGAAAAGGGAACACTCCTCACTGTTGGTGGTAACGTAAATTGATACAGCCACTATGGAGAACAGTATGGAGGTTCCTTAAGATACTAAAAATAGAACTACCATATGACCCAGCAATCCCACTACTGGGCATATACCCTGAGAAAACCATAATTCAAAATGAGTCATGTACCAATATGTTCATTGCGCTCTATTTACAATAGCCAGGACATGGAAGCAACCTAAATGTCCATCAACAGATGAATGGATAAAGAACATGTGGCACATATATACAATGGAATATTACTCAGCCATAAAAAGAAACGAAATTGAGTTATTTGTAGTGAGGTGGATGGACCGAGAGTCTGTCATACAGAGTGAAGTCAGTCAGAAAGAGAAAAACAAATACCGTATGCTAATACATATATATGGAATCTAAGAAAAAAAAAGTCATGAAGAACCTATGGGTAAGATGGGAATAAAGACATAGACCTATTAGAGAATGTACTTGAGGATATGGGGAGGGGGAAGGGTAAGCTGTGACAAAATGAGAGAGTGGCATGGACATATATACACTACCAAACGTGAAACAGATAGCTAGTGGGAAGCAGCTGCATAGCACAGGGAGATCAGCTCGGTGGTCTGTGACCACCTAGTAGGGTGGGATAGGGAGTGTGGGAGGGAGGGAGATGCAGGAGGGTGGAGATATGGGAACGTGTGTGTGTTTGTGTGTGTGTGTATGTGTGTGTGTGTGTGTTTGTGTATAGCTGATTCGCTTTGTTATAAAGCAGAAACTGACACACCATTGTAAAGCAATTATACTCCAATAAAGATGTTTAAAAAAAAAAAAAAAGAATCATGCCTGAGGACAAAGGTAATGAAATGCTGACAACCGACCGTTCCTTATCTGGTCCAGAACCTAGCCAGTCCCTTCATTTTTGCAAAAATAAACATTACTAAGGAGAAAAAAAAATATTCTCAGACTTCATAGCAGGATATCATATAGTAAGAGGGATGAAGAAGGAAATATTCTCAGAGAATTTAAACAGTGATACAATGACGACTTGAAACAACACTTTGTATGAGTGTTAGAGACGGCATCATGGAGAAGGTTCTATTTAAGACGGGTTTCGAAGGATAAGTAGGCATTTTTCCAGTTGGAGGGGGAAAGAGACACATTCTAGGCTGAGTGAACCTCATAAATAAAGAGAGCTGGCTGTTTTGAGTAAGGGGCCCTCTATGTTTGGAATGTAGAGCATGCATGGTAGGAAGTAGCATATGTGACAGCAGAGGAAGACAGCAGGATTGAGAATGTCCTAAATGTTATGTTAGGTGGGTTTTAATCAAAATATTGCTATGATCAGACCTGTATTTGGGTGAATGGGTTGGAAGAGAGGTCAGAGGCCAGTTAGGAATCTAATTAAAAGGAACAATAACGAGCGCTATGAGTCCAAGAAAACGCAGAGGAAAAAAGAGAAAGACGATTATTTCATTCAGACAGGTCAGTCATGATCCTGTTGCTGCGCAGCTTACAGTCTAATTGGGAGGTAAGACATTATTATAGGAATGACTTCACTGTTATGTAGCATCTGATTCTTTCCTCCCTGGTATTACAGAAGTTGAGCAGAGGGAGATTACTTCAAAGAATATTCAGAAAGACAGACATGATGAAGGCTTCATTTCTCTTTTAGCCCAGTGGATCAGTATTAGTAATGGGATGTACTGGGTGGCCGGCTCCCAGGGGAACAGAATCACGTGAAGGACCTTCACAAAGGATAGCTGTACCTCCTCTCTCTCTCTGCACATACACAGACACACACACACACACACACACACACATACAGACACACACATAGACATTCACTCTACGTTGCATCTGTAACTGTTTTAGCGAAGTCTGAAAAGAACTTGTGATCTGTATCTTGATTCTACATTTGCAAACTTTATAAACTTAAAATACCAACAGCAAGTTAACCCCATCTTTTGAGCCCTTATTTTTTTCTCACTTATAAAAGGGGGTGATAGTACCTTTCTATCAAGGTTGCTGTGAGGATTTTTAAAATCTATTTATTTGATAACCCCTGGTGCAATCTAACAGACAGTAGGTACTCAGTATGTTTCTGTTTCTGTTTTCTTTCACCTTCCTGGGGAAAATCTTACAGATTTTTGGTCACCAATTCCAAGAAAATATTTTTTTCCTACCTATGACAGGAAGGGGTAGAAATACAGCTGTTGGGTACAGTATTCTTGGATTTCATAGTTAGGGCTAATGCTTAGTGAGTCCCTCCTACGTGCCAGGCACTGTGGTTAACCTCAGAGACAAAGGAACAGCTGAAAAAAGGGCCCCATCCTCAGACAACGCACAACCAACTAAAAGGAAATAAATAATCACAGAGCATGAGGTACCAAAATATAATAAAAATTCAGAATAAGAGTTTCTTACAAAATCTCCACTGGGTGTACAACCTCCATTAATGCATCCAGGAAACGTGTTGCTAGAGGATACTTAATAGTGGATGAATTCAGACTAAATATTGGATGCAGTTCAGCACCACCGAGAAATTCAGCCTGTGTGGAAGAAGTATTTTCAGACCAGAGAGCATGAATAAATTCCATTAACACCAAGTAAAAGCTGCATTTGAAAAACATGAAAGTACTGTGATCTGAGAGACAGTTATTATTTTTTCAAACTTAATTTTTTCTTATTTTGTCTGTCTTTTCCCAGGATTAAGACTGACTTCTTTTTTTTATCCCCACTTAGCTTTGATGGGGGGAGCTGCAGATTTTATAAAAATATTATTTTCAATAATATATGCTCTCTCATATAGACAGAACTCTCAGTAAAATATATATGAGAACATTCCTTCCAGCCACTAGCTATGATCCATTTATTACCTAGTTGGTCAGGGTTCTTGGAAAAGAGAATGGTCATTTCTCTCAATACCCACTCCCACAATTCCTCAACTTTTACCTGTTCTGCTGGTTATAATGCCAATCAGAACTTATAAGACATTTCATCTTTCTACTCTCTCTCCTCCTACTCTCCAGTGATTTTATTCCTCCTCTGTCTACTATCCTGACTCAGTAGTTATGTTCTGGTATTAAAAGCAGAACAAATTTTGCTTGGAAATTTTGAAGTAAAATTCTTAGAAAGGAATTGAATGTTGGTGCTTATTTATAGCTACTATCAAGTCTTCTCAAGTAATTCTCTTTGATGTGACAGATATAATTCCAAAGGATTTTAAGAACATTCAAATTTTCAACTGCCCTTACATATTGATACAATACTATCAAGAATCTCACTGCGAACCTTCTATTCTGCCATAAATAATAAGCATGCACTCAAGAGAGGACAGAAAAGAAGGAAAGAAAATCTTGGAGGGGGTCTGTAGTACTTTCTAAGGTCACAGTGTGATTTCTGATGCTATCAAAAGCTAAACCAAGGCAATTTTAAGATAAGAATTAGGAATCTGACAGTAAGATTTAGGAATTGACAGTAAGTCAGTTTGTTTTAATTTAACTAGAATTAGAATTAATGACAGAGGAAGAAAAATAAGTAGGGGTTTGGGAATAAAGATCTCTATACTCTGGCTTTTGAAAGATACCATTCAATAATTATTATCAGAAATATGCTAATTGACATTTAAGGGTAAATACAAATGGGATGAATATTTTGAATGTCACTACCACTTTGGATTAATAGTATAACTATTATGAAAAAAATATGCAATCTATAGTTTCAAGTAGGGAAAAGCTCTGTGTTTTGATTGAAAAATGTTAGAAATTAGGAAGGTGTTTTTTTTTTTTTTCTCCTTATTGTTAAGTGTGTTCTTTTTTATCAGATTCTTTTCTAAACCAACTTTCTGAGATATTTGTGTAAGCCTCAAGTAAAATATGATAAATTAAAGTTATATAGCATAAACCTGAAAGGGGAGTTTTTAATTTTACAGATAAGGGGAGTGAGATTTAGAGAAATGAGGTAACATTACTAAGGTCATGGAGACAGTTGGTGGCAAAACCAGAAGAGAAATGGACCTAATTTCATTACCGCAAAAAGACATTAAAGGCTTGGAATGCTCTTTTGTCTACTCATCCAGCCTGCTCCTGTGATATATACCCCATCCTCCTCCTTCCTCCATCACCACAGTAAATTGCAGTAGGATGTATTCACTGAGAAATAAGAGTAAGGAAGCTAAATTAAAAGTCAAATATTCCTGTTACTTTTTGATGCCCAGTTTTACTTAACTCATTCCTCAAGTGAAAGATTAAGGGAAAAAAAAATCTTTATAGTTAACATAAAACAGTTGTTCGAAATCTGAATACACAGCAAAATATGACGTTTACAAAACAGGTTTTATGTGTCAATGAAAAAATAAGCCTCTAAGGAGCCTTGGCCAGTAGACATATTTTTCTTATTTTTGTTTCTTTCCTAAACTTTATAGATTGCATAAATTATTTCTAAGATGGTCTCATAAGAAACATTTTAGTTGAATCTGAACCCTTAGGCATGAAATGTTTTAAACCTCATAAAAGGATTTTTCCATTGAATTTTTTCTTTTTTCTTTTTTGAGTGAGGAGTTATGTGATGTAGTAACTCTTTTTCCTTTTGAGTCTTTGGAAGTAGAGGTAGGTGAGTTTGATAAAGTGCATGTACCAAGGACCAGCTGGAGACACTACGTATGTCCTGAATGCCCAACACGTAACAAGGCAGACCCTTAATCAGAACCCACTTTTTGCAAAATCATAAAGTAGCTTGGTTTCTTGCCTTTATAGCTCTGGAAAGTATCATCTATTGCCATATTTTTCACTTGGAAGAGTCCATATGCACAGTGACAGGATAACCTACTACACATTCATACCCAAGGTTCCTCAAATCCAATGTGTCCAAATGCACACATTCCCCCTACCCCCAATTTTCCATCTAGTCCTTCTATAGTTTCTAATATATAGTCTAACCCTACCAGACATTCTGGAAATCAACAGCCTCTTTAGGTATTATCCTTTCTTCCAACCACCACTACTTTAGTGCAGGACTTCCTTGAACTTTATCTGGACTAATATATAGATTCTTCTACTTCTCTCCAACCCACACATTTTTTTTCATACAATTATTCTGCTACTGATGTAAACTATTTTTAAGTTAAATCTGTTCACAAACTACCCCAGTTTATAATCATTAAACAACTTTCCATCAGCTGAAGTTAGTTTAATTTCCAAAGCATGTCCCATGAAATACCGGTCACTGCTCTACAAGAAAAAAAGTAAACTCAAAACAAAGCAGGTTTCCATTGTCCAATAAATTTGGAAATGCTGTAGATTTATCTCTTTTAACAATTGGTATGTCAAAAGCATTGAAAAACTGAGCCATACAGAAACCTACTTAATTCTGTTTGGTATAAGTTTCTTATGACCAGGTCTACATACACATGTTTAGCTTATTTTTGTGTTGCCTCACCATTGTGTTTTTGACTATACTTTCTGTATCTCTTTATCCCCATAACCTATAATGCCTGGTATACACTATTCCCAATAAATGTGTGGTGACAGAATGGATGAATGGATTAATGAATGATACACTGCTTGACAGACTGTCATCTTGTTTTACTTTAGATAATGGGGCAGAAAAGCTCTACAGCCTAACTTTGCTTAAAAGAACAGTCCATGCAGAGGTACAATAGCAAGTGTCCGTGGCTTTCTGTTCTGTTTTCATTATACCCAAGGGAATAGTGACTCTTCACATCTGAGGTTTCTAGTAGCGAAGGGATTCAGAAGCCATGAGGAAGCCATATTTGGAGCCTTTCCTTTGTAGAAAAAGAGGGAGATAGCAATTTAGCTTTGGTCTTAAAAACTTTACTCTCTGGAGAATTTGCCTCTGCTGACTCCTCCTCCTTTTTTTAATGCAAAGATGTGAATTCCTCATTTGAGAAGACTTCATATTTCACAGTATTCAGAATAATTCCTTAAGCTCAAGGGATTTTTTTTCTTTTTTCATATAGCTGTTTGGCTTTTTTAAGATTACTTATCCCTTGTGGGATAAAAAATGGCAAAGATGACTATGGGTCAGTGAGAATCTGTAGAACAGACCTTCATGGAAAGAGGTCTCTGAAGTCTGGGCAAGGTTGTTCCAAATTTCTTTTCATAATACTCATTTGATAAGTTGGTTGCTTAACTAATATAATAGGGCCCAGGTATTGAGACTCTTAACACAAATAAGTTGTGGGTTTTTTTCCCATTATTCCCATTATTATAATATTCACTTTTTAAAGCTTTGGGGAATAGAACATACACTAGATGCCATAGGAAATAAAACTGACTGCTACTGAGGCTTCAAGGAGACCACATGGAGAATACTGTCTCCATATAAGGAAACAATGATTCTGATAAACAGGAGATAAGACATTAGACATAAGCTTCAAACACTGATGAAAAACTAACGCTAAAAAATAAATTAAGGACTTCCTTGGTGGTGCAGTGGTCGGGAGTCCGCCTGCCGATGCGGGGGGCATGGATTCGTGCCCCGGTCCGGGAGGATCCCGCGTGCCGTGGAGCGGCTGGGCCCGTGGGCCGTGGCCGCTGGGCCTAGCACGTCCGGAGCCTGTGCTCCGTGGCAGGAGAAGCCGCAGCGTGAGAGGCCCGCATACCGCAAAAAAAAAAATTAATTAATTAATTAATTAAAATTTATGAATAAACTGCTAAAGTCTAGAACAGCAGAATAGCTAAATTGGGTCAGGGCGGAGCCTGAGTTGGCTATTAAATATATTTACTAGGCATTGACAGTAAAAGGAGGACTGATTACATGAGTTATAAGAGAACTATAATATGATTATTGAATGAAGACTTTTTCAATATATGATGAATACCCACCTAACATGACCATGATGATTAGAGCAGAAAATACTCCTTGAGAACTGGAGTGAGAGAAGCCTATAACGTTGTTGTCCTTGTTGTTGTTTTAAGTAAATTAATATTTAGTACAAATGATTTTTTATAAAAGAAGGTTATTCTTGGAGAAAAAAAATTACTTTTTCACCCTTGACTCAATGATTCTTTGTTTATTTGTCTGTTTCCCTCATATTCAGGGTTACAAATATAGATTTTAAAGGAATACTACTACTACTAATAGTAATAATATTTATATTACAAATATTATTTATATTTTGATTTCAGACAAGACGATCCCAGAGTTAGTGATTTTCGAATGGCCCAACTCAGTGTAGAAATTTCTTTTTAAATAACAAATACCACCACTATATCTTACTCTCTCCACAACGTGTCACTCATTGCCTAAGTACCTCACAGGTGTTTCTATTCCTTATAATAATCCTCTATGGGAGGTATTATGAGTCAGCCTCGTTTATAACAAACCTAAAACTCAAAGTGATTAAGTGACTTTCACAATGTCATAGAACTAGTATGTTTCAGTCTTGCTAAAGGTCAACGTTCTGCTTTCTAACCAAGATGTCTACATTTTTACACTGAAAGATTATCATCCTACCTCTACCTATATATTTCCAGGATTAGAAAACTTTTTGTGTACTTAGTCTAATTAATTGTCAGATAATCTGATCAGCAGTTTCTTTATTGCTAATTAAAATTTCAGCCTCACGTTAGTTAGATTCAATGATTTTTTCCAAAGATTCCCCCTTCCATAGACAGTCTATCATTCTATGAGGAGAATTAAAGCACTACAGTATTAAATACACTAAGTAAGAAGGTAACTATTTTTGTTTGCATTGTGGATTTGAACCAGGCCATAATGTGTCATGGCCCTAACCCACTGGCTCTTCAGTCATAGGTATATGACAGTAGTGTTATTCACAATGTGAAAACTCTGGCAAGTTCAACCCCACATGTTGCTCTCATACTTAGCATATTTGTATGGGCTAATTAAGGGCCAATTAGGCCCTTGAGCTTGCAAGTGATTTTAATAGGTCATTTCGTCAGACATCCCATCTGATTCTTGAGAAGTTTCTAGAAATGCCTTACAAGTGAATGTAAATATCTACACTACAGAATGTACCCACAGGGATGGAAACCCTGATTCTGACTACCCTCTGTTGGATTGGGAAGACAGGGAACTTAATACATATACCAAAACCATATGGTATTGATTTTCTAATTTGATACATTAACAGAGTCAAAACAAATTGATGCAAGTTGCACATCTCGGTAGGTTTTGTGCAAGTGTTTGAACCTAGATCTAACTGGCTCTTTCTTGTACAACACATTATCTAACAAAACAAAACATAAGCAAATCATTTTGCTGATTACTTCTGTCACACAGACTCCGAATGAGGGAAGGCTTTTGTTTTTTAAGTTGTTGGTTTTGTTTTTTATCTCTATGTATTGGTAAGCTGGAATGAATCAGTGGCTGAGTAATGCCTGAGTGTCTCCAGAGAACTCTGAATGTTTGACTGATAAAGTCAACATATAATGGATGGGTTTAGAAATATAAATAGCCTTGTAAAGGAGAATGAATTGTTCCTAAGCTAGAACAAGACTTGACTCATTGGTATTAGCTAAGCTAAAGAAGAAGGAAAAAAAAATGTCAAGAGAAAATAAGTTGTCAGCAATGGCAGCTCAGAAAAATGCAGAGAGAGGAAAACCAATGTTAGTGGTGTGTATCTGGACAGTGTCCAAGGAAAGAAAAATTGAATCTGGATCATGTGAGTCTTGTCTTGGGGAAACTCAGTGCTCCTCTGCAGTCCAAGACCCTCTTGTTAGATATAGCCCTTCCTAGTAAGAGGATTATTACTAAGAATGGTCAAGTTTGAAGACTGATTTGACCAGATTTTCTAGGAGATAGAGTTTGGTTTAAGAATAAGTCTTTATCAGGGTAAATGCCTCTTCTATACTTCTTTGAAATAGTTTTCTTTGTAAAAAGCTAGCAAGACAGTCCTGGGTCATGGGACTACTGATTTACCTCAATGGGCACCAAAGTCCAGCTATCTCTAGGCTTTAGGAAAAACTGTCTCCTTCACTATGGATAGTATATCCAAAATTATCTGTACTTTGAAATTGAAGTAATATGACCTGAGATTTGGTAGAGATTTAATTAAAAGGCCAGGATAGACCACTCTACCTACTTTGATGCTAGGCTCTACATTGCTGCTAGCCTATTACATTAACTAGGGCGACAAGATTATGGTGACAAATAAACCTATAGCTGTTGTTAGCGCAACAAAACAGACGTTTGTTGCTCATATTACAGTAAAGACTGTTTACAGTTTGGTAGAAGCAGGTGGTGGTAGTGTCTGTATATGATGGCAGTGTGTGGTCTCTTCCCTATATAGTCATTCATGAACCAAGACTATGGCAGCTCTGACATCTTTAATTCATAGCTCCCAGCATTGCCCTTGGAACCATCTTCTTCCCCAGGTTGAAAGGAAAAATAACTCATAAAGGAACATGTGGAAGGATTTTACAATTATGGTTATAATTGGTACATATTATTTTCATTCCTAGTCTAATTAGCTATAACTCAGTCACATGACCAATCTAACTGCAAAGGACAATGCGAAATGTAGTCTGGCTCTATGCCCAAGGAGAAGAGGAGAAAAGATTTTGCCAACACCATTCACTGACAACTAGGCAAAAGGATTTCTACTCGTGGAACAGCTAAGATCACAGAAGGACTAAACTGGAGTTGAGTAAATAATTTTCTCAGTGAGTCCTAAATTGTTGCGTGTGCGTGCGTGCGTGTGTGTGTGTGTGTGTGTGTGTGTGTGTGGTGTCTGTTGCTGTTCCAGCATTTTCCCCTTTATCACCCTGTTCTTTCCTCTCTGGTAAAACTTATCAGAAAAGACAAAAGTTTTAGAGTGAGATGATCTGAGATTGAAAGCCAGCTCTTTTGCTTTCCAGCTACATAACCTCATCAAGTTTTAGTTTCCTCATCAGCAAAATGAGGATAATGTCTAGGCTACTGGAAGACCAAACTGGGATGAGATCTGATGTTGGGTGCTTCTGTGTTTTGGACACATCAGCTCATGTTAGAACAATCTGGTCACTAGAAAAGTGGGGAATAATGTCTTTGGTTTTGATTGAAAAGAATCACTTGAAATTTCCAATCTTTTGTTTTTTCTTCTTGATTTTTTTTTCCTTTCATCAACTATATTAAGATATACTTTATATAAAATAAAATTTACCAATTTTAAGCATGCAATTTGATACATTTTGACAAATACATACAGCAGTATAACAGCAGTCATAATAGAAAATATTTACAACTATTTCAATTAACCCAAATCTTCCCTCATGCTCTTTTGCCGTCAGTACCTACCCTTCCACCTCTGATCCCTGACAACTATTGATCTGATTCCTGTCACTTTTCCTTTCCTAGAATGTCATATTAATAAAATTGTAAAGTTTGTTTTTATGTCTGGCCTCTTTAACTTGACAAAATGCTTTTGAGATTTGTCTATGTTTTGTGCATATCAATAGTTCATCCTTTTGTTGCTTATTCTCTTGTAGAGATATACCAAATTTATTTATGAACACTATTCACAAGTTGATGAAAATGTGTGTTATTTTGGCTTTGGCTAATATGAATACATCTGCCCTGAACACTTGAGTGTAAGTCTTTGTGTGGACATATGTCTTAATTTCTCTTAGGTAAGTACCTAGGAATAGGACTGCAGTACCAGCCTTGCTTTGTATTGTTGCTGGCTAATTTATATGTGTCTGTTAATCTGACTTCCTTTATGATTCCACACTGGGGAGTAAAGTGCTTTGCACAAAAGGAAATAAATGTTGATTACTGAAATGGGATAAACCCCTCTTTAATATTTCAGTTGCTTTTATACATAAAGCAATCTCTCAAGTTTGGTCAATGTGGACTTGACAGAGAAATAGCAATATAAAAGCTATGCTCAGCTAAGTTTCTTCCATGTATTAAGCACTAAGCTACAGTTGTAACAACAGCAGTGACAAGTACTTAAGCCTCAGTAACCACAGAGATATTTTCATATCATTTTTTAACATGTGGCAACTAAGATATAGAAATGATTAGATTTGCCCAAGGTCAGCAGTTAAGAAGGAATGCAGACTGGCACTCAAACCCAAATCTACCTGATTTCCAATCCCATACATTTCCCATTTGTCTTAGTGGGCGGCTTTCACAGAATACCATGGACTAGGTGGCTGATCAAAACAGAAATTTATTTCTCATAGTTCTGGAAGCTGGGTAGTCCAAGATCAAAATCAACAGATTTGGTGAACGACTTCCTGGTTCATAGACAGTCTTCTTTTTACTGTGTCCTCACATGTAGGAAATGGGTAAAGGATCTCTCTGGAGTCTTTTTTATAGGGGCATTAATCCCTAATTATCTCCTAGAGGCCTTACTTCCAAATATCTTAACATTGGGGTTGAGTTTCAAATATGAATCTGTGGGAGACACAGACACAGACACATTCAGCCCATAGCATCACTGATCTATGTTTTTGAGTCTGTAAAACTAAGGACAATTTTCTAGCAATGGGCATCCATTTATAGTTCTGTCTATAAGAAGGACCATCTGGCTGCCTGGTGGCTCTTCTCTTCTTAACAGGCATCCTTCTACTTATGACAGATCACACAGGACAAGTATTGCCCAGAAATACTTTCTGTATTACATAAAGCCCATTTGGACCTTTGAGAGTTATTTTCATAAGACTCTTTTTCAATACAAGATAAAAAAAAACAGATATACTTGGTGTTTTAAATAAATATTATTATAGTAGTCCTGACATTAGAGAAGTTTCCTAAAAGTTAATCACCACCCCAACAAGGCAAGAGAATCTCTTCCAGTGGACAAACCCCTTCACCAAAATCAAGCCCTAAAACTGCTCCTAACATGTTTTTCCCTTCTTTGTATGTGTACCAAGCTGACTCTAGAACATTGAGCCTCGACAGCATTTGGGGTCTAGGCAATGACAAAAAGACAATAATGGGAGTACTGTGTATATTTTAAAGTGCCTGATCTTTATAAACAACATTAAAATCTCTTAGCTATTTTATCTATGTCTTGAATACGAGCCAAGAATAGTGTTTTGCTCATAAAAAGTAATTTGAATGACACCATCTCAGACTTATTCAATTATTTTCTGTCAATAAGAACCTTTTGTTGCTGCAATGGCCAAGGGAGAGATTACACACATAGCATTATCGCGTTATTTCATAAAATAAATTCAACTTTTGAAAAAATTCCATTAAGTTATTCAATGTATGATTTTTTACTAAGCAGGGTGAGTGGTCTAAGGAAGCAAGATTAGGTTCATTTGACTAGTATTTGAGGCAATAGTTGGAGGATATTATAATTTCCTTATTAGTTAATAAGTCAATATTTTTTTGCTTCTTCCTCCCTATTCTTATAAAATATTCTTAAAAATTCTTGTAAAACTTATCAGAAGAGACACCGTCTTTGGAGTAGGATGATCTGGGATTGCAGGCCAGCTCTTTCACTTTCCATCTACATGAATTCTTCAAATTTAGTTTTCTCATCAGCCCAATAAGGGCAATAATATTTACTTACAAGGCAGTCGTGAGAATTAACTTGCTGTTTATGCCATTGCTGTGGTTGTCAGTATAGAAGGAAAACAAGTTTAGGTGGGGAATAGAAACTCATCCTTGTGATAAGCTCTGGTGCCTGTGGGAGAGTCATGAAATACTTAAAGATAGTGGGTATGTGGGGCAGAGCTGAACAGCCAGATCAGAGGCATAGAGATTTGAGAGCCATCAGATATGGATGTCTTCTGAAGTGCAGAAAAGTGATAGATTTGCCCAAGAAGCAGATGTAGAGCCACAAGGCTCTGGGTGGATAGGGCAGGAACCTGGAGAACACCAGCATGTTCAGGAATGAGCAGTAGTGCCTCAAAGGCAAAATACAGAAGAAGATTTCAGAGAGAAAATACATACCATGGTCTCCTGCATTTTGGAGAGGTGGAGATGCTGTACTATGCTATTTTTATGAGGTTTTTGTTCAAATGATTAAAAAAAAAAGAATACTTGAAAAGAGCATTGGAGAACACCATGGGAAACCTATAATTGCCCAAACATCCAAGTTTTTGAAGATATTGGTGGCAGCTGGTGGAGCAGCCTTTTCTTCTACTCTCCAGTTTAGGGGGAAATGCTGCCAACAATGTCTTGCTGGCAGAGGGACTGATCTGAATGTTCTCCTTTTAGGAGAGGCTGCTTTGGGAGCAAAGTGGGAAAGAGAACACCAGGACTGTCTGACAATAAAGGCTTCATCCCTGGATTGATCCAGCTTCTCTCCTGGCTCCATTCAACAAGGATCCTACTTACTGAGCACCTATCATATAATGCATGGGCTGGGCAATTAGGATAAAGATATAAGTGAGAAGCAATCTTTTCCAATGAAATTGTACAGTCTTGTGCAAGATAGAGCCATGCCAATTTATGAGGATAAATGCAAAAGCGAATGCCTAACTCCAGGCCTCATCCTAAATGTCTTTATATTTTCTTGCACTTTTCATTCTGTTTCAGGCAATATTTTGTTTGCATCTATATTGTGACAAAGGTATTATTATCTCCATTTAGAGATGAGCAAATTAAGCAAAGTTAGTTTAATTTTCCTGGGACCACAAAGTCAAAAACGCATAAAGGTGAAATATTAGCTGGCTCCTTTCTGTTGCAAAGTCCAGTTTTTCATATGACATCTCGTGTTCGCACTGGAATTATAAATGCAGAAAATTCATCACAAAGTGTTAAATGGGAATGCACTGTTCACCTTTGAAATTCAAGAGAGATAGAGAGAGGGTAGGGAGAGAAAAGGGAAGAAGTCAGGAGGGAAGGATAAAAGAGACACTGAGAGTAAAATGTAGAAGGAAAGAGAATGAGAACAAGCAGAAGGAGTGAGGGAAGGAAGAAAAAGGAACTAAGAGATACAGAAGATAATGCTTGCCTGAGCTAAACATCTCTTCCCAGACAATAATACTTTTAAGAATATTAAAAAATTCAGCCTCCAGAAGGTGAAAGAAGATTATTACACATTAGGGCTTCTTCAAAGGGTGACTAAAAGCTGCATAGTTAATAATCAAGGAAAGCAGGAGAAATAAAACTCAAATGGAAAATAGAACCAAAGATAAAAAGCAGATTATATTACTAACACAAGGACTTTGAAGCAAAAGCAGAATATATATAGACCTGCAGGCTGGGGAATAAAGAGAGTTTTTTCCATGGTGTGCAGATGTATAATATGAATGTAGATGCACATGGATTGAATACTTTGCCTACTCTACCTCTATCTCAGCACCTGCAAAATGGGGTCGAAAGATGTGGAACCTGGAAACTTCACTTGAGCCTTGTCCTCACCTCTTATCCTATTATTTGGGGAAAAAATATATATATATATTTTTTTTTTCTTTTTTTTTTTTTTTTTTTTTTTTGTGGTATGCGGGCCTCTCACTGTTGTGGCCTCTCCCGTTGCGGAGCGCAGGCTCAGCGGCCATGGCTCACGGGCCCAGCCGCTCCGCGGCATGTGGGATCCTCCCAGACCGGGGCATGAACCCCTGTCCCCTGCATCGGCAGGTGGACTCTCAACCAGTGCGCCACCAGGGAAGCCCTTGGGAAAATATTTTATATGAACCTCGGGGTCCTCAACCTTAAAACTGAAACAATTAACTTATCTTCCATATCTATAAAGATTGTTCTGATCCTTTATCTTAAAATGAATTGAGAAAAAAAAAAAAATGAATTGAGATAGTAGTGGCATAATGGTTAAGAACATGAGCTTTGGGATAAGTGCCCACGTTTGAATTCAGGCCCTGCTATTTAATACTAAGCAAGCTATTTCACTTCTTTAAGAATCATTCCCTTACCTGTAAAATGGGGTAATAATAGTACCCAACTTATGAGGAAGTTATGGGGATAGTTTGAGAGAATGCATATTATGTGCCTTGCATAGTACCTGGTAAGCAGCAAGTTTGCAATCAACGCTATCTGATGGTTGTAATGATGATGGCAACAGTGCTCTAGAGACAACGGCAGCGATAAGAATGTTGCCTAAGGTGGTGAAGATGTACTACGCTTTGGGAAGCCTTCCTTCCCCTTTCCTGATCCCTGGAGATAGGAATGCCCTCCTCAATGTCACTATACGACTTTGACCATGCTCCACTGTGGATCTTATTATTTACATGATCCTGTCATCACCAAATTTTCTGCCTTTCTTTCCCGCTAATCTATGAGCACCATGAAGTTCTAAATTAGTCTTTCCTGTTCCCTCATTGCCGTGGACACAGTAGACTCTCAAAGGATACCTGTAGAACAGCTTAATCAACTGAGAAAAATCCAGATAGCACACTGTAAACTCTAAAGCAGTAGAAGAATGCTCGCAAGTATTAGTATAGGTGTTTATATAGATTTTTGCTCCTGTTCAACTATTCTTCCAAATAATAAGCACTCTGTGTGTTAGGAAGGTGTCCAATATCGCCATACCTGTGACTATGAAAACAGCTGCTCTTTGTTTGCTACAAAAGCAAAGTAGGAAGAAATCAACTTGAAGGCATTTAACACACCACAGAAGAATAAAAATTCAAGCAATATAAAACTTGCTGACAAAAGAGTGGTCATAGAAGAATGGCATTAGCATCTCCTGGGATCTTATGAGACAGGCAAAACCTCAGGTCCCACCCCAGACCTACAGAATCAGACTCTGCATTTTAACCAAATCCTCAGGTGATTCCTACACATACTGCATTTGAGAAGACCTGCTCTACATCCTTGGGCACACTAAATGGAGCAGGCAGCAAGCCCTTTTTTCTGGACCCTCTTTAGGAAAAGGCATGGGATGAAGAAGAAGGAAACAGATGTTTACAGATCACCTATTATGTACCCAGCTCAGAATCGGTGTTTTGATATGAAATTTACTTTAATCCCCCCAGAAGTTTCGTAAAGTTTGTGTTGTTATCATTCTTTTTGTTGCTGCTCAAAGATGACAAATACTGTAGCCAACACAATGAGCAAGTGGCAAAGTGTGAATTTGACTTGATGACTCTACTTCAAAGCCAATTTTTATAGAAAGCTGGTAGCCAGCTCATCAAGCCCTACTTTGGTAAACTTGCTCTCAAGTCTCCAAAACTCCTTTCTAGCACCATTATAGACACACTTTTACCTCTATCTGAAGTCCTGGAACACAACTTTCTTAATGTTCAGCCTTTGAATTTAGGCAGAAATGGGTTAAAATTCCTTCTTCCCTTCTTCATTTCTATGGAACACTGGGCATCACCTAGTATTCATTTACCTAAACAGAAATAACACTGTTCAGGAGGAAAATTTTTTCCTCTACCTTTTAGGTTCTTCTAAGAATTAAATTAACATGAGACAGATTAAAAGGACAGAATCAAACAAAAGTCTAATAACGTGTATACTTGGGAGAGACCCAGGAGAACTGAGTAACTCACCAAAATGGCCCAAACTCTCACCTTCAATACCATCTTCAGCTAAAGAAAAAAGAGGATGTTGGGGTCAGTGGTTTGGGACCTTAAAGGGGGAGAAGGCAATTCACATGAAGATCGAAAAGCAAATATGTAGTAAACAAATGTTTGTGGGGCCATGCAGAGACCATGCGACACAGACTGGACTCTGATCTCTAGGCCTTGCTGAGTTTGCCCACCACACCTGGCCATTATTCTTTGCAGAAGTCTCTAGTGATAGCTCTATTCCTGGAACAGGTCCTTTATCTAAAGGGAGGTGAAAAGAAAGACCTCCTGAGTCTCTTTGGCCTTGGTTGTTTTCAGCTCGAAATAATCCTCACACCAGAGCCTTTTTCTTTTTTTAAATATATTTATTTATTTATTTTTGGCTGCGTTGGGTCTTCGTTGCTGCGTGCTGTCTTTCTCTAGTTGCGGTGAGCGGGGGCTACTCTTCGTTGCAGTGCGCGGGCTTCTCATTGCGGTGGCTTCTCTTGTGGAGCACGGGCTCTAGGCACACGGGCTTCAGTAGTTGCGGCACGAAGGCTCAGTAGTTGTGACTCACGGGCTCTAGAGCACAGGCTCAGTAGTTCTGGCACACGGGCTTAGTTGCTCCGCGGCATGTGTGATCTACCCGGACTAGGGCTCAAACCCGTGTCCCCTGCGTTGGCAGGTGGATTCTTAACCACTGCGCCACCAGGGAAGCCCTCTCAGAGACATTTTGAGGTGGAAAATTTTACTGCCCTACAACCCCTACACCAAAAGACTGCTACCAAGTCTTAATACTGTGTACATAAAGCACTTGACACAGTCCCTGTGAATTGCTCAACAAATGCTAGGTGCTACTCCAAATAAATAGTTTACTTCTCAACACACTAGTCAATATAAATAATACCCCAAAAAAGTCTTGAAGTATTGCTTATGCCTATGTTCTTTTGGTCAACAGTTAGCTGTTTCATGTACTTGTATATTTCAAAAGGGCCTCATGACAAAGACCGTATATCTAATTCCAAACTCATGATTTTCCCCTGCCTTCTCCCACTACAGCTTGAGACGTCTTCGTCAAATCAATTATTACACTTATTGTAGTTAATTTTTACTCTCATTGCACTCTGATTTCTTTAATATTAAGGGCTGTATTTTATTCATCTTTTGAATCTCCAGTCCCTAGCACAGTGCCTTGCAGGTTGAAAATATTACATGATTTTTATGATATTTGTCTAGACATGTTTTGTGGCTCAATTTTAGTGAGTTCAGAGAAACACCATTGTTCGTTGTCCCAGAGGGAACTGCCATATTTACTTTAAATCTTGCATTCGGTAACTTTACAAACTATTCTGTTTGAGAAACTAGACCGTCCACCTCAGAGTCTGGATTTATTATTAAAATGGTGCTATATTTATAAAATCCTTTTTTTATTTTAAGACTGAAAAAGAAAAATCCCACTTGTGAAATAATACTGGTTTGCCAGGCCACAGGTAAATAAAAAGATCCTCTGTAAATCTTGCTCTTTGGTAGGAGAAGAGTAAGTATAAGGAATAGAAGGAGTTGCCATTATGCTAACTGAAACCTCAGCTCTTTTGCAAGAAAGTCATATCTAATGATTATTTGACAAGGATTATAGTTTCCCCTATCTGTTGCCATCAGTTGATTAATAATATAGTATGAAGGCTATTAGTTTGGTTAGTCTCCGAGTAGAACTTATGTTGTAAATCCTGTAGAGATGGATCTCTGCTCTGAGTCCATGATTTAACCCAGAGTCTTCTATTCCACAGGGAGGTTACATGCAAAATGTGTGAAGGTTCAGCATATCTTAATATCAAACAGAAATGAAGACTCTTTGGACTACAGTGTTCAAACTGAGGACCTCAACACTTAATGGTTTGTGTTTTCTAAGAGGTGGAGTATCGTAAATGTTCCCAGGCATTACAATTCAACTGTCCTAGGGTTTGAATCCCAGATCAAATACTCTCTGATTGTGTGAAGTTAAAAAATTCCGAAACTTCACTTAACTTCATTCTTTAATCTGTAAAATTGAAATAACAATCTAAGTTTCAGGGCTATTGAGAAGATTAAAATGAGGTGGCATGCTTAGTAGGCAGGAGGTGTTCATAAATGGTAGCTATTCTACTTTTTTCCAAAGTGAATCTCTAGATTCTGGTCAAATTTGGTACACTATAAAAGAACATCAATATACAGCATAAGTTCACACTGGGGAGCTCTACTTTTCAATGCATTTCTCTCTGAGACTTAGGTCTGTAAAATCTATACATAATGTTTTAGATTAGCAGAAGTTGCTTAAGGCACAGAATTCCACCCAAATTAAATCAGAAAAGCAGAACTTGGAAACTTAATAAAGATCTGTCTAAAATTAGAGTAAAGCTTTTACATGATGATGATGATGACGACAATGGTGGTGACAGCCGTCCTTTATTGAATACCTATTATGTGCTAGGCTATGTAGTAAATATGTTATACACATTATCTCTAAGTTTTGGCAATGCCTATATAGGAGATGCCCGTTCTATGGAAACTGAAGCTCAGGGGGCTTAAATGACTTGCTGGGAGTCAAACAACTAATAACTGTCAGAACATGGACTACAACTCAGATATTCTCTGACTCCACAGCCAGTAGATGGAATAGACTACAACTCTACTCGATTGGGAAAAAATGTAACAAAAGTATTCTACCAAGAAATTACTAAAAGGAAAGCCAAATACTAAAAAAAAAAAAAAAAAAAAATGCCAGCACATCTCCAACATTATTCAGAGGAAATTTCAGTGCCCTGAAAAACTAGCACAAGTATTCTGGTCACTTTGCAGGTGATCCCTATGTGGATCCAGGTACAGCTGGCAAACATGAATTTTTCATTATCAAAAATAAACTTGGTTACTGTGACTTAAATATTCATGAATTTAATCATCATTGGATATACTGGCCAAGTCTCTGATTCCACAAAGTTGACTCTTGCCTCAAAATCATGTTGCCTCCATCAGGCTTGTACTGTATTGAGCCCATCTATCATAAAATCCATGTTAGAACACTTAGCCAATCTTCTGCTGTGACATTACTATCTTTTTTTATGAAATATCGTCTTAAAACCAAATGACCAAAGGGGAAAGGGGGCAGAGGGAAGGATAGATTGGGAGTTTGGGATTGACATATACATACTACTATACTTAAACCAGATAACCCACAAAGACCCACTGTATAGCATAGGGAACTCTGCTGAATATTCTGTAATAACCTAAAAGGGAAAATAATTTGAAAAAGAATAAATATATGTATAACTGAATCACTTTGCTGTATACCTGAAACTAACACAACATTGTAAATCAACTATAGTCCAATATAAAATAAAATGTTTTAAAAAATGGCTTTTAAATGGGCATTTTAAAACAGATTTTATGACATTTGGTATGTGGGTAAAGTATCCAAAATAAATATCTAGCCACAGAGAGTATCCACATTCCCTTTTCATTTTCTTTTTCCTATTTCAGAAAAAAAAAAGTTTGCTAAATCATGAATATCATCTGCATAAAAATTAAGTAAGTGGAGTCTTTAAACCATTCCTGTATGCCAGTATTTTATGGACATATTTGGAGAAAATACAGTCACTTCTCCAGAAGTGACTCAACTTCCAAATGCCAAGGCCATCTACTTCCTGACAGGCGCTACCAAGCAGCTGCTAACAAAAAGAGATTGGCCCTTGGATATCTAAACTGGCTGCCAGTCTATTTGTTCATTGAAATTAAGGGTCACAGTGTTATGAGATGAATCTGTCAAGACCCATATGCAAACCCTCGCCCAATTACCAAGTGCAGGAGGCACCTGGAATGGCAACAGGGGTGGAATGACTCCACACATCACACAGCCCAACTTTATGATTGCTTTGAAGGAACTCAAAGGGAGTTTAAAAGCAACAGAATGAATTAGCCTGCTAGGGCTTTGGCCTGGTGATATACAATGCTCCCTATACTCTATTCCTGTCCGTTAGTTTAATGAAAGCAAATTAAGTTAATTATTTAATAAAACATTCTCTTTTTAATGAAATCTGCTGATCACATTAGATAAAAGACACAAAGACAGTCTGAAAAGAATAATGCACAGTGCACACTGTAATTTTGAAGCCTTGGATTAGGCCCTTCTCTGGGATTGTACAGGTGCCCTTGACAGTTTTCATCAAGATATAGGCTATTTTCTGCAGATGGTCGTGGAGTCTTGGCAAGAGTTCATGATAAGTTACCCTGGATTTATGCACCAGGCAGCAGACACCTCGGTAGTAAAAAGAGCCAGAGTTCTAGCAGGAGCTGAATCTGACCTCAGAAAAGTCAATTACCACTCTATAATCTTTGCCAAATCACTTCTTTCTCTGAACGTCAGATTCCTCATCTACATAATGGGTAAAAAGGTCTATCTCACACAGTTATAGAAGAAACCACATTTAAGTCTGGTGCTTAAAAACTGTTCAGTATATGCTCCTCAATTCCACAAATCCTACTCTATTCTGCCAGTGTTCTAAGCCCTTAGATGATTTCAGGCAAGTGGGATCAGAGCAGCAATAAAGGTCACAGCTGTAAAAGCTTAGAGACCTCCTACTACAACTTTTTAGAAAGAGTGTCCATAAAATGTATGTATCCTATTCTTTGCTCATTTACCCCTTTCATAAAAAGAATTCTTAACATGCAAAGTATCAAAATAAATGTGAGGTTTCTATTGATGTATCAGTATAAAGCCTACTAAAGCACACCTGTTTTACCATCCATGTATCTTTTTTTTTATATATAAATTTATTTATTTATTCGTTTTTATTTTTGGCTGTGTTGGGTCTTTGTTCTGTGTGCCAGCTTTCTTTAGTTGCAGCGAGTGGTGCACGGGCTTCTCATTGTCGTGGCTTCTCTTGTTGCAGAGCACGGGCTCTAGAGCGTAGGCTCAGTAGTTGTGGCACATGGGCTTAGTTGCTCCGCGGCATGTGGCAATCTTCCCAGGCCAGGGATCAAACCCGTGCCCCCTGCATTGGCAGGCAGATTCCCACCCACTGCGCGACCAGGGAAGCCCCCATCCATGTATCTTATTCAGGACTTTTCTTCTTTCTGAATGCATTTCAAGAGAGAGACAGGAAGACATCCCTGAGCTTTGTCTCTTCCTTAGCACCTTGCTCATACTAGGCTTTTTTTTTTTTTTTTGTGCAGTACGCGGGCCTCTCACCATTGTGGACTCTCCCTTTGCGGAGCACAGGCTCCGGACGCGCAGGCTCAGCGGCCATGGCTCATGGGCCCAGCCGCTCCACCGCATGTGCCCCGGATCTTCCCGGACCGGGGCACGAACCCGTGTCCCCTGCATCGGCAGGCGGACTCTCAACCACTGCGCCACCAGGGAAGCCCCATATTAGGCTTTTGAAGGAAGGATTAAAATAGAAAAACTGCGCTTCCAAATGGGGAGGCTTGTGCTTTATATTTAAGCCACAGTTTTATTCTGAACTTTTTAGTCCCAAACATAATTCATCTTCTTGGAGAAATGAGCTGAAAGACAGACGTGATTGTTATTTTGCTATTTATCTATTGAGATTATAGATGTGATCCTCAACCCATATTTAAATATCAATAGTATCATATTAAGTTAGCCATAACAGTCTAAAGGTCATATATTTTCATTGATCTTTAATAAAAATACAGTATAACAGTACATTATTTTCTAGAACTCTTATATGTGTACTTCCCTAGAATATGAACTCTTTGAAAGCACAATCTTCAGCACAAAGTCACTTCCTGACACATATTACACATGAATTAACATAATACTGAGCTAATTAACAGGTGAATGAAGAAATTAGCTTGTGAACTGATCAGGTTTGTTTTTTTTTTAAAGGTTGGAAGTTAGCTTTTGTTTTATTTATTTATTTATGGCCACAGCTGCACAGCCTATGGGATCCTAGCTCCCTGACCAGGGTTCAAACTTGGGCCCCCTGCAGTGGGAGCGTGGAGTCCTAACAACTGGACCACCAGGGAATTCCCTGATCAGGTCTTTCTTGTAAAGGGAAAAGTAAGCTCCGTCCTTTTTCAAAAATAAATCAGCAACTTGGTATAAATGAAAAATATAATATAGACTTTGGAAGGAGATAGCTCTTAATTTCATATCCATTTTAGATAGCTAGCTTGTAGATAGATCATAGATAGGTGAAGAGGTAGATAAAGGGCGAAGGGAAGACTTTTGCTCCCAGTGGAATGCAGAATGCCAACAGGTAAATGCAGGTGGAATGCTGGAGTTCAGCATTTTGTATCCATCATAGGAAAAAAGAAATCTATCTATCTGTCTATCTATCTATCTATCTCTCCATGATCTTGGGTGGCCTTGGCCTGCAGCCCCTTGAAGCAGAGTTTCTGTTCCCGGCCAGTGACTGAGGTCAGGTCGCAGTGGTAAGAGCACTGAATCCTAACCACTAGATCAGTGGTCAATGAAAAGGCCCTGGTCCTATGGCTTTGCAGAAAAAGAATTCCCACAAAGACAGAAAGTAGTGAAACAAAGTATTTATTAGGAGAAAAAAGAAGTAGAGTACGTGTGGATAGACACACAGGCGGGCTCAGAAAGAGAGTCACGCCCTTGTGGCAGTTTAAATCACTTACATGGGGCATTTCTTCCGGGTTTCCTTTGGCCAATCATTTTGATTTGCCTGGTTCAAAGTCCGTATTTGGTATATCTCAGGATTCTCCCATGTGTGCGCGCGCATCTCTTAGCCAAGATGGATTCTACCGAAGAGGCCTGTGGGTAGTGAGCATCAGCTGGCATCAGTTAGCATCACTCCCCTTTTGACCACCAAGGAGCCCTTCTGTGCATGTGTAGTTGGGGAGGTCTCCTGACTTTGAGAATGAGAAATATGTGGTCTTTTATCTTCTATCTGGGCAGGGCCCGGCCTACTCTCTCAATTGACCTGTTATTCTTGTCTGGGAGTATCAGTTCACAGGAACGAACTCAAATCGTTTGCTTCAGGGGCCCATCTATTTCCTGCTTCATCCAGAAAGACTCATCAAAGGATGCTAAATCTAGAGGAAAATTCTGATGAGCAGCAGGGGATTTTCATGGTCTTAAGAAATCTCCCCCATAGACCATGTATTAGTTGCAAGAGAAAAAAATAGTAATCAACAATGGGGGAAATTCGACGACACCTGGACTAAGTGATCAAAATTAATATCACCAGTAAGAAGTAAGCCTCCAGATGTGATACTCTGAGAAGAACAAAACATCGAACAACCTGAATCTAATCATGAGGAAACATCAAATAAACCATAAATAGGGAACACTCTATTTTTCTTAAAAGGGGGGGTGTATTTTTAAAAATGTAAATGTCAAAGAAAACAAAAGTATAGTGGAAATATTCTAGATTAAGGTAAGCTAAAGAGGCTTGATAATTAAATATAATACCAACTCAACTGACTATTGTATTGAGGGGGAAAACACTATCAAGGACATATTTGAGTCAACTGACAAAGTCGGAGAACAGATAGTAGATTGAATAAAATATTGTACCATTATTAAATGTACTTCAGTTATCTCAGAGAATCTTCCTATTTTTAGGGAATATGATGTCATTACATTTAAATGTCCATAAATTATCTAATTTATCCTTAAATGACCCATAAAGGGTGCAGAAATTATAAATTAGAGTAAAATGTTAATAATAGGTAAACCTAGATTATTGAGTGTTGTACTATTTTTTTTGCAACATTTCTATAAGTTTAAAATTATTTCCAAATTAAAAGGTAAAGATTCTTTTTTAAAAAAAATGACTCTAGACCACAGACAAGTGATTTTTTTATATGGCCTTTTTGGGTCAACCTGCTATATGGAGAATAAGATGGGGGCAGGATGGAAATACCGGGTGTTGAATTCTTTGTAAAACTTTCTAAGTGGTAATATTCTTGTCTGCCTAAAATCTTGCTTCGTATTCTCAGAACTTAAGTATTTTTACTTCTCCTTCTTCTTTGAGAGTTGAAACCATAGCTCCCCAACCTCAGAACCCATGCTTTTTGCCTAACGCCATGCTGTTTCATACAGCATGTCTCCTGTCAGAACCTCTTTTGAGACCAGCCAGCAACACAGCAGGTGTTTTGCCAGTTCAGAACGGAGCCCCTCTAGGACTTCCAGAACACCTGGCCCTGGTGATGTGAAGGAGGGAACTCAGGCCAAATTTACAGGATCTGATGAAGAAAATTTTGGAGTCTGGGATACACGACTCCACCTTAAAGATTATAGGCATTTTATGCAAAACTGCATCACAAAATTTGTGGCTGCAACTTAAAAATAACAGACTTTGTTCCTTTCTGGTATATAATAGGAGCAGATTGTTCAATAGGATGAGCAGAGGAGGAAATTTTGTTTGTTTCTCTTTTTTTTTTTTTTTGTTCCTATTTTGGGAATACCGAATAGAGTTATTATAAATCACTCAGGCATGAAACAAATGACTGCATTAAAATTGTGAAATGACTTCAATTAAATAAATAACAAAACCTGTGTACTACTGGGCACTAGTCTATTATAAGAATCACTCTGCAATTGTGTGTTTAGCATTCAGACCCTCAGTCAGGTGATATGTGTAATTGCTCAAGAACTTGACCTCATAATAATGTCTACCTTTACTGTATAATATAGAATGTCTACAAAGGAAGTCACCAAAAATATGGTCATTTCTTTAGTTGAATAGGAAGAGACTGGAATTGAGAAAAATTAGTAATCAAGCTAGAACAGGTAAACTACTCATCTGGTTCTAATTTCATAGCTCTGTCCTTTATGCCACATAGACTGGATTGTGATATCTACAACAATTCTAACTCTATGAGGAAACACAGCTACAAAAGAGGGAGGCAATACCTATCTGCTCATCTTTGGTTGATTTGACTGAAGAAGCATTGTGACTGTTAAGGACAGGTCATTGATGAGTTGCTTTTTCTCCTGTACTTATCATGCTGCCCAGCAATGGGTTGATGTTCATTACTTGTGTGTTGAATGAAGCATTAAGGGAATGCAATGTTATCACCCCACCACGGACCTACTATATACTTACTGTGTTTTAGGCACTGCCACAGGTGCTACATGATTTATAAAACACAGTGCCATTCAAGGAGTTCACAGTCTACCTGGGAAAATATGCAGACAGTTGCAACACTACATGATGAGTTCAACTGTGAAGAGGTTTTAAGTACATGTGAGACCCAAGGGATGTCTTTCAGAAATAACTGGGAAATACCCTGGAGGGGAGAGGATCTAATTTCTAGTAGACTATAGGGTCTTCTTAAATTTGAATTAAATATGATATTTTCTATGACAATTTAATAAATTCTGATGTGTGCAACTGACATGAGGAAAATGAGAGACATAAGGTGGTTTGAGTCCAAAAAGAATGATATTTAGAAAGACAATCATGGGTTTGGTATTCAAAATGCTTCATTAAGTGTCTGTGAGACATAGAGATGGTGAAGTCTAGAAGCTCTCCTTTTAAATCTCTATGGGGTTGTACAGTCTGAAACTCCTTACATATGTTTTCAAATTATTTGCCTCAAATCCTCTTTCAAAATAGGCATGGTGCTTCTCACATGTACTTTTTGACATATCACTTTCAAATGGACAGAGATTTTATCATCTCTATTTTACAGATAAACGGTAAACTCAACGTTCTCAAAGTCACACAGCGGAAGAGAAGGGACTCCTGGCCTAGTGCTCTTTTCCCAAAGCCAAAGTGTTCTCCCTAAGAAAAGCCTCTAGCAACAAGAAAAGTTGAATTCATTTCAGGAAATAAATATTCCAATACCATATTCTGTAGCCCAACTTCAGAAAGCTAATTTTGTTTTGCCTAGTAGTAATTTTGCTTCTGTCAACCACTAATGAATTACTAAATAGTATTTACTGTTTGTTTCAATACAATTATTCCCACTGTAACTCTCTTTTAAAAATTAGATTTAGTTTTAAAATTGCTTTAGATTTAAAGAAAAGATGCAAAGACAGTACAGAATCTTCCTATATACCCCCCCCACAGTCTCCCTTATTATTAAAATTTTAGATCAGTACGGTACATTTCCTACAACTAATGGACCAACATTTATACATTAATAATAGCTAAAAATCTATATTTTATTCAGAGTTCCTTAATTTTTATCCAATTTTTTTTTGCTTTGTTTGCTTGTTTTTTGGATGTTTTGTTTTTTGTTTTTTTCTGTTCCAGGATCTCATCCAGAACACCAAATTACATTTAATTGTCATGTCTCCTTAGGTTCCTCTTGGCCATGCCAATTTCTCAGTGTCTGCTAGTTTTTGATGACCTGGACATTTTTAAGGAGTACTGTCAGTTACTTTATAGAAGGTCCTTTGATTTGGATTTTTCTGCTGTTTTCACAGGTAGGCATGAATTATGCGTTTGGTGAAGGAAGACCACAGAGGTAAAGCGCCATGCTCACCACATCATATCAAAGGTACATGCTTATCAACACAGTTCATCACTGTTGATGTTAACCTTGATCACCCTGCTGAGGTAGTTTTGCCAGCTTTTTCCACTGTAAAATAACACTTCCCTTCATGCCATAATTCCCATACTATTGCAGAGGTACTGAACTAGACTCCCCAATACATGTCACCGTTGCATGAGGATTATTTTGAGCTAAAGGTAATCGAGACCCTGTGGGTTCAATAGAAACGACTACTCCTTCCTAACTACCTAGAATAATTTATATTGTGGATTTTTCCCAAAAAAGAGTTATTACTGGAGATAAATTTTATCTAAGTGGCCCCATCTATTTGGCAAGGCAAACATCTAATAATCAAATACCTATCGCTTATATGTGGAATCTAAAAAAAAAGGGATACAAATGCACTTGTTTACAAAACAGAAATAGACCCACAGACATAGAAACAAACTTATGGTTACCAAAGGGGAAAGCAGGGGAGGGATAAATTAGGAGTTTGGGATTAACATATACCCAGTACTCTGTATAAAACAGATAACCAACAAGGACCTACTGTATAACACAAAGAACTCTACTCAATATTTTGTAATAACCAATAAGGAAAAAGAATCTTAAAAAGTATGTATAGGGCTTCCCTGGTGGCGCAGTGGTTGGCAGTCCGCTTGCCGATGCAGGGGATGCGGGTTCGTGCCCCTGGCCGGGAAGATCCCACATGCCGCGGAGCGGCTGGGCCCGTGGGCTATGGCCGCTAGACCTGCGCGTCCGGAGCCTGTGCTCCGCGGCAGGAGAGGCCACGGCGGTGAGAGGACCGTGTACCGCAAAAAAAAAAAAAAAAAAAAAAGTATATATATATATATACACACACACACACATAACTGAATCACTTTGCTGTACACCTGAAACTAACACATTATAAATCAACTATACTTTAATAAAAAATAAATACATAAACTACAAATTATCGTGCTCAAAAAATAATAATCAAACATCTGCTCTTCTTATTATCATCCTGTGAATGACCCTCCTGTCCTTGGAAGCCCCAGGCCCTTATCTCACTCCTTAGCTCAGGATGACATATGTACCCTTTCTGTCTCTGAACCTCTCATGTATGTGGGGATCCAGTATACACAGAATTAACTTCGCTTTTCTCCTGTTAATCTGTGTCATGTCCATTTAATTCTTAGACCAGCCAGAACTTAGAAGGGCTGAGGAAAGTTTTCTTCCTCCCAACACTGTAATCATTAGAAAGACGTCACTATGTATAGGCTACACTTTAGGGTTGAGGAATGATGTACTGCTTCCTTGAGCACAGAGTATCTATATAAAATAATTGGAATTCTTCTGGATGGGATATTTGTGTAACTCTCTTTTGATTCCTAAATATTAATATAAATGAATTTTTAACACGAATGTTAAAAATACAAAAAAAATAATTATTTGTAGGACCACAAATATGCCTTTTTATCTATTAATGGAGAAAAATGACCTTTATGGAATAGATACACCAGTTTCTTCTTGTGTAGTTTTAGTTTTGAAAATCATATTTTGTTACTTTTCTACCTAAAATCCTTTACTATCTTTATCATCATCAAGATAGAGCCCAATATCTTTGGCCATGCAAAGGGCTTAAAAGTTCCTTTATAATCTAACTTCATCTTCTGTTTTACTCTCATGCTATTCCATAATTCCCATGCCTTGTAGTGTTTTGAAAAGTAAAAATAATTTATGCAAAATTTCCGGTGTATAGTAGGTATACACTGTAATATGTATACCTACTTAATCCTTATAACTTAATAAAAGACAATAATTCTTAACTGCTAAAAAGAAAAGAAGAAAAAAATCTATCTTTCCTGGCATATATTAGGTGAGAATAAAATCCACTTACCAAATAAATGCAGAAGCAGAAGGTTCAGAAAATGGGAGGGAACAAAGTTATTTTATAGTATAGACAGTATTTTATAGTTATTTTTAGTGGTATATAGCACTAGGAGCGCCATCTTTTCCTTACAAAAGTAATAATATCAGTATACTGCTGAATATAGTATGGTCCCTGTTCCCAAGGAATTTAAAATTTATTCTATCTTGTTTCCTTATAACTAACCAATATATAATCTAGTATAAGATCAGAAACCTTATAACTGTTGAGTTACTTCCAATCATTAGAACCATGGTTGGGATATGTCACTTTAATATTTATTGAGTACTTTCTATGGAACAGGCAATGTACCAGGCACTGGGGGATACAAGAGAAGACAAGGTCGTTGATTTGGAAAGGTTCATCAATTAATAAAAATTATAGACCTGTAAGTAATTATAGTAAAATGAGATGGGTGCAAAAATAGCAGAAGTACTGTCTGAGAATAGAAGGGAAACTTCACAGAGAATGTGTGCCCTGAGGAATAAGTGAGATGGCAGTTAGCCAAGATGTTGGAGGCAAGGAGGGCATCTTTGACATGCTGAACTGCTTTTATGTGCAGATGTGTACAAAAGAGAACTCACAGCCATATTCAGCCCTTGTCCCCAATGCCATTCCTCTCTTCTTTGTGTAGTTTTAGCTCCAGAGCTGGAAGCATTTTTTGGCATTTGACTAGCTCTGCTACTTTTCAAGCCCAACTCAGGATACATTCATGTTCTTGTTAAATAAAATATAATTTAGTGGAATAGGGAAATATTTTCTGTAAAAATGTCATTCCACCAAGGAAGCCTACTCAATAAAGGACCAAGCATTTTGGCTCTTTTAGTTGAGTTTTTCTGTTCAGATTTTATAATATACAGGTGTTGATTAAAGTAATAACAATTATCGTCACTTAATAGCATTCCCTCCCCCTATTTCCTAGGTAAGGCAATTTATTTTCAAATGCATAATCTGCAAATGGAGAGATATTATTATGGTAATGGGCTAAAATGCAAAATAAATGTGGTCATGACACATGGAAAAACTTTCTCACAATGCCACCAAGGAAAGATTTGTACCTCTATGGATATTAAAAAGATAAGCTTCTTTATCAACATGGCTAGCCATTTATTCCACATATATTTCCCAGGGTTTCCAGTGTGCTAGGCATTGTGATACAAGGGTGGAGATGCATGGTTCCTGACCTCAAGACTCTGGTTAAGGGAAGAAAAGTAAACACTCTATCATGGGACTAATTTTTAATCGGGGTTCTGCACAGAGGGCAAGCTATGCTCACAGGACCCATCTACATTTGCCTGGTGATGTTAGGTAAGGTCTCAGGTGAGGCTGAAGGGATGAGTAGGAGTCTGCCAGATTTACAGCTGGGAAAAGGGCAGTAACAGTACCTACATGTTACTTCCATCCTTTTTTTTTTTCATTCTTTTACTCTCATGTATAAATCCCAAATATCCGATTAAACAATAGAACTGAGGAAGCAATAAAAACAGCAGTCAAGCCCACTTTGCTACCCTGCTTCTCCCTCAAGCTTCAGCCACCTTGGTTTATCACTCTTCAACATTTCACTGTTGAACATCTGGTAAAAATAAGTTAAGTTCATGATGAACTTCTTAAATGCCACACTTCAAATCTTATCCTTCAGGTCTTTATCTCCAAAATTCTACCTATAATTTTTTTTTTTAAATTATGACAGGTCTCCTAATGTCCTAATCCATTCACCTCTTATCAGAAGTCTCAGCAAGAACTTCTTTCTCTCTTTGTATTTACATTTTATTTTTTTAAGGCACTTTATCCTCCTGGTCTCTTTCTAGTTCTTGAAAAACTGGAAGCTTAGTGTTCCCTCCTCTTCTGTCCGTCCCTTAAATATACACACTTCTTAAAGCAGCATCCTTTTCCCTCCCTTCTCTTCTCATGACTCTACATAGTCTTGGTTTCACAGCTTTGTTCTAATCCCCTAATAGTCACTGACAACTAGCCCTAGCACTACCTGCCCAGCTGCCAGTAGGACATCTGTATATTGGGGCTAGAACATTCTCCTGTATCACAGTGGCTAACATAGATCCTCTTTCTGTCCATCTTTTCCAATTTGGTCTTTCTCCTGTATGTATAAGAAATGCCATTACCTTCCTGTTTGAAATTTGAATCATTTTATTGTTCCAAATACTTTTTAACTCTAAAATTCCTGGAATTTTAACTTTACACTACAGTAGAAACACTCTACCACATCCTTACTTGAAAGACCACTGCCTCACTCTAGCCTCATTTCCCCTCTCTTCGATAATTGCAAGTTTCCTCACTGCTTTCAATCTCTATCTTCGCCAGCTCATGTTACATTCTATAGCTACAGTGGCTCTGTATAAAGCACAGATCTATTCATGTCATTATTCACTTGTGCCACTTTTAATTATTCCTGTGAAAGAAAAAAGAAAGAAAGGAAGGAAGGAAGGAAGGAAGGAAGGAAGGAAGGAAGGAAGGGAAAGCAAGGGAAAGAAAGAAAGAAAGAAAGGAATACAACGCAAGGCATTTCAGCCCTGGAGCCAAATCTGTGACTTACCTCAGGCAACCTGTTAAAAGTAGAGAGTGAGAAGGCTTGCCTTCTCTTCCATCAATCTCCACTTCAAATATTTGAATCACACAGAACTCATTGCTATTCCCAGGTGGTTTCCTTGACTGACTTGGCTTCTGCTGTCTCTTCTACGTGGAATGCCATGAGTCTCAGCCTGCTAAAGTTCTATCATTTACTTCAGCTCAAATCCTAGCTCTTCCAGGTTGCTCTGGTGCCTTGAGTGATATTTCTAACATCCGAAACATAAAACAAATTCTCTTTCCCCAACCCTGAACAGAGAGTCTTCCTCATAAATGTGTGTTAGACTCATGCCCAGAAATAACTTAGAGTAACGGTTATCTTTCATTCAGTCTGTTATTTTAGGCTTCCACATTATCATCATCGTTAGAGGGGGCACTCATGGGTAGGTGGCATCCATCGTTACAGTTGACTTTAGGTGTAAGATTAGCTAGAAGGTTTATTACTCCAAATTAGACCTTCTGATGAGATCCTAAATTCTCCCATATAATTACTCCTGGCAAAAAATGATCCAGCACCATACATTTAATTGCAAGGTTTTTTTTTTTTTTTTTTTTTTTGAGGGGAGGGGGTAGTTAGATGGGGAGGTTGATTCACTGAAGTGAATCAGGTAAACAGCATTTAGTGCCAGGGCATTTAAAGGTTCATCCATTTCTATTTATTCCTGTAACTTAAAGGGCCCAATTAAATATAATGGGTTAAAGTATTAAAAATCTGTTTGATTATCACTACTTACTCAGTGAGACACTGATTACAGCCTAGGGAAAAGACAATTCTATTCACAGAGCTGAGATGGGGAGAAAGATCAGAAGTGGTTTATAGGCACTTTTCACCTTATACTCTTCAAGGCCTTTAATGTGGGGAAAATTGGAAATTTTGTTCTACAAAGGCTGACTTAAAAAGTGGAAGATGTGGCAAAGTATGCTGTGTTACTTTTGAGATGTGACAGCATATATTTTCCACTTGCCATATATATGCCCCATTCCAGCTTGCCCGATCTAGGCTCCCTGAGAGATATTATCTCCTACAAAAATTTTTAAAAAGCACTATATTTTCTTTTCTTTGTTTCCTCCCCCCCTCCACTGAGTTGTACCACTTGAAATCATTTTAAACAATAACATCTTCTGTGGAATTAATTTAAGCAAGATGTCTGTGGAGTGACAGAACAGTATATTGAAAAGAGCACTGATTATGCAGTTATAGAGACCTGGTCTCACGTCTTAATTGTACCTCATTCTTTCCTTGCTTCTTTCATTCAAGAAACATTGCATAAGCTAGCTACGGGACCTTGGCCCAGTTACTCAACCACACTAAGATTCAGTTTCCTCTCTGTGTCATATAGATATAATCATTATGGCTTGCTTCACAGCGTTGTTGTGAAGATCGAAGAAAATTATTAAAGTGAAATCACTTGTAAACTTTAAAACATGATGTAAATCCACACATTTTGATCCTGACAGAATAGTGAGATGGGGAAGCCTCAAAGGTCTTAAAAAACTTCCTTGATCGCGCAGTGCTTCACACAGTCCCATCCAGGGAACATTTACTCTGTGGGATAGGTACACTGGGAGCCACAGGGGTGCACAGAAGGATTCTGTCATAATTGCTCTCCTAAGGGAAAGGAGAAGAGAGGGAGACTTGGGTACTGGGGGACAGCAATCTAAGGCAGCACAAGCCAAGAGTCAAATAATTGATGCAGGCAGTAACATATGAACTCAGAGGGAGGATAATGTGGGGAAGGCTGCGATACTGCTTTCCTGGCCTCTCATGTTACTGAAGGGGACATGGTCTCCGCAGGGCACTCATGGGTAGGTGGCACAGCCAGCCCTTGCCTTGGCCTGGGCTGCTCTCCCTGATAAGTACCCCCAAGGTAAGATACAGGAAATAACCATAGTTCAGAAGCCTCTGAACTAAAGGGGTGATGAAAACACAGTCCTCTAAGAGGTCAGGATCAGAAGGAGACTCTGTTTCCCCTGCATCTATAATACTCATTCCTCCTCTCTACCCTAAGTCACCCTCTGCCCGTGCCCCCCATCATTCTCCTTCTTTGCTCTCACGTATTCTCTGGCTTGTGATTAAAAAGCAGTGTTAGGTAGAGAAAAACGTACGTAGTTGTGGGTTCTACTGTTAGACTTAGCTTACTTTATAGCTTACCCTTCTATACTTACTACGACATACTGAGTAATCCTCTTAAACCACTTACACCTCTGTTTTTGCATAAGGGGGATAACATTTACCAGGCTGTAAAAGGCAGGGAATGCTTAACAAATTGACATACTCCTTCAGCTTATAATAGGTACTCAATAGATACCTCAATAAATATTACTAATTATTGGTAGCTCTACTACACAGACCCTGCTGGGTGCCAGGGAGACATTCCTCAAATGCTTTACAGTAACATTCTTTTTACATACAAAACTATAGTAAAACCTTCTTACTCACTTCAAATTTTATAGTTTGTATAGAAGATCTAAAGCTGACCAGAATATTTCACACTTTTTAAACAAAATCAATAGCAAGTCTATTTAATAACCTGCTTAATTGGATAATTTCTAGATTCCTAGAGTTTTCTTCTTATTATTTTAGAGGACGAGAAAAGGAAAAACAGTTTGATTAGAGCATACAGAATAGTGACCCAATTTTTTAAATATTTTTTTTTCCTACCTTAACTTCTAGGAAACTCAGAAGCAAAGCCACCAACTTCATTAACTATTACCAAATTCACAGCTCCCTTTTCCTTGTACAATTTTACAGACATTACTGAAAATTATTCTTTGTATAAGTTGCCACACACACTAGCCTGATATCCTTAAAGGGATCTCGTATGGATCCTTGGTTATTACTCTCCATCGACACGTGACCTCTGAAACCCTGAAAAGTCCATTTTATGACTGAGAAGCAGTATGCTGTCACTGTAGAAATAGTCCAAGCAGATAACCAGTCTAAATCCAAATAACATGCATGTATGTAAAAGATGCATTGTTTGCAAAGAAAAAGTTGATTCTGAAATGATGTAACTTGAATACCATTTAGCCATGTAAACTGAGATTTTCTAACCCTTTGACTAACCTTACCAAGTGCCTCTTTAGCTCATAATAGTTCACAATGCTAAAACTATAGATCTATATCAGAATGTACTTATATTCTTATACATACCAGTTCACTGATAGAAAGCATCATAATTTACAAGTGCACTGCCACACACTGGTAAATTTCACCTTGTGAACCATACTGTGGCAGCTAATTTAAGAATTTTGGAGTGAACTTTCCCTTTCTCCCTGGGAAAATTGCTTAAACTTGCTGTATTTCTCCTTAATTCAGTCTTAGCATTTGTGAAATGGGCTTTGGCATAAGATTAACCTACAGTTACATCCTGCCTCCAGCAATGATTACTGAGAGGTTTAAGAGATGTAGCCTTTTTAAATCATGTCCCCCAAATTCATTGACACGGTTTCTATCAAACAGTCGGGATCTATGTCTCTCTCCTTGAGTCTGGGCTCCACGGCTACTTGACAAATAGAAGACGGTGGAAGTGGTGCTGTGCCAGTTTCTGGCTCAGGCTATAACTACTGATAGTCTCCATTTTTCTGTCTTTCGGGTTATTTACTAATGGAATCCAGCCACCATGCTCTGAAGAAGTCGAAGCAGCCCTTGGAGAGGCCCACATGGTGAGAAACATGGTGTACGTCCTTGGCCATGTGAGTGAACCATGTTCAAAGAAGACCCTCCAAGTTCCAGGTAAACCATCTCATCTGAGGTCTAGTGGATCAGAGACAAGTTGTCTCTACCCTATTTGTGAGCAAATAAATGACTGGTGTTGTCTTCAGCCGTTAGGATTTAAGGTGGTTTGCTACACAACAATAGGTGAATGGAACAGTAGAATGGACTCTTGTTTATTGAGCAGAAAGAGCTACCTTGAGGTTTTTGGGCAATATCAGAAGAAAATCTATGGAGAGACCTTCAAGATGGTGGAGGAGTAAGACGTGGAGATCACCTTCCTCCCCACAAATACATCAGAAATACATCTACATGTGGAACAACTCCTACAGAACACCTACTGAACGCTGACAGAAGACCTCAGACCTCCCAAAAGGCAAGAAACTCCCCACGTACCTGGGACAAAAGAAAAAACAGAGACAAAAGAATAGGGACGGGACCTGCACCAGTGGGAGGGAGCTGTGAAGGAG
Source organism: Stenella coeruleoalba (assembly GCF_951394435.1). Lineage (NCBI taxonomy): Eukaryota > Metazoa > Chordata > Mammalia > Artiodactyla > Delphinidae > Stenella > Stenella coeruleoalba. The sequence goes on from NC_137154.1 coordinate 57,902,949, forward strand.
GAAAAGTTTCCACACACTAGGAAGCCCCTTCACTGGCAGAGACTAGAGGTGGCGGAGGGGGAGAAGCTCTGGAGCCATGGAGGAGAGTGCAGTAACAGAGGTGTGGAGGGCAAAGTGGAGAGATTCCCGCACAGAGGATCAGTGCCACCAGAACTCACCAGCCTAAGAGGCTTTTCTGCTCACCTGCCGGGACAGGTGGGGGCTGGGAGCTGAGGCTTGGGCTTCGGTCAGATCCCAGGGAGAGGACTGGAGTTGGCTGCGTGAACACAACCTGAAGGGGGCTAGTGCACCACAGCTAGCCGGGAGGGAGTCCTGGAAAAAGTCTGGAACTGCCTAAGAGGCAAGAGACCATTGTTTCAGAGTGCACGAGGAGAGGATATTCAGAGCACTGCCTAAAAGAGCTCCAGAGATGGGCGCGAGCAGTGGCTATCAGTGCAGACACCAGAAAAGGGCATGAGACACTAAGGCTGCTGCTGCAGCCACCAAGAAGCCTGTGTGCGAGCACAGGTCACTCTCCACACCTCCCCTCCCGGGAGCCTGTGCAGCCCGCCACTGCCAGGGTCCTGTGATCCAGGCACAACTTCCCCAGGAAAATGCACGGCGCTTCTCAGGTTGGTGCAAGGTCACACCAGGCTCTCCCACTGCAGGCTCACCCCGCATTCCATACCCCTCCCTCCCCCCTGGCCTGAGCAAGCCAGAGCCACATAATCAATTGCTCCTTTAACCCCATCCTGTCTGAGGGAAGAACAGAAGTCATCAGGTGACCTACACACAGAGGAGGGGCCAAATCCAAAGCTGAACTCTGGGAGTTGTGTGAACAAAGAAGAGAAAGGGAAATCTCTCCCAGCTGCCTCAGAAGCAGCAGATTAAAACTTCACAATCAATTTGATGTACCCTGCATCTCTGGAATACCTGAATAGACAACGAATCATCCCAAAATTCAGGCTGTGGACTTTGGGAGCAACTGTACACTTGAGGTTTGCTTTCTGCATCTAATTTGTTCCTGGTTTTATGTTTATCTGTTTAGCATTTAGAGTTTATTATCATTGGTAGCTTTGTTTATTGATTTGGTTTCTCTCCTTTTTTTTATATATAGATATATATATAGTATTTTCCTTTTTCTCTTTTTGTGAATGTGTATGTGTATGATTCTTTGTGTGATTTTGTCTGTATAGCTTTGCTTTTACCATTTGTCCTAGAATTCTGTCTGGCTTTTTTTTTTTTTCTTTAGTATAGTTTTTAGTACTTGTTATCATTGGTGGATTTGTTTTCTGGTTTGGCTGATCTCTTCTTCCTTTTTTAATACTTTAAATTTTTTTTTTATTTTTAATTTTTTTTAATTTTTTTCTTTTAATAACTTTATTTTATTTTTTTCTTTCTTTCCATTTTTCTCTCTTCTGAGCCGTGTGGCTGACAGGTTCTTCGTGCTCCGGCCGTGTGTTAGGCATCTGCCTCTGAGGTGAGAGAGCCGAGTTCAGGACTTTGTCCCACCAGAGACCGGCCGGCTCCATGTAAAATCAAAGGGCAAAAGCTCTACCAGCAATCTCCATCTCAATGCTAAGACCCAGCTCCACCCAATGACCAGCAAGCTACAATGCTGGACACCCTATGCCAAACAACTAGCAAAACAGGAACACAACCCCACCCATTAGCAGATAGGCTGCCTAAAATCATAATAATGTCAAAGACATCCCAAAACACACCACCAGATGTGGTCCTGCCCACCGGAAAGACAAGATCCAGCCTCTTCCACCAGAACAAAGGCACCAGTCCCCTCCACCAGGAAGCCTACATAACCCACTGAATCAACTTTAGCCACTGGCAAACAGCAAAAACAATGGGAACTAGGAACATGAAGCCTGGAAAAGGTAGACCAGTAAGTTAAGCAAACACAGTAAGTTAAGCAAAATGAGAAGACAGAGAAACATACAGCAGAAGAAGGAGCAAGGTAAAATCCCACCAGACCAAACAAATGAAGAGGAAATAGGCAGTCTACCTGAAAAAGAATTCAGAGTAATGATAGTAAAGATGATCCAAGATCTTGGAAATAGAATGGAGAAAATACAAGAAACGTTTAACAAGGACCTAGAAGAAATAACAAACAATGATGAACTACACAATAAATGAAATTAAAAATTCTCTAGAAGGAATCAACAGCAGAATAACTGAGGCAGAAAGGATAAGTGACCTGGAAGATAAAATAAGGAAATAACTACTGCAGAGCAGAATAAAGAAAAAAGAATGAAAAGAATTGAGAACAGTCTCAGAGACCTCTGAGACAACATTAAAAACACCAACATTCAAATTATAGGGATCTCAGAAGAAGAAGAGAAAAAGAAAGGGACTGAGAAAATATTTGAAGAGATTATAGTTGAAAACTTCCCTAATATGGGAAAGGAAATAGTCAATCAAGTCCAGGAAGCACAGAGAATCCTATACAGGATAAATCCAAGGAGAAACATGCCAAGACACAGATCAATCAAACTATCAAAAATTAAATACAAAGAAAAAATATTAAAAGCAGCAAGGGAAAAGCAACAAATAACACACAAGGGAATCCCTATAAGGTTAACAGCTGATCATTCAGCAGAAACTCTGCAGGCCAGAGGGGAGTGGCAGGACATATTTAAAGTGATGAAAGAGAAAAACCTACAACCAAGATTACTCTACCCAGCAAGGATCTCATTCAGATTCAACGGAGAAATTAAAACCTTTATAGACAAGCAAAATCTAAGAGAAAGGAACTTCTCTAGGCAGGAAACACAAGAGGAGGAAAAGACCTACAATAACAAACCCCCCCAAATTAAGAAAATGGTAATAGGAACAAAGATATCAATAACTACCTTAAATGTAACTGGATTAAATGCTCCAAACAAAGGACATACTCTGGGTGAATGGATACATAAACAAGACCTGTATATTTGCTGTCTACAAGAGAGCCACTTCAGACCTAGGGCCACATACAGACTGAAAGTGAGGGGAGGTAAAAAGGTATTCCATGCAAATTGAAATCAAAAGAAAGCTGGAGTAGCAATTCTCATATCAGACAAAATAGATTTTAAAAAAAGACTATTACAAGAGACAAAGAAGGACACTACATAATGATCAAGGGGATCAATCCAAGAAAAAGATATAACAATTGTAAATATTTATGCACCCAACATAGTAGCACCTCAATACCTAAGGCAAATGCTAATGGCCATAAAAGGAGAAATCGACAGTAACACAAATATAGTAGGGGATTTTAACACCCCACTTTCACCAATGGACAGATCAACCAAAATGAAAATAAATAGGAAACACAAGCTTTAAATGATACTTTAAACAAGATGGACTTAACTGATATTTACAGGACATTCCATCCAAAAACAACAGAATAAACTTTCCTCTCAAGTGCTCATGGAACATTCTCTAGGATAGATCATATCTTGGGTCACAAATCAAGCCTTGGTAAATTTAAGAAAATTGAAAAAGTATCAATTATCTTTTCCGACCACAGTGATATGACACTAGATATCATTTACAGGAAAAAATCTGTAAAAAATACAAACACATGGAGGCTAAACAACACGTTACTAAATAACCAAGAGATCACTGAAGAAATCAAAGAGGAAATCAAAAAATACTTAGAAAAACATGACAATGAAAACATGACAACCCCAAACCTATGCAATACAGAAAAAGCAGTAATAAGAGGGGAGTTTAGAGCAATACAACCCTACCTCAAGAAAAAAAGAAACATCTCAAATGAACAACCTAACATTACACCTAAAGCAATTAGAGAAAGAAGAATAAAAAAAGCCCCAAAGACAGCAGAAGGAAAGAAATCATAAAGGTCAGATCAGGGCTTCCCTGGCTGCACAGTGGTTGAGAGTCCGCCTGCCGATGCAGGGGACACGGGTTCATGCCCCGGTCTGGGAAGATCCCACATGCCGCAGAGTGGCTGGGCCGGTGAGCCATGGCCGCTGAGCCTGCGCGTCTGGAGCCTGTGCTCCGCAATGGGAGAGGCCACAACAGTGAGAGGCCTGTGTAGCGCAAAAAAAAAAAAAGGTCAGATCAGAAATAAATGAAAAAGAAATGAAGGAAACGATAGCAAATATCAATAAAACTAAAAGTTGTTTCTTTGAGAAGATAAACAAAATTGATAAAACATTAGCCAGACTCATCGGGAATAAAAGGGAGAAGATTCAAATCAATAGAATTAGAAATGAAAAGGAGAAGTAACAACTGACACTGCAGAAATAAATACAAAGGATCATGAGAGATTATTACAAGTAACTATATGCCAATAAAATGGACAACCTGGAAGAAATTGACAAATTCTTAGAAAGGCACAACCTTCCGGAACTGAATCAGGAAGAAATAGAAAATATAAACAGACCAATGACAAGCACTGATATTGAGACTGTGATTAAAGATTTTCCAACAAAAGTCCATCACCAGACGGCTTCACAGGCGAATTCTGTCAAACATTTAGAGAAGAGTAACACCTATCCTTCTCAAACTCTTCCAAAATATAGCAGAGGGAGGAAAACTCCTAAACTAATTCTACAAGGCCACCATCACCCTGATACCAAAACCAGACAAAGATGTTGCAAAGAAAGAAAACTACAGGCAAATGTCACTGATGAACATAGATGCAAAAATCCTCAACAAAATACTAGCAAACAGAATCCAACAGCACATTAAAAGGATCATACACCATGATCAAGTAGGGTTTACCCCAGGAAAGCAAGGATTCTTCAATATATGCAAACTAATCAATGTGATATACCATATTAACAAATTGAAAGAGAAAAACCATATGATCATCTCAATAGACCCAAAAAAATATTTCAACAAAATTCAACACCCATTTATGATAAAAACCCTCAAGAAAGTAGGCATAGAGGGAACCTACCTCAACATAATAAAGGCCATATATGACAAACCCACAGCCAACATTGTTCTCAATGGTGAAAAACTGAAACCATTTCCTCTAAGATCAGTAATGAGACAAGGTTATCCACTCTCACCACTATTATTCAACATACTTTGGAAGTTTTAGCCACAGCAATCAGAAAAGAAAAATAAATAAAAGGAATCCAAATTGGAAAAGAAGTAAAGCTGTCACTGTTTGCAGATGACATGATACTATATATACAGAATCCTAAAGATGCTACCAGAAAACTACTAGAGCTAATCAATGAATTTGGTAAAGTAGCAGGATACAAAATTAATGCACAGAAATCTCTTGCATTCCTATGCACTAATGATGAAAAATCTGAAAGAGAAATTAAGGAAACACTCCCATTTACCACTGTTACAAAAAGAATAAAATACCTAGGAATAAAACTACCTAGGGATATAAAAGACCTCTATGCAGAAAACTATAAGACACTGATGAAAGAAATTAAAGATGATACCAACAAATGGAGAGATATACCATGTTCTTGGATTGGAAGAATGAATATTGTGAAAATGACTATACTACTCAAAACAATCTACAGATTTAATGGAATCCCTATCAAACTACCACTGTCATTTTTCACAGAACTAGAACAAAAAAATTCACAATTTGTATGGAAATACAAAAGACCCTGAATACTCTAAGCAATCTTGACAAAGGAAAACGGCACTGGAGGAATCAGCCTCCCAGGCTTCAGGCTATACTACAAAGCTACAGTAATCAAGACAATATGGTACTGGCAAAAAAACAGAAATATAGATCAATGGAACAGGATAGAAAGTCCAGAGATAAACCCACGCACATATGGTTACCTTATTTTTGTTAAAGGAGGCAAGAATATACAATGGAGAAAAGACATCTTCTTCAAAAGTGGTGTTGGGAAAACTGGACAGCTACATGTAAAAGAATGAAATTAGAAAACTCCCTAACACCATACCAAAAATAAACTCAAAATGGATTAGAGACCTAAATGTAAGGCCAGACACTATAAAACTCTTAGAGGAAAATATAGGCAGAACACTCTATGACAGAAATCACAACAAGGTCCTTTTTGACCCACCTCCTAGAGAAATGGAAATAAAAACAAAAATAAACAAATGGGACCTAATGAAACTTAATAGCTTTTGCACAGCAAAGGAAACCATAAACAAGACAAAAAGACAACCCTTAGAATGGGAGAAAATATTTGCAAATGAAGCAACTGACAAAGGATTAATCTCCAAAATTTACAAGCAGCTCATGCAGCTCAATAACAAAAAAACAAACAACTCAATCCAAAAATGGGCAGAAGGCCTAAATAGACATTTCTCCAAAGAAGATATACAGATTGCCAACACACATATGAAAGGATGCTCAACATCAGTAATCATTAGAGAAATTCAAATCAAAATTACAATGAGGTATCACCTCACACCAGTCAGAATGGCCATCATCAAAAAATGAACAAACAATAAATGCTGGGAATGTAAATTGATACAGCCACTATGGAGAACAGTATGGAGGTTCCTTAAAAACTAAAAATAGAATTACCTTACGACCCAGCAATCCCACTACTGGGCATATACCCTAAGAAAACCATAATTCAAAAAGAGTCATGTACCACAATGTTCATTGCAGCTCTATTTACAATAGCCATGACATGGAAGTAACCTAAGTGTCCACCGACAGATGAATGGATAAAGAAGATGTGGCACATATATACAATGGAATATTACTCAGGCATAAAAAGAAATAAAACTGAGTTATTTGTAGTGAGGTGGATGGACCTAGTGTCTGTCATACAGAGTGAAGAAAGTCAGAAAGAGAGAAACAAATACTGTATGCTAACACATATATATGGAATCTAAAAGAAGAAAAGAAAGGTTCTGATGAACCTAGGGGCATAACAGGAATAAAGATGCAGACATACAGAATGTACTTGAGGACATGGGGAGAGGGAAGGGTAAGCTGGGACGAAGTGAGAGAGTGGCATGGACATATATGCACTACCAAATGTAAAACAGATAGCTAGTAGGAAGCAGCCACATAGCACAGGGAGATCAGCTCGGTGCTTCATGACCACCTAAAGGGGTGGGATAGGGAGGATGGGAGGGAGACACAAGAGGGAGGAGATATGGGGATATATGTTTATGTATAGCTGCTTCACCTTGTTATAAAGCAGAAACTAATACACCATTGTAAAGCAATTATACTCCAATAAAGATGTTTTTTAAAAAAAAGAAAATCTGTGCCTTATACGAATGTTACCAAATTATTTTCTTTAAATTTAGCCAATTCAAATATTTGTGAATTCTAAACAGATTCCCCATCAGTCTCCATTAATAAGATAAATTATAATACTGCTGTTGTTTATTGAATAACTCTGTACTAGACATTGAATGGGCACATTTCAGGTTTTTTAATTTGATTTCATATTAATACTGTAATTGCATTATTATTATATGCATTTTACTGATGAGAAAATTTAGGTTTAGGGAACCTATATAATAATAAGTAGCATGATCTGGATATGAACACTGATGGATTAATGTCAAAGCCATGTTACCTTTTATGTGTATAATTCATTAAAGGGTGCATTTTCAAATCAATATGAGAGCAAATACTGAATGGGCTTAGGAAAAAAAGACTTTAATGAGACTTTATTTGATCAGGTTATTTAAGTAGTGGCATAGACAGTGCCTTTTAGACAGAGGCAACAGCAGCAGCAAAGGCTCTGAAGCATGATGTACCTTTGCTAGGGAACTGCATATGTTTTGGTATTGCTGGGGTTTTGAGTTAGGGGCAGGGATTGGTTGAAAAAGAGATTGAAAAGGTAAGCTAAAGAGTGCTCAGTCAACCATGTGTGCCTTTTGGAGGAGACTGGCCTCATCTTGCTAGAGAACCACTGAGAGTTCTCAAGCGGAGACGTGGTACGGTAAAATTGTATAACCAGCCTCTTAGGTATCTCCATCATATGTCTGACAACGTAATTCAAAGTCTGATATTAAATTGGATTCTCTGAATTCTGATTATTGGTACTTCTACTACTAAGGTTTTCACCTAAATGGTCTTGAGCCCCTTGGGGATCATGAAATTATTGCATGGGGTCTAAGAATTCTTGTGCCTGTATACTTCAATGTATGAGAGTTATACATCATATTCTCCATGTTGAAATTCCTTTATATTAGTGAAGCTGTTAAATAAAGTAGCTTTGTATAATCTGTGCTTTAGAGAATCAAGAGAAAGCCTAGATTCATGCCTTGGGGTTAGATGAACAGGAGGGAGAAATACAGTGACACAAAGGGACAGTTTCAATCAGCCAAAGGTAACTGAAGAAGAAGCAAGGGGCAGTGCTCTGAAGAAAAATGTAGTAAGTTGCAATGGATAGGAATTTGTGGGAAATGTGCATCTTTCTCAGGCTCCTCAGAAACTACATGAGGGGTTGAATGGACTTCGTAAGATGACTGGGAATACTTCGGGACAATTAAGGAAAGGGTATCTGAGAAGCTGGAGGGTTTGAAGCCTTTCAGGTGATCTGCATTTATTTTTTTATATGCTCTTCTTCTCTTCCAACTATGAACTCCTCACTGGTAACAAACCCAATTGATGTTTATCCGTACAGGTCCCATTTCTATTAATGTGTTACATATTCAAAGGTCTTCAAAAAGTGTTCTATAAATGAGTGAATTTTCATTTAAAGTCCTAATTTTAATAAAGGTTCTCCAAAAGACTACCTTAATATCTATCTCCCTATCCATCAAGTATTTGTGAGAAAATGCATTGTTTTAGAAACTGCCTAATTTAATAGTTTTATTGTACTTTGACCAGGTTTCCACTAGTAAATATTTTGTAATTATCTACATAATTTATATTAAATGGGGGGTAATCCATGTATAGATGATTTGGTTTTTGTTCATTTGTTTGTATTTTTACTTGCTTCTTATCTTGAAACTACCTGTAGGCACTTTGCTTTTCACTTTTTGAGTTTTTTTAATTGAAGTATAGTTGATTTACCATATTGTGTTAGTTTCAGGTATACAGCAAAGTGATTCAGTTATATGTTTTTTCAGATTATTTTCCATTATAGGTTATTATAAGATATTGAATATAGTCCCCTGTACTATACAGTAAATCCTTGTTGCTTATCTATTTAATGTATAATAGTCTGTAACTGTTAATCCCATACTCCTAATTTATCCCTCCCCCACACTCCCCTTTGGTAACCATAAGTTTGTTTTCTATGTCCGTGAGTCTGTTTCTGTTTTGTATATAGATTCATTTGTATTATTTTTTAGATTCCACATATAAGTGATATCATAAAATATTTGTCTCCCTCTGACTTATTTCACTAAGCATAATATTCTCTAGGTCCATCCATGTTGCTGCCAATGGCAGTATTACATTCCTTTATATGGCTGAGTAATATTCAATTGTATAGATATATACCATGTCTTCTTAAACCAATTATCTGTTGATGGGCAACTGGGTGTTTCAGTGTCATAGCAATTATAAATACTGCTGCTATGAATATTGGGGTGCATGTATCTTTTCAAATTAGAGTCTTCATCTTCTCCAGATATATGTCCAGGAGTGGGATTGCTAGATCATGCACTTTGGCATGAGGTTTGGTTTATGTCTGGATTCAAGTGTGACAGGGAAGCTATGCATATGCAGGCCAAGAAACCTCAACATGGAAGGGAGTTAGAAATAATCTTCTAACAACCATTTATCCTTTGTAAACATAATTTTAAGCAATAGGAAATTAAAGCTCAGCTTTTAGCCTAGTGCCTAGAATTTGGCAGAAATCTCATAGAACTTCTTTGAATTAATGAAATAGCCTGATCTCTCATACTAAGTTTAGTAGACACTACATCATACTTTTGCACCACCAATTTAGATATGAATATGTCACTATTTCTGCTTTATTTATACCTTATGGTTTTCATAAAAAAGTAACAAAATCTTTCAAAAGTCATTTTCAATAAACCCAAGAACATGTTAAAAGGAAAAGAGAAACCATGAATGAGGAAAAGGGAGAACTCAAATATACTAATTCTAGGGGTTGACATCTTAATGAGTTTAAAAATCACATTTGATATCTTTCTATATTTCTGTCTATAATGAATATGTGTTATATCAACACTGTATATCTTCCTTCATATGTATATCACTGTATCACACACATTTAGTCATACTACTAAAACTGCTCAATAAAATGCCATTTTGATGGCTTTATAATAAGCGAAAATATTTTAGGACTAAGTCAAGCCATGTGACTTTCCCTAAGCCTTAGTTTCCTCAGATGGCCAGATGGCCAACAGGCAAATAAAAAGATGCTCAACATCACTAAATATCAGAAAAATGCAAATCAAAACCATATCGAGATATCACCTCACACCTGTCAGATGGGTATCATCAAAAAGTCTGCAAATAAATGTTGGCAAGGATTTGGAGAAAAGGAAACCTTAGTACACTGTTGGTGGAAATGTAAACTGGTGCAGCCACTATGGAAAAAAATTGTGGAGTTTCCTCAAAAAACTAGAAATAGATTTACCAAATGATCCAGAAATTCCACCCTGGGGAATATATATCTGAAGAATGAAAACACTAACTCAAAAAGACACATGCACCCAATGTTCATAGCAGCATTATTTACAATTGCTGAGATAAGGAAGCAACCTAAGTGTCCACCAACAGATTGATAGATAAAGAAGATGTAGTATATATATATATATATATATATATATATATATATATATATATATACACACACACACACACACACACACACATATATATATATTCCATTAGGTATATATAATGGACTATTACTCAGCCATTAAAAAAATGAAATTTTGCCGTTTGCAACAATATGGATTGACCTGGAGTGTATTACAATTCATGAAATAAGTCAGAGAAAGACAAATACTGTATGTTATCACTTATATATAGAATCTAAAAAATAAAACAAAGAAATACAACAAAATAGAAAAAGACTCACAGATATAGAGAATAAACTAGAGTTACAAATGGGGGGAGGAGGGGCATAACAGAGGTAGGGGATTAGGAGGTACAAACTACTCTGCATAAAATAAACTTCAGAGGTGTATTGTGCAACACAGGGATTATGCCCAATGGTTTATAATAACTTTGGAGTATAACCTATAAAAATATTGAATCACTATGCTGTGCACCTGAAGTTAATATAATATTGTAAATCAACTACAGTTCAATTAAAAAAAAATAGAAAAAGTACAACAGGAAAATGAGGCTAGGAGAAAATATAACTTTCAATTCAAATAAAGTGGTTTAAATAATTTATCATCTGTGTCTTTGACCTCTCTCATGCCAAAACAAGACTAGGTAACACTCTTTTGTACTCCAACTAGAGCTCCCAGATTTAGCAAATAAAAATGCAGGGTGTCCAGTTAAATTTAAATTTCTGATAAACAGTGAATCTTTTTTAGTATATCTACCAAAGATAGCATTGGACACCTTTATGCTAAAAATTATGTATGACTTATCTGAGGTCAAATTTAATTGGATAGCCTGTATTTTATATGGCAACCCTATTTCTAACAACATCTTAGGGTTGTGGCACATTTAAAATGTTAAAGTGCCAACTTTGAAGCCAGGGTCAAATCCCAGCTCTGACAGGAGATTTTTTTTTTTTTAACAAAATAAAAATTTATTTTTGTATTTAAGCTAAATTGCCTTTTAAATTCCTTCAAGCTTGGTTCATTGAAGTGGTTAAGTATAAATGCTATTGACTAGAAATTTAGCTATAGAGTTAAGTTACACCTGTGCGAAGAAGAGGCTCAAATACTGTCCCAGGCAGCTTTCCTGAGGGATTAGAGCTCCTTCTGGAAACATAAAATGTAATTCTTATTTTATAAATAATGTGATGTAGAGGTAACTAGTCCCCCTCCCCTTTGTGAATGAGGGTGAATGTTTTGTGGCAGGGGACTGCGCGTCCCCACCCACAAGGAGAGCTCTGTTAATACTTAACTGTTGTGTGTGGAGCTGAGGCAGGACCTGAGCCTCAAATACCTGCTAGGATTGGAGGAGGGGGCGGGGCATGGGGCTAGAAATCAAGCTTCTACCTATACCTTACGTAAGGTAGCCCCTCTCAGCTTAGTACTCGCAGCTAGTTTACCTTAGTTCCACAGGCAGGACAGTTGGTCCAGGAGCCCCCTGAAGTGGGCGTCCTGATGCAGCCTGAGTGTGAGCGCATGAGTGCAGGTGTGGACATGGATGTGCACTGGATAGGGATGGGAGGCTGGGACTTTCCATTACAAATAAAGACTGGATTCCTGTGAGTCTATTTGGAATTTTTAGTACGAACGTGAGATTGTTCTCCTTGCTTATGTCATTATAAAAAAGCTGGCTCCCCTCTGTTTAAGTTTCACATCTAATAAACTAGGGCTAACAATAATACCTATCTGATAAACTTTTGGAGAAAAGTAAATGAGTTAAAAACTATAACTCACTAGCACAGGACTTCTAGCATCAAATTGTAATTGTTTATTCATCTTTCCCACAGACTAAGAGATATTTGAGAAAAGGATAAGTCGTTTTTAAAGCTATATCTAAATTTATAGCATTATTCTTGACACATAGTATGTATTCAGCAAATATATGTTGAATAAATGAACCCTTAATAGATTTCTAAGTCACCTCTGAAATATGATTTATATTATTCTGTTCCACAGAATACCCTTCATTAAAAAAAAAAAAGTAAACTTATTACTGCCCCTATCAGAAATCATCTAACAAATTTCCTATTAGCAGAGATTAGATAAATTTACCATTCTATTTTCTTCTTGGGCTCGGTTAACTTGCTTTTGAAATTTGGGAGGCAGAACACAGGAATACCTGCTTTCACAGACTATACCAAAATCAGTCAAGTGCCAAGATAAGACTCAGAGTGGATGGCTTCTCTGTGATGGCCTATTCTGAATATTGTTTTCTGTTCTAGTTGCTGCATTGTTTTTGATGGTGACAGTCTCTGCAGCTTTTCCTTCGGAAGCTGGCCACTTAACAGGTAACGACATGCATCCAAAAAACAATTCACATGGGCTCCACTCTCACATTCTGTTCTAGGTGAAGCTTTTTTGACTTTATTTTCTCACCCATACTCTGTCTACCAAATAGCTAAAGTCTAATTGGAATGAAAATGAAGTAGGGATTTTTAGCCTTGGCTCTATCCTAAAACTGGCTCACACTCCTTCCAATATGCCCAGAGTGCTTTCTAAGGTTGCTGAAGCCTCGCAGAAGACTTGACAGTTACTCTAGTTAGGAGCAATTCTGTTTATTCACTCGTAGTTTCTCACTCTCATTTCAATGCTTACTTGAAAAAAAAAAAATCACTGGAAACAGCTTGTGGTTCCGATTTCTTATATTTTTGTATAATAGAAAGGGCCCTACTGAATAAAACTTTCATTTATTACGAGCATATAAGGGGCCAAACATGTGCTAAATGCTTTACAAATGTTCTCCATTTTAATTCTCATAACATATCTACTATATAGGTATTTTTCCTCATTTTATGTGTAAGGAGGGTCAGGTAGTTGAAGTAACTTACCACAAAGACACAGTCCTGCTAAGTAAGTGTCTAAAAGATAGAATCAAAATCCACATCTGTTTTCTGAGAGTCTATTTTCTTTAACTCCATGAGGTTTTAAGGACAGTATGGTTTAATGAAAAACCTGAGTCCAACCCCAGGTTCTGCTGTTGGATCCCTGAGGGCAATGGGTCAATGCAATTGATTTAATTCATTTTAGTTCAGTTCCACATTTACTAAATACCTGCTTCGCATAAGACTCTGTGTAAGGCACCATTAAAAGGAAAAGTTGAAAAGGAAATGGTTTAAGTTCTTATTGAATTGAGAAGTTGGTAGAGGAGATTAGATATATACACAAAGACCTTCACTACACAATAAGATAGGACAGGTCCTGTAAAACAGGCATAGATAATTGGTGACATAAATAGAAGAGAGAGAAAAATTTTGACACGGAGGATGAGGAAGAAAGATAATTTGGGCAGGGCATTCAAAAACAGGCAGTTTACCTTAGAGTTTATGAGACAGAGGTCTTGAATTAGAAGCGTAGAACTTGAATTAGTTCTACCAACAAACACAACGATATGATGACCCTTGGCAAAGTGCTGGACCACTGGCAGCCTTGGTTTCCTCATCTTCAGGAGGGGATAATAACACCTCCACCTAATAGGAGGGTTCTGTCATTGCGAGAAGCAGATATTCTAGATAGTATATATCAAAGTACCTAGCACACCTCCTGTGTGCCCTCAATAGTATAAGCAATCAATAAAGACTAAAATTTAAAACAAAAGAATTAGTATTTTGGATAAACAGCATATAGGATGAGAAGACAGAACTTAAGTCTCCAGGGATAAGATGAGTAAATACACAGAGGGGGAGACAATATGGGAGGGATACATCTGTAGAAAAGAATGTAACTGACAAGAGGATGCAAACTGATCAGAAAGGAAGGGGTTGTGATTCTGAGTCTCAGCTTGGTGCTATGAGAAGAATCCAAGCGAGGAGTGACAAGGCAGACCTGATATGGGAATAGCACACCTAGGCTGGAGGTGAGCTGGCCCAAGGCAGGCAGCAGATCCTGGCAGACTACTAAGCTATGGTCTGGAAGGGATGAGTTTAAATACAGTCTCATCCATGCTTTCGCCACCTGTGTAACAGAGAGCTTGATAATGCCTTGCACGGAAAAAGAGAAAAATAAACCAAAAAAGAGGTGAAGGTTTTCAAAAAGAATATCTTCAGTTTGGGGCAAAGGAAACCTTAGTTGATGAATGTGGAGTGAGGGAAGGAAGTAGACCACATCGATAATCACTACAGCAACTCTAACAGCGAAGTGAGTGTTCACACTGGTCTAAATTCTATACTTACGCTTTCTTAAACAATCCTCACCACATGCACTGACATGAAAATAATTATAATTTTCATCTTCCAAGTGAGAAAATCAAGGTTATGGAAGTTTAAGTAACCTCTCCTGAGTCATGAAGCTACTCTGTGAACAAGGAAGAATTCAAGCCTGGGCCTCATTTCAACACCCATGATTTTATCTGCTACACAATACTGTCTCCAAAACAGTCAATCTGAATAAATGGCATCTGCTGTAACCAGCTTAGTGTGTGATGGTAAGTAACAAACTAGATAAGGATGCATAGTGATGCCCTCAGTAAACTGTAAATTGGTGTAAGAATGTTTAGTTACTGTTTTACTAGTGGGAGTTTTGCTGATAATAGAGATTAATCTCTACTGAACAGCCCACATTTCCGCATCCAGTCCATGTGAGGATCAGTTCATCTTTTCAACAATTAAGTCCCCAAATAGTTATGACTTGGCTCTGCAAGGATCTGAACTAGGAGAGAAGCATTTGTAAAGCTGTGGATCATAAAACAAGAGAAGATTATAGAATAAAAAATGCTTGACGTCCCCACATAAGGATGGGAAGTATGGTATCAACCTGGTTAGGCCTGTCTTCTCATACACTGGGAAAGCCAGGTTTATACATCAGATGATACACTTATGAAGGCCATGGTCAGGCTCCCTTAATCTGAAAAAACTAGAAATTCCGCTTTTCTAAAGGGTACGTACTGTGACAACTTTTTTTTTTTTTTTAAATGTTATTGTTTATTTATTTTTGGCTGAGTTGGGTCTTCGCTGCTGCATGTGGGCCTTCTCTAGTTGTGGCAAGTGGGGGCTACTCTTCGTTGCAGTGCGCAGACCTCTCATTGCAGTCGCTTCTCTTGTTGCAGAGTACAGGCTCTAGGCATGCAGGCTCAGTAGTTGTGGCTTGTGGGCTTAGTTGCTCCTCAGCATGTGGGATCTTCCCGGACCAGGGCTCGAACCCATGTCCCCTGCATTGGCAGGCGGATTCCCAACCACTGCGCCACCAGGGAAGTCCCGTGACAACTCTTTTAGTCATTCAGAACTACTTCTCTCTAGACAGATGTGAGATATATATATATATATACATGGCATAGAGAGGAGTTCATACACAACTCCTTTCATACACAACTCCTTGATTCATACACAATGAATCAAACCAAATACAGATAAATATTCAGTGTAGACTTCAAACGGAAATGAAGCTTCTCTGGGGAAAATAATAAGCAAACAAAATATTGTCAGTGAGTTAAAATGAACATCTAATTCATTTACCCACAATTATTTACCAAGAGTTAATTGGATGTTTACTATGTTTCGGACATTGCACTAAGTTCTGTTACAAATATCATGATGAATTCTAACAAAACCCGGGCAAGTTGAATGTTATCTCAGTTTTACAGGTGAGAAGACAGGTTCTGTAGGCTTTTCCAAAATCACATAGAGTAAGTATTAGAATGAGATTTAAATCTGGGACTATTTGACTTCCACCCTAGAGCTAAGTACTGATAATGAAAAATGAACAAGACATGATCTTTATGTTTAAATAAAACACAGTCCTAGGTGAAGAGTCCGATTCATAAAAAGATGTATTGCAATGAAATGAAAATGAAATAGAAGATGCAACAATTGAGTTCACTTGGACGTGACTTGAAGAAGACTTTACACAAAAGCTCAATTGTGACAGTTTGGTAGGATTTTGTCAGGCAGAAGGAAGGAGAATGTACATCAGACAAAAATATCAGAGATGCTAAGGCACGCTATCCTGAAGGGTGTGCATTGACAATATGGAGAATTCCATTTGTCTCTAGTATGGGATAGACAGAGAGATTGAGAGCGGGAGAGGGGCTACAAATAAGCTGGGATGCCAAACTAAAGGTTTTGGATTCTGTCTTGGTGATGAGTAGGGAAAATAAGGAGGTTGAAGCATATGAATTCTAAAATTCTTAAACTTTATGGGTATAAAAGGAGGCTTAAAAGTTGACAGACGTAGAGGAAATACAGAAATCTGCTGATTCTCCTTTTTAGTTTCCAAGATTGACACAAGTAAATGTAAAGCCACCACACAACGATGCATCAGTAAAAATGTCACTGCCTATCTGATCAATTAGGGCAAGGAAGGGAGAGATATTTTTAGTTTCTGACTGTACTAGAATAGTTATGAAATAATTTGTTTTTCTAGTCTCACAACTTCATGAAGCCACAGTAATTCCCACTTTTATCTATCCCATCAAATATGACGCACTTTCAATGCTCAAACTATGGCTAAGAACTTGGTCTCTCTCCAAGTCAACAAACAGAATGAATGGATTTCAATCTCTAGTGTCTTTGTCTCAGGAAAGCTTCCAAGGTGAAGTGATCTTCATTAAAAAGGAAACTATGGTAACTAAACACAGAAAAATGAAAATATGTAGGCAGGAATCTAAGAGGCACTTATCATTGATAATGGTTTGTATATAGATGCAGAATTCTTGTAGTAGCTCCTGGAACATATTCAAACACCGAAAAAAAAAAAAAAGAAGTGTGTCCTCTGGTTTGAAAGCACTTTTGTCCACATTGTAGTATCATCACATGAGATCTAACAGAATTGGAAATGTGCTTAGTATGTCCTTGGAAGATTGTCTGCTAATTCAGTGACTTTTAGTTGAAAGCATGAAGGTGAACAAAAGAAAAAACAAATCAAAGAACAAATCTGAGAAATTAGAAGAAACTAGAGAACCAATAAATAGTAATTAAACAGATAATAGTTTTCCATGGTCAAATACTGTATAGACTAGAACACCCTAATTCTCAAGCTAGTAACCAACACATAAGAAAGATAAAATATTGATTTTAGTGTGTAATACTGTAAAAATGTTTATTGTCTATATAAAGCCATCATTATTTCTCTTTGCTGTATCAAACTCCCTTCTTTTTTTTCAAAAACATAAAGCATAAATAATTAATAACATTCAAAGTCATCTCCCTGGCATAAAGTCTTATTTTTAATGCCATCCAATCTAAGTGAGCAAAAAAAAAAAAAAAAAAAAAAATGTGGCTGGGTTAGAAGAAAGAGACTATTGGGGAGGAATGGACCAGAGATTCCTGCCACCCTTTATGTAAGCTGGTATTTCTTTGGCAATGACACCTTAGAGTCATGGAATCTGGTGTTCTCACTGTTCTTGATTAAAACACATTTTAATTATCTGAGTGTCTTTTCTACAACTACACTTTTCTACCAACCACACTGAGTTCGGCAATAATAGCGACACTGGCATATCCATCTCAGCACCTCGGGTGCTGAATAAGCCTGTCTCGTCCTGAAGCTGGAGGATACAGCCAAGGCATGGTCTGCACCAAGAAGCCCTCCAGAAACATACTACCTTTCAGACTGGATGAGATTTTTATCTCTACTCTCTATGGTACTATGGTATATAGCTCTGAATGTTACATATCTCTGAATGTGACATTCAGCTCTGGAGTATTCCAGTATCTGCTATTAAAAAAATCTATGCAAGATACAAGGAACATGACATCACAAAATTCATAGACTTTCTGGATGCAGTGAGTTCAACACAAGTTCACTCACAATCCACTACTCCAGCAAACAAAAACTCTCTATTTCTTGAAAAACATATTTACAAATTTATATTCAAGTTCGTAAAATTAGCCTTCAAGACCTTGGAAATATGGACTCTACCTATTGTCGTGACCTTACTTAGACCTGTTAATTCCTTCTTTTCCAGCTCAAGATTCTTTCTTTTCATTCTTTTTCTAAATATGTCACAAGAATATTAGAAAGAACATAGATTCTAGGGACAGACAAATTACCATTTAGCAGCAAAGTAAACACTATCAGTTAGCTTGATATCTTGTGCCTCATTTTCCCCATCTATAGCCTAAAGAAAGGAATAACGTCCACAGTTATTGTTATGTATGTGAAGTTTCCGGGCACCTAATCACTGCTTAATCAATGTCAGTTTTCCTTTCAGTGCTAAAATTTTCATTTATGCTTTTTCTACTATCTGAACCTCAATTTGCTAAGGTCTCTTACAGAAATTAAGAATGTTAGGAGCTTGTCTATAGAGCTTGCCAGTAAAGCCAAATAATGTGAAATAGTAGGAAAAAACATAGGATTCACAATCAGACAAATATAGATTAGAACTCTGCCCCCTCTCCACTTCTTAACTATGTGACTATAAACAAGCTTTTTAACCTTTCAAAAGTTTAGCTTCCAGGGCTTCCCTGGTGGCACAGCGGTTAAGAATCCGCCTGCCAATGCAGGGGACACGGGTTCAAGCCCTGGTCCAGGAAGATCGCACATGCCGCGGTGCAACTAAGCCCATGCGCCACAACTACTGACTCTGTGCTTTAGAGCTCACGAGCTACAACTACTGAGCCCGTGTGCCACAACTACTGAGTCCACACACCCTAGAGCCCATGCTCCACAACAAGAGAAGCCACCACAATGAGAAGCCTGCGCACTGCAATGAAGAGTAGCCCCCCCTTTGCCGCAACCAGAGAAAGCCTGTGTGCAGCATCGAAGACCCAACACAGCCAAAAACAAAAAAAAGTTTAGCTTCCTTATCTCGAAAATAGGTGGTATAACACCTACCATGTACTTATACTGAAGGCATTCAATGAAATAGCAAAGAAATGTCTAGTATTGTGCTACCTTAATCTCTAACATTTCTTATAGCTTTCAACAAGAGCATCATTTTATAACAAGAGTAGAGGCTGGATAAAAAATATTTAAGTTTAATGCTAGAGATTAAATGTAAGGAAATTAGCAGGAGTGTCCCAGAAGTTGATGAGATTTACGAGAAATGATTTTAGTCCTGCCATGTGGATTTGGGCAGTGTCACAGAGTCAGAAGCCATTAAAGAGCTTGCAAACAGAAAGAGACAAAACATTCCAGGCTTGCAGGGTTCATGCAACCCAACCATCAAACTCATATTCCCAGAGTACAGCTGCTCATCCCTGTTGAGCTTGGCAGAGGAACAGAGAATTCGTGAGATATCGATGCCATAGAATTAGAGCCTAAAGCCTGGAATTAAATCAAAGATGGTATTTAGCCCTCTCCCTTTGTACTGAAACTCTGTACTTGCACTGAAGATGAGATTATTGTGATGTCTGGTTTGTTCCAAATCCCAGAATAGATTTTTGGGAGAAAATCCATTTCAGGGACATGGACAGAAACTTCTCATTCAATGACTGGGTCACTGCAACTGATGTGGAAGCTTTCTCCTTGATGCTAAGACCCTGCTTCTTCAATCCATCCAGTGTGTACCTTGCCAGATTTCCCTTCTTCATCTTCCTTTACTGTGACGTTCAAGAACTGATTTCCATTAGAATAGTACTGGTAGGTGGATCTAGATTCTAACACCCCATCTAATGGCTCTAATCTTTTTATTAGCACACATCTTAATCCCCAAACTTCTCAATTACCTCAGCATTCAGAAAGACTGAAAGTTGCTCCAGTACTAAAGAATTTCTATTCTAAAAATAATAAAAGAGCTTACTAATACTGCGAGAAACTGCTGTGAGTAAACACAACTTGGACACAATCCTGTATAATTTATTACTTTCTAATACCTCATTTTTTGTAGTGGCTTCATTGGGGTACAGTTAACATATTAAACAATTCACTCCCTTAAAGAGTGCAATTAAATAGTGTTAGTATATTCAGAGTTGTTCAACCATCACCACCGTCAACTTTAGAACATTTACATCACCCTCCCCCGCAAAGGAAGAAAACACATGCCTATTAGCAGTTACTCTACCTTCCAACTACCCACTAGACAATGACTAATCTACTTTCTGTCTATGAACTGGACTTTTCATATAAATGAAATCATACAATATATGGTGTTTTTTAAGTGACTTATTTCACTTAGCATAATATTGTCAAGGTACATCCGTTTTGTATCATGTACCCACACTATATTATTTTTTGTTGCCAAGTATTCCCATTGTATGGATAGACCACATGTCATTTATCCCTTAATCAGTTGATGGACATTTGGGGTTGTTTCCATTTTTTTTGGGGGGGAGATATAATGAATAATGTGTCCAAGTTTTTGAGCGGACATATGTTTTTTTATTTCTCTTGGGTACATACCTTGGAGTTTAATTGCCTAGGAACTCTATGTTTAACATTTTGAGGAACAGCAAAACTATTTTTGAATTGGCTTTTGCAAGCCAATACCTTATTTTCGATAGGAAAAGAAGTTAGTTTTGTGATCTCAGTTAATTATATTTCCTATTATTATTAGGGAAAAAAATGATTCAAAGAGATAGAGTGACAGCAAAGTCTTAGAGTGAGTTAGTGAGAAAAAAATGTCCAAAGTTAAAATCCATTCTGTGACCTCTAGTCCTACATTCCTTCCCCATACCGTTCTGGACAAGGTACACTGCACTATATGACATTGTGGCTTATGTCATTTCATCTTCTCTTGTCCTGAGCCTCACCTAAACTATTTGAATAAAAGGAATCAGTCTGATATACAGAGCAATTATGCAGGAGAGAGGACAGGCTAGAGAAGTTCCAAGTTATGAATCAATAAACTGAAATGGTAGTTCTCTCATTTCTGAAGGAAAAGCAAAACAGAACTTCTGAGATACAGTGAATAAAAGCCAAATTAGTAACTCTTTGTGATGAATTTAAACACCTGCAGGGTGTCTTATAGAATTTCAAGAGAAAGAAGGAATAGTCAAGGCGAGGTGCAGTTGATATCAGACTTCTGTGTGCATGAATACAACCTGGAATTGACTGTTAAAACTGTACATCCTTGGGACCTATCTCACTCACCAGGGATTCTTACTAAGTATGTGTGGGGGTGAGGCCTGGGAAGCTGAGCCGTAAACAGGTAAACAAAGGAAGGCCTAAAGCAGGAGGTCTGTAGACAGTATTTTGGCAACACTGGGACAGACTAACCTTTAAGATTAATCAAACAAAATTAGAATCCTACCACTGCCTGTGTAATGCTGGGTAATTTCCTAGTGTCAGTGTGTTCATCTATTACATGGGGCTAACAACAGCCCCTTCACAGTGCTTCCATGAAAATGCAATAATAAAATGCTCTACACATATGAAAAAGATCCAGCTCTAGCTAATGTGGGCTTCCTCTTTGCTTCCCTCAATCAAGTCATAAGGGACTGGTAAACATAATGACCTATACAACTGATGTAAAATGAGGGTTGCTTTGTTTCACTGTCTCTCCTTGAGGCCAACCCTTCCCTCCTTCAATAATGTCTCCATTGTGAGCATCCTGCCTCAAAACATGAGAAATACGAAAACACTCTCATTTGAGTGAACTAGTTGCAGCTGCAAACATGAGGGCAGGAACAAGGTACTATATATGCTGAATGTTGATTAGTATCACCACAACTCATTATTCTGATCAGCCAGAAGCAATTTACAATCATCTTTAAGCAAGTGCACATCATTTTCATAATTGACTTGCGAGAACTTTAACACAACAATTTGTTGTAGCTGTCAATCACTGTCAAAGGGAGAGAAGGAGGAAGCCCTTCTGGAGAGAATAGGAAAAGTACAGTGCCTGTCCATAGTGGGCAGCGAAAAGAGTGGCTATGCATCCTTTTCCATGTTGCTGTTTTCGAGGCCTTAGGACAGAATCTCTTCCAGATGGAGAAAAGGACCTAAATGTCATTGTATGAAACACAATGATGTTATTGCCCTTTTAAAGATACCTGGAAGGAAACTAACAGTTTTGAGCCATGTTTAAGCCCTCTCAGAGGCCAGTCTTCTAATTTTTTTTGTAACTGCTTATATCATCGCTAGCTATAGTGAAAACAGTTGACTTGCAAACTCATTCTTTTTCTCAAAGAATGCAATTTTTGGGCGACCCCAGAGATACTGAACAGCATATATACAATAGATAGATCTGGATGGCTAGGTAGATAGATAGATAGGTAGATGTTTCCATCTTTTCTCAAACAAATAGGTATAAAATATTTATTTATAATTTGCATACTTAATATAATACTTATTTAAATAATTATGAATGGGAACATTATCTAATTTTTATCTCCATAATACCTAAGAAAGTGAAGAGTACAAGAACTAAAGTAAATGGCCTTGAAAAAAATCAAACAACAAAAACAAAAGAAAAAATCAAAATAGTAAACAACTGGTATTAAAGGCTAATTCTCAACTTTATTACTTTGGTAAAATGAAATTAGTAACATTTTCATGCATATTATTAGACATGGAGTGTAAAAGATCTTCAAAAAGTGCAAAGTTGGGAACACAGTAGAATGTATATAAAAACAGGAATCTTGATGACCAAGTTGGATCAGATTCTAGCTCTGCCAAAATTGAGTAGTGATGATTGAATCACATATTAATGTATATAATATGCAATATGACACATATGCATATGACTCAATACATATGATGTACAGATGGTGTTATTTGTATGCAACGGATGCTCAAAAATAGTATTTGTTATATTTATGAAAGGTCAACACCAGTATAAACAGATGTATTCTTTTTGTTGTCTAGAAGGTAAACTTCTGTAATGTCAAAGTTCTTTGAAAGAAACAACATAAATGAACCACTCAATGCATCTGTGTTTTCAGTTATGTAATTTGAGCTGAAAACTACTTACTGAATAATTTTGGGGTAACGTATTGTGGTAGGCTCATGTAAATATTGCACACAACTGGCACAACCACTGAGATGGCCACACCACATCTGGGAGGGTGACTTTCACATAAGTTTTCAGGAAAGTGAATCAAGGATGCTTAGAACGCGGTCGACCAATCTCCAAGTCTAAGTGTTCAGAGATGGCAGTGATCCAAGCTGAGTCATTTTCCCATTTTCTCCTTTACCTGGCTTATAAACATTGAATGGTGGCTTAATTTTCTACACATCAAAGTCATTAACTATGTTTTTACAGACATCCTATAGCTTGCCGGGTACTGTACAATAAAAACATGCTAGGCTATATTTTCGTGAGGGCAGAAAGCATCATTCTTCATTCTTGTCATTTACCCTGGAGGGTCACACGCAATATTTTGAACATGAGAAGCCCTCAGTAACCATTTATGAATGTGTGAAAACAACTTTCTACAATTTAGAGCACTGTGTAAATTATACTTCCACATCCTTGGCTTGTATCTTTTGGCCATCACTTATCACAGTTTAATGCATTGTTCTTTTTTATGAATTTGTCAGTATCTCCTATATCTGGTAAAGGCTAAGAGGACAGGAGATTCATTTGCTTCCTTCTTTTTCTCAGAATCAAGCTTAGGGATAGATGATTATAATTTGTATTCTTTTGTTGATAATCTCTCTGGTAGTTTTTTACAATTTACTAAGTGCCCTTAATATTTCAAAATTTCATTGTGAAGTGTGTGTGTACTTGTTCAGCACTATTTGAAATACTGGGATCTTTCAGTCCATAGACTCATGTCTTTCATAAGTTCTTGAAAATTCCCAGCCATTGTTTCTTCAAATATTGATTCTCCTCTATTTTTTCTATCCTCTATATTTGGAATTCCAAATAGATGTGAAGAAATTCTGGATCTAGCCTCCATAGCTCCTAACTTTTCTTCCATACTTTCCACTTTTTTCCTTTGTACTGCTTTCTGGGAGAATCCTTAACTCCATCTTTCAGACCATTAATTCACTACTTAGCTGAATCAAGTCCACTTTTCAGACATTTATTATTTTATAGCTGCGATGTTTTTCATTTCCAAGATCTCCATTTGTTTTTGTTCCATCACTACCTATTTTTAGGTCTAAAACTTATTCTGACATAGAGTTTACTTCTTCATTATATTATATATCTGATGATACTTCTATTTCAGATATTGTCACATTTGCCTTCTATGAATTTTATGTTACCAATTTTTCTGTATATTCAACCCTTTTCTCTTTCCCTATGTTCTTCTCATTCACATTTAAAGATGCTAAAGTTTTTTTCATCTTCAAAAATAATTCTCCCTCAACCACACTCTTCATCCAATCCTGATTTCTTCCTTTTATAGCCAAAGCCATTAAACACATTTCCTGTATTTATAGTCTACATATTCTCACCCTTCATTCATTTCAATCTGATTTCTGTCCCATTATCAATTACATAATATTGTTAAATAGAATTTATTTATTTGTTTATTTATTCATCTTTTTGCTTGGCTCTGGTGCACACTAATCACTGTTGACAATTCTCTTTTCTTTGCCTCGATGATGCTACTGCCGGTTTTTCTGCTACACCTCCGAATTCCCCTTTTTAGTCTTATTTGCATGCTTTATTTATTTACTCAGCCACCTTATGTTGGAACTCCTCAGGGTTTTGTCCTTGTCTCACTCTCTAATTTTGTCCTAGGGTATCTAAGTTATGCACCTGGATTTGATGACTTCCCGCATACAGATGGATTCTGAGCTTTTATATCCAACCCAGAGCTCTCATCTGAGCTTCAGGTCTCTATCCAGAACTAACTTCCTATCATCTCACTTGGATATTTCAAAAGCACTTCAAATTCAACAATATCTAAAAGTCAACATCTGACCTCCTCTAAACCCAGGCTGGTCCTTCTTGACACAACCATACTTTTGGATCAGCCAACCAGGCACTTAAGGACATTTCTGGGCACCTATCTTTTTCTTACTGTTCCAGATCCAATCCTTCATTACTACTTACCAGCTTTACTTCTAAATACCTCTCAAATCTGTCATTTTCACTTTGCTCTTTATCTTTTTCATCTTTTTTTTTCTTGTTTAAGCTGTCATCATTTCTCACCTGGACTATTGCATTAGGTTCCTAATTCCAGTTGCTCTCCACATTTTATCCAGAGATCTTTTCAAGACATATTTAAACATGGCTTTCCATTGTTCTCTGGATATAAACCAAAATCCTCAATATGATTCCCGAGGTCCTCTATGGTTTGTCCCTAACTACCCTATTAGTCTCGTTCAACACAAGGGATGATCTCACTTGCCTTCATAACTCTGGCTTCACTAGCCTTAGTCCTTAGGCTGTGTCCTATTACCCTCTGTTATAAGATCTTTGCACATCTTTTCCCTGCCAGATATTTTCTTCCCAGACCTCCACACCTAGTTAATATCTACAGTCCCATTGTATCTCCATAAAAATAAGTTATGTGCAGGCTAAACTTCCGTCACTCAGAGAGTGCCAAGAACCTCTCTTACACATTTTCATACTACAGCATGCCTTTTCCACATGGCATTTACCACAGTTTAAATCATATATTTTTGTATGGTTAATTGATTGATGACTACCTACACATCTAGACGGTGAAATGCTTGCACAGACTCTAGTTTGCCTCAGTCTTTTGAGCAGTGAGGAGGCACTCAATTTTTTTTTAAGAAATAAGAGAAAATATTTCAATGGGATGTTTGTAGGGTTCAATATTAGCTATAGCAGGTGATTCCCTTATTTCTGTCTGTTGCCACAAATTATTTTTAGTTTTGGATAGACCATAAGATATTTTAGGATCTCTATGCATATCAGCAGAAAAGAGATGGCATGTTAAAATTAAGTAATTTGAAGAATGTTTAGTAAGAAATGATTTGCCAAGGTGTGAGATGGGTATTGGGAAATCACAAGAGATACTGGAGGGCCTCCAGGTTAGTATTAGCAGGGGGAGTGGAAGCAGGGACAGTCACTCTCCTCCCTCCCTTCAGTTTCCTGCTTATCTTTCTCTGGCTAAACCTACCTGGAAGCCAGAGGAAAAGGGAATCTATTGTTATAGTTTGTACGGACTACCTTCCTTCTGCAAAAAAAGGGTAGAGAACAGACCTAAAGGAACAAACAAAAATATCCAGTACATTATGCAAAGTGTTTTACACCAAAAAGAACACAATTTTATTTATTTTACTTATTTCTGTAGTAAGAGGCTGAAGTTGACATCTGCCTGTTATTTAATAATGTTTTCCTGTGTGAACTCAGGCTTTCAAAAGCAAATGTAAGAAACAGTAAAAAATGCTAAGGAATCTATTCACCCAAATGCCTTAAAGTAGGCATGGCCATGCTAATAAGACATCCATCTGGCCCTGTTTTCTGCATTCTTCCATATTCATTATGGGGTTGAATGATTCAGATGTTTCTTCATAATTGCCTTGTTTGTCAGGGAAATCTCCCTCTTCTCATCTCAGCAGTGGGGAGCTGTCTCTAAAGAGGATGAAGAGGGGGACTTGTTTTTCTGCTCTATTTCTCTTTCTCACATTTTAGGTAAAGTTGTTCTCTCAAGTACCAGATATTTTCCAAAACGTTTCTCTGCTTTATCTTTTAATCCAAATGATGGTGGAACAAACTGTATAGAGAGTATCCTCTCTTATTCTCTCTGGAAATTTATAATGGAAAATAGGTAATACAAACCAAAGGAGCTCAGCACAACACTTTATTATTTTTAAAGGCCGAATGTCTCACAATTAGCTTCAGATTAAGTTCATAATTGTTCCCCATTATCATATTATAAACTTAATTTAAAAACCAGCAACACAACTGATATGTATTTCTTCATACATATCATGAAGTTCACCTTAAACTGTACCCCACTGATAATGATCATACAGTGAACGGAAGAGAAATTCAATTAAGAATTTCAAAGATTGAATGAATCTTGGATGCCCCCTTATCTAGCTACACATCCAGTATTGTTCTGTCTTCTTTAATCCATCCAGTTTCATACTTGCCATGATGACAAAGGCACTCCACCCTGAGGTAGCTCATTCTGACCTGAGACAACTCTGACTCTGTGTTCTTCCTTCCCCTCTTCATCTAAAAATCTATCTGATCCAGAATGATAAAGCTACCATTTATTAAGCAACTACTATGGGTTGGGGGCTATCCTTAGTGCTTTACGAATGTTACCTTGTTTACCCCTCACAATACCCCCTTAAGCAGGCGTGGTAGATTGTTCAATGGCCACATTTAATAACCAATCCCTATGACCACACCCCTTGCAATTTGACTTTTCTGCCCTTTCCATGCAGAGGTGGAGACTTTTTCCTCACCATCTTAAATCTGGAATAGTCTCATATCTCACACTGAAACATATAACACAGTGGGAGTGACACTGTGGATGTTTCGTATTCTAGGTCTCAAAAATCCCTGAAGGATCTTCCTTTGTTCTCTTGGAATGCTGCCCTGAGGCTATCAAACAAGGAAGCCAATCGAGATTTCCTGGAGGACCAGAGGCCATATGAAGATCCCAGGCACCTCAGCTCATCATCAACACCAATTATCAGACGTGTCAGTAAGTCCATTTGAGACCTTCCAGCCCAGCTGATGCTTTGGCTAAAGGCAGCCATGCGAATGAGCCCAGGAAAAAGCAGCAGAGGAATTGCCAGGTTAACCCACAGACTTGAAGGAATAATAAAATGTTGCAGCTTGAAGCCACCAAGTTCTGGAGTAGTTTTAACATAACAAGTTCTAATTCAGTCAGTAGGTATTATAAATTATTTTATAAGTAGGCAAATGAGACAGGGCATTATTTATGATATTGTTCAAAAATAGTATACATGTAATATGGCCCAGCTAGAACTTGAATCTAAGCCTTTATGAATCTCAAATCCATACCTGAAGATGCAATGATACACTACCTCTCCAAATCCATTTCATATCTTTCTATAATTTACTTCCAAATATTGGAAGGTAGCAACCATGCTGTCCAATGCCCTTTTCCAGACTAAGCATCCCATTTTCATTTTGCTTTTCTTCATGCAACAATGCTTTTCAGTCTTATCTGCATGGTATTCATTCCCGTTAGAAGGCCTAACAATGTATCCACCTCTGTCTAAAAGGGAGGTACCAGAACTAACCTCTTAGTGGGGTGGGACAACAACAGAATAGAGCAGAGTTTGCCAAACTTTGGCCTGTGGACCAGCTTTGGCAAACCACCTCTTTATGTATGGCTCATGATCAAGAATGGTTTTTACATTCTCAGTGGTTGAAAAAAAATCAAGAAAATAATATTTTATGAAAATTATATAAAATTAAAATTTCAGTGTCCATAAAAATGTTTATTAGAACACAGTCACTCATTTTTAAAAATATTCCTTATGACAACTATCTTGCTACAATAGCAGAATTAAGTAGTTGTAACGAGTTTATGGCCCACAAAGTTGAGAATATTTACTATCTGGCTCTTCTCAGAAAAGTTTACTGAGCCTTGAAATAAGGCAACTACAACCTTCTTCATCTTGGATGTTCCTCTTCTCTATTTCATCCTTAACTTCTATAATTTTATGGGTAGTAATGTCACTCTTTTGAATGATATTGAACCAAGTATAACTGTCTTTTCGTTTATTTTCCTTAAGCCACAACTCCATTTCTTTCACTGACCTTTTGAACCCAAAGACATGTTATTATATTTAGTTACATTAAATTTCATTTTATGATATTCAAAGCACATTCTGGGCTTTTTTAAATTTAATTTTAATTTTATATAGTTGATTTACAATGTTGTATTAATTTCGGGTGTACAGCAAATTGATTCAGTTATACATATATATTTATCCATTCTTTTTCAGATTATTTTCCCATATAGGTTATTACACAATATTGTCTAGAGTTCCCCGTGCTATTCAGTTGGTCTTTGTTGATTATCTGTTTTATATGCAGTAGTGTGTATATGTTAATCTCAAACTCCTAATTTATTTCTCCCCTGCACCTTTCCCCTTTGGTAACCAAAAATTTGTTTTCAAAGTCTGTAGTGTGCTTCTGTTTTGTAAATACATTCATTTGTATCATTTTTTAGATTTTCACATATAAGTGATACCATATGATATTTGTCTTCTTCTGTCTAACTTACTTCACTTAGAATGATAATCTCTAGGTCCATCCAGGTTGCTGCAAAAGACATTATTTCATTCTTTTTTATGGCTGAGTAATATTCCATTGTATATATACCCCATCTCCTTTTTAATCCATTCCTCTGTCAATGGACATTTAGGCTGCTTCCATGTCTTGGCCATTGTAAATAGTGTTACAATGAACATCGGGGTGCATGTATCTTTTTGAAGTATGGTTTTCTGTGGATATATGCCCAGGATTGGGATTGCTGGATCATATGGTAGTTTTACTTATATTTTTTTAAGAAACCTCCATAATGTTCTCCATAGTGGTTATACCAATTTACATTCCCAACAACAGTGTAGGAGAGTTTGCTTTTCTCCACACCCTCTCCAACATTTATTGTTTGAAGACTTTGATGATGGCCATTCTGACTGGTGTGAGGTGATACCTCATTGTAATTCTGATTTGCATTTATCTAATAATTAGTGATGTTGAGCATCTTTTCATGTACCTATTGGCCATCTGTATGTCTTCTTTGGAAAAATGTCTATTTAGATCTTCTGCCCATTTTTTTTTTTTTTTTGATTGGATTGGGTTGTTTGTTTTTTAGATATTGAGCTGCAAGACCTGTTTGTATATTTTGGAGTTTAATCCCTTGTCAGTTGCTTCATTTGCAAATATTTTCTCCCATTCTGCATGTTGTCTTTTTGTTTTGTTTATAGTTTCCTTGCTGTGCAAAAACTTTTAAGTTTCATTAGGTCCCATTTGTTTATTTTTGTTTTTATTTTCATTACTCTAGGAGGTTGATCCAAAAAGATATTGCTGTAATTTATGTCAAAGAGTGTTCTG
The DNA here is from genome assembly GCF_951394435.1 of Stenella coeruleoalba. Lineage (NCBI taxonomy): Eukaryota > Metazoa > Chordata > Mammalia > Artiodactyla > Delphinidae > Stenella > Stenella coeruleoalba. Next base: position 57,933,421 of record NC_137154.1, read on the forward strand.
CCTATGTTTTCCTCTATGAGTTTTATAGTATCTGGTGCTACATTTAGGTCTTTAATCCATTTTTGGGTTTATTTTTGGGTATGGTGTTAGAGAATATTCTAGTTTTCATTCTTTTACATGTAGTTGTCCAGTTTTTCCAGCACCACATATTGAAGAGACTGCATTTTCTCCATTGTATATTCTTGCCTCCTTGGTCATAGATTAATTAACCATAGGTGTGTGGGTTTATTTCCAGGCTTTCTAACCTGTTTCATTGATCTGTATTTCTGTTTTTGTGCCAGTACCATACTGTTTTGATTACTGCAACTTTGTAGTATAGTCTGAAGTCAGGGAGCATGTTTCCTCCAGCTCTGTTTTTCTTTCTCAGGATTGCTTTGGCTAGTCAGGGTCTTTTTTGTTTCCATAAAAATTTTAAAACTTTTTGTTCTAGTTCTGTTAAAAATGGCACTGGTAATTTGATAGGGATTGGACTGAATCTGTAGATTGCCTTGGGTACTACAGCCATTTCGACAATATTGATTCTCCCAATCCAAGAACATGGTGTATCTTCCCATCTGTTTGTGTCATCTTCAATTCCTTTCATCAGCATCTTACAGTTTTCAGAGTACAAGTCTTTTGCCTCCTTAGGTAGGTTTGTTCCCAGGTATTTTATCCTTTTTGATTCCAGTATTTAAATATCTTATTGGGTATTTATTCTGTCATCCAACATGTTCAACCTTTCCCCAGGTTAGACTTATCCACAAACTTAAAAAAAACATGACTGCAATGTCTTCAATGAAGTGATCACATAAATGTAGACAGAGGCCTATAACACAGCACTAGAATCCCTGTTTTGAATTCTCATCCCTTAATTAAAATATTCTTATCAGTAACCCCCACATTTTGACCAACTTTTGTTCTCAGGGTCATTAGTCAATAATGCATTCATTTATTTAGCATATGTATATTGAATCTCTATTACATCCTGGGCTTGGTGCTGGGGAGACAATGGTGAAGAGGGCACACAGGGATCCTGCCTGTTAGAACATTTAGCCTAGTTCAGCCACCTAGTAGTAAACAAGTAACCATTCTCAAAACACGTGATTACAAGCTGTGATGATTGTTTTGAATAAAAATGCCTTGAATTATTAGAGTATGTCGTGACATATGTATACAATTCAACACTAGAATCTCCTCTGCCTCCTTAAACAATCTCTTTGATAATCCCATAAAAGAAGGAGCTGAGGGTAGAGTAATGTGACTTGTTCTTCTTGGTAAATCAATGCTGGTGCATAGTGATCAGTGTTTCTCTGATGTATGAGTCTGAACCTTCAATGTGTTTACAAAGCACTTGAGGGATCTTGTTAAAATGTAGATTCTGATTCAGTAGGTTTCAGTTGGAGCCTGGGATTCAGCATAGCTAACAAGCTCTAAGGAATGGTATGTTGTTGCTCTACCCACTTCACTCCTAATAATAAGACCTCACCAGACGCTCACAGCCTAGACAGTTAATGATTAGTTCCTGTCCTAGAAGGGCATGTAGTTTTAAAGAAGCATTACAGAAATTTTTGAGCAGAGAATGGCAAGTAGCCTAGTGGAAACCACAGCCTCAGAATCAGACAGATGTGAATTTATACACAGACCTGCACCTTGACAGCTATGTGAGCTCAGCCCATGTCCTCTCCTCACTGCACTTCAATTTCCTCATCAATGAAAATGGAAATACTATTTTGCGGGGCATAATGTTTTCCATTTTGCTGTGGGGTTATTGGGAAAAATAACCATGAAACATAGTAGACATTAAACAAAGCACAGCTTTTACTGTGTTTATCAAAAGAATAACATGGAGAGACCTTCAAGATGGCAGAGGAGTAAGATGTGGAGATCACCTTCCTCCCCACAAATACATCAGAAGTACATCTACATGTGGAACAACTCCTACAGAACACCTAGTGAACGCTGGCAGAAGACCTCAGACTTCCCAAAAGGCAAGAAACTCCCTGCATACCTGGGTAGGGCAAAAGCAAAAAGGAAAAACAGAGACAAAAGAATAAGGATGGATGTGCACCTCTGGGAGGGAGCTATGAAGGAGGGAAAGTTTCCACACACTAGGAAGCCCCTTCACTGGCGGAGACTGGGGGTGGCAAGGGGGAAGCTTTGGAGCCACAGAGGAGAGCACAGCAACAGGGGTGCTGAGGGCAAACCAGAGAGATTCCCGCACAGAGGATCGGTGCTGACCAGCATTCACCAGCCTGAGAGGCTTGTCTACTCGCCTGCCTGGGGGGATGGGGGCTGGGAGCTGAGGCTCGGGCTTCGGGAGGTCAGATCCCAGGGAGAGGACTGGGGTGGGTTGCGTAAACACAGCCTGAAGGGGCTAGTGCATCACAGCTAGCTGGGAGGGAGTCCAGGAAAAAGTCTCGATCTGTCTAAGAGGCAAGAGACCATTGTTTCAGGGTGTGAGAGGAGAGGGGATTCCGAGCACCACCTAAACGAGCTCCCGAGACAGGTGTGAGCCACGGTTATCAGCGCAGACACCAGTGATGGGCATGAGATGCTAAGGCTGCTGCTGCAGCCACCAAGAATCCTGTGTGCAAGTATGGGTCACTCTCCACACCTCCCCTCCCAGGAGCATGTGCAGCCCACCAGTGCCAGGGTCCTGTGATCCAGGGACAACTTCACCAGGAGAACACACCATGCATCTCAGGCTGTTGCAATGTCACGCCAGCCTCTCCCACCACAGGCTCGCCCCGCATTACGTACCACCCCCTCTCCTCGGCCTGAGTGAGCCAGAGCCCCCTAATCAGCTGTTACTTTAACCCCATCCTGTCTGAGCAAAGAAGAGATGCCCTCAGGCGACCTACACGCAGAGGCAGAGCCAAATCCAAAGCTGAATGCCAGGAACTGTGTGAATAAAGAGAAAGGGAAATTTCTCCCAGCAGTCTCAGGAGCAGCGGATTAAATCTCCACAATCAACTTGATGTGCAACTCTGGAATACCTGAATAGACAATGAATCATCCCAAAATTCAGGTGGTAGACTTTGGGAGCAACTGTAGACTTGGGGTTTGCTTTCTGCATCAAATTTGTTTCTGGTCTTATGTTTATCTTAGTTTAGTATTTAGAGTTTATTATCATTGGTAGCTTTGTTTATTGATTTGGTTGCTCTCTTCCATATATATATATATATATATATATATATATATATATATATATACTTTTTTTTTTCTCTTTTTGTGAGTGTGTATGTGTACATTTCTTTGTGTGATTTTGTCTGTATAGCTTTGCTTTTACCATTTGTCCTAGGGTTCTGTCTGTTATTTTTTCCTTTTTTTTTTAGTGTAGTTTTTAGTGCTTCTTATCATTGGTGGACTTGTTCTTTGGTTTGGTTTCCCTTGTCTTTCTTTCATTCTTCTTTTTATTTTCTTTTTTTAATTACTTTTAATTTTTTCATTTTTAATATTTTTTTTTATTTTTTTATCATAATAACTTTTCATTCCTTTCTTTTCTTCCTTCTTTTCTTCCTTCCTTCCTTCCTTCCTTCCTTCTCCCTTTTCTTATGAGCCGTGTGGCTGACAGGGTATTTGTGATCCGGCTGGGTGTCAGGCCTCTGCCTCTGAGGTGTGTGAGCCGAGTTCAGGATACTGGTCCACCAGAGATCTCATGGCTCCACGTAAATTCAAATGGTGAAAGCTCTCCCAGAGATCTCCATCTCAACGCTAAGACCCAGCTCCACCCAACGACTAGCAAGCTACAGTGCTGGGTACCCTATGCCAAACAACTAGCAAGACAGGAACACAACCCTACCCATTAGCAGAGAGGCTGCCTAAAATCATCATAAGGTCACAGACACCCTAAAACACACCAATGGATGTGGTCCTGCCAACCAGAAAGACAAGATCCAGCCTCTTCCACCAGAACAAAGGCACCAGTCGTCTCCACCAAGAAGCCTACACAACCCACTGAACCAACCTTATCCACTGGGGCTGACACCACAAACAACGGGAACTATGAACCTGCAGTCTGCAAACAGGAGATCCCCAAAACAGTAAGTTAAGCAAAAGGAGAAAACAGAGAAAGACACAGCAGATGAACGAGCAAGGTAAAAAGCCACCAGACCAAACAAATGAGGAGGAAATTGTCTACATAAAAAATAATTCAGAGTAATGATAGTAAAGATGATCCAAAATCTTGGAAATAGAAAGGAGAAAATATAAGAAATGCTTAACAAGGGCCTAGAACTACTAAAGAGCAAACAAACAATGATGAACAACACAATAAATGAAATTAAAAATTCTCTAGAAGTAATCAACAGCAGAATACCTGAGGCAGAAGAACGGATAAGTGGCCTGGAGGATAAAATAGTAGAAATAAATATTGCAGATCAGAATAAAGGGAAAAGAATGAAAACAATTGAGGACAGTCTCAGAGACCTCTGGGACAACGTTAAACACACCAACATTTGAATTATAGAGGTCTCAGAAGAAGGGAAAAAGAAAGGAACTGAGAAAATATTTGAAGAGATTATAGTTGAAAATTTCCCTAATATAGGAAAGGAAATAGTCAATCCAGTCCAGGAAGCGCAGAGAGTCCCATACAAGATAAATCCAGAGAGAAACAAGCCAAGACACATATTAATCAAACTATCAAAAATTAAATACAAAGAAAACATATTAAAAGCAGCAAGGGAAAAACAACAAAAAACATACAAGGGAATCCCCATAAGGATGACAGCTGATCTTTCAGCAGAAATTCTGCAAGCCAGAAGGGAGTGGCAGGACATATTTAAAATGATGAAAGGGAAAACCCTACAACCACGATTACTCTACCCAACAAGGATCTTATTCAGATTTGATGGAGAAATTAAAACCTTTACAGACAAGCAAAAGCTAAGAGAATTCAGCACTACCAGGCCAGCTTTACAAAAAATGCTAAAAGAATTTCTCTAGACAGGAGACACAATAGAATGAAAAGACCTACAATAACAAACCCAAAACAATTAAGAAAATGGTAATAGGAACACACATATCAATAACTACCTTAAATGTAAATGGATCAAATGCTTCAACCAAAAGACATAGACTGGCTGAATGGATACAGAACAAGACCCATATATATACTGTCTACAGAAGACCCACTTCAGATCTAGGGACACATACAGACTGAAAGTGAGGAGAGGGAAAAAGATATTCCATGCAAATGGAAATCAAAAGAAAGCTGGAGTAGCAATTCTCAAATCAGACAAAATCGACTTTAAAATAAAGACTATTACAAGAGACAAAGAGGGACACTACATAATGATCAAGGGATCAATCCAAGAAGAAGATAAAACAATTGTAAATATTTATACGCTGAACATAGCAGCACCTCAATACATAAGGCAAATGCTAACAGCCATAAAAGGGAAATTCTACAGTTGACACAGTAATAGTAGGGGACTTTAACACCCCACTTTCATCAATGGACAGATCATCCAAAATGAAAATAAATAAGGAAACACAAGCTTTAAATGATAAATTAAACAAGATGGACTTAATTGATATGTATAGGACATTCCATCTAAAAACAACAGAATACACTTTCTTCTCAAGTTCTCAAGGAACATTCTCCAGGATAGATCGTATCTTGGGTCACAAGGCAAGCCTTGGTAGATTTAAGAAAATTGAAATTGTATCAAGTATCTTTTCCAACCACAATGCTATGAGACTATATATCAATCACAGGGAAAAACTGTGAAAAAAAGAGATACATGGAGGCTAAAAAACAGACTATTAAATAACCAGGAGACCACTGAAGAAATCAAAGAGGAAATCAAAAAATACTTAGAAACAAATGACAATGAAAACACAATGACCCCAAACATATGGGATGTAGCAAAAGCAGTTCTAAGAGGGAATTTTATAGCAATACAATCTTACCTCAATAAAAATGAAACACCTCAAAGAAACAACTTAACCTTACACCTAAAGCAATTAGAGAAAGAAGAATTTAAAAAACCTCAAAGTTAGCAGAAGGAAAGAAATCATAAAAATTAGATCAGAAATAAATGAAAAAGAAATGAAGGAAACAATAGCAAAGATCCATAAAACTAAAAGTTGGTCCTTTGAGAAGATAAATGAAATTGATAAACAATTAGCCAGACTCATCAAGAAAAAAAGGGAAAAGACTCAAATCAACAGAATTAGAAATGAAAAAGGAGAAGTAACAACTTACACTGCAGAAATACAAAGGATCATGAGAGTTTACTACAAGCAACTATATGTCAATAAAATGGACAACCTGGAAGAAACAGACACATTCTTAGAAAAGCAAAACCTTCCGAGACTGAACCAGGAAGAAAGAGAAAACATAAACAGACCAATCACAAGCACTGAAATTGAGACTGTGATTAAAAATCATCCAACAAATAAAAGCCCAGGACTGGATGGCTTCAGAAGCAAATTCTATCAAACGTTTAGAGAACAGCTAACACCTATCCTTCTCAAACTCTTCCAAAATATAGCAGAGGGAGAAACACTCCAAAACTCATTCTACGAGGCCACCATCACCCTGATACCAAAACCAGACAAAGATGTTGCAAAGAAAGAAAACTACACGCCAATATCACTGATGAACATAGATGAAAAAATCCTCAACAAAATACTAGCGAAAAGAATCCAACAGCACATTAAAGGGTCATACACCATGATAAAGTAAGGTTTATTCCAGGAATGCAAGGATTCTTCAACATATACAAATCAATCAATGTGATAAAACATATTAACAAACTGTAGGAGAAAAACCATATGATCATCTCAATAGATCCAGAAAAAGCTTTCAAAAAATTCAACATCCATTTATGATAAAAACCCTCCAGAGGGTTTTAGGGAGAACTTACCTCAACATAATAAAAGCCATATATGACAAACCCACAGCCAACATTCTTCTCAATGGTGAAAAACTGAAACCATTTCCACTAAGATCAGGAACAAGACTAGGTTTCCCACTCTCACCACTATTAATCAACATAGTTTTGGAAGTTTTAGCCACAGTAATCAGAGAAGAAAAAGAAATAAAAGGAATATAAATCGGAAAAGAAGAAATAAAGCTGTCACTGTTTGCAGATGACGTGATACTATAGAGAATCCTAAAGATGCTACCAGAAAACTACTAGAGCTAATCAATGAATCTGGCAAAGTAGCAGGATACAAAATTAATGTACAGAAATCTCCTGCATTCCTATACACTAATGATGAAAATTCTGAAAAGAGAAATTAAGAAAACACTTCCATTTACCACTGCAACAAAAAGAATAAACTACCCAGGAATAAACCTGCCTAAGGAGACTAAATACCTTTTTGCAGAAACCTATAAGACACTGATGAAAAAATTAAAGATGATACAAACAGATGGAGACATATACCATGTTTCTGGATTGGAAGAATCAACATTGTGAAAATGAGTATATGACCCAAAGCAATCTACAGATTCAATGCAATCCGTATCTAACTACCAATGGCATTTTGCACAGAACTAGAACAAAAAAATTCACAATTTGTATGGAATCACAAAAGACCCTGAATAACCAAAGCAATATTGAGAAAGAAAAATGGAGCTGGAGCAGTCAGGCTCCCGGACTTCAGAATACACTACAACGCTACAGTAATCAAGACAGCATGCTACTGGCACAAAATTAGAAATATAGATTAATGGAACAGGATAAAAAGCCCAGAGATAAGCCCATGCACATATGGTCACCTTATTTTTGATAAAGGAGGCAAGAATATACAATGGAGAAAAGACAGCCTCTTCAATAAGTGGTGCTGGGAAAACTGGACAGGTACATGTAAAAGAATGAAGTTAGAACACTCCCTAACAGCATACCAAAAATAAACTCAAAATGGATTAGAGACCTAAATTAAGGCCAGACACTAAAAAACTCTTAGAGGAAAACATAGGCAGAACACTCTATGACATAAATCACAGCAAGATCTTTTTTGACCCACCTCCTAAAGAAATGGAAATAAAAACAGAAATAAACAAATGGGATCTAATGAAAATTAAATGCTTTTGCAGGGCAAGGGAAATATAAACAAGATGAAAAGACAACCCTCAGAATGGGAGAAAATATTTGCAAATGAAGCAACTGACAAAGGATCAATCTCCAAAATTTACAAGCAGCTCAATATCAAAAAACAAACAACCCAATCCAAAAATGGGCAGAAGACCTAAACAGACATTTCTCCAAAGAAGATATACAGATTGCCAACAAACACATGAAAGGATGCTCAACATCACTCATCATTAGAGAAATGCAAATCAAAAGTACAATGAGGTATCACCTCACACCAGTCAGAATAGCCACCATCAAAAAATCCACAAAGAATAAATGCTGGAGAGGGTGTGGAGAAAAGGGAACCCTCTTGCACTGTTGGAGGGAATGTAAATTGATACAGCCATTATGGAGAACAGTATGGAGGTTCCTTAAAAAACTCAAAATAGAACTACCATATGACATAGCAATCCCACTACTGGGCATATACCCTGAGAAAACCATAAGTCAAAAGGGTCATGTACCACAATGTTCATTGCAGGTCTACTTACAATAGCCCAGACATGGAAGCAACCTAAGTGTCCATCAACAGATGAATGGATAAGGAAGATGTGGCACATATATACAATGGAATATTACTCAGCCATAAAAAGAAAAAAATTGAGTTATTTGGAATGAGGTGGGTGGACCTAGAGTCTGTCATACAGAGTGAAGTAAGTCAGAAAGAGAAAAACAAATACCGTATGCAAATACATATATATGGAATCTAAAAAAGGAAAAAAAAATTGTTCTGAAGAACCTAGGGGCAGGACAGGAATAAAGATACAGATATAGAGAATGGACCTGAGGACATGGGGAGGGGGAAGGGTAAGCTGGGACGAAATGAGCGAATGGCTTGGACATATATACACTATCAAATGTAAAATTGATAGCTAGTGAGAAGCAGCTGCATAGCACAGGGAGATCAGCTCGGTGCTTTGTGACCACCTAGAGGGGTGGGATAGGGAGGTTGGGAGAGAGATGCAACAGGGAGAAGATATGGGGATATATCTATATGTATAGCTGCTTCACTCTGTTATAAAACAGAGACTAACACACTATTGTAAAGCAATTATACTACAATAAAGATGTTAAAAAAAAAGAATAACATGAATGAGATGTTCTTTGATGGAATTAATTACACAACAAGATCTAGTTTGATTTTTTAATGGGGAGAGACTGGGGTACTTGGATAAAGCAGATGTTGTTTCAGTTTAACAAATATTTAATGAGCATATACTCTGTGTTTGAAACTCTGCTAAAAGCTGGGGACATAAAGCTTAGTCAGGCACAGTTTTCAAAGAGGTCAGTCAGGGAGAGAGATGAGCAAAGAGACATCAGACTCAGAGGCATTTGATATAAACCTGCATCCATGGACAATATACATGCCAGGAAAGTAGCACTCATGATGAGGAAATGGAAATAGCTTTTTTATATATAGTATAGTGGTTAAGGTGATAAGATATTATTATAAGAAAAAGAAAAGTGTTAATGATAATTCTGTGACCTCAAAACCTAGAATAGAGGTTTCTTTAACAGAAATAAGCAATGTGAAAGAAAAATCAGGTAACAGAGGCACAAACTTGGTTTTTCTTTTGCACATATTGAGTTGAAGAGTTCTTGGGTCATCTCAGTGTAGATGAATTCAAAGACATTTTGAAATAGACTCACCATGGGTAGTAATACATGTAATTGAAGCTCATTTACAGAATTCAGAGAAAACTAACCTGCATTTTCTGGGTATTTTTGTAACAATGTAATTTGGATCACATGTTTGTGTATCAGCTGTGTGTTTGCAGATACAGAGAAAGGCGTGCATGTTTATGCTCAATGTTTACCCTCCGTCAGCAGTTTTAAAAATTACTATGCTGTTTGTATTCTATTAATGACAGTCTGAATTTGGAAGGCTTGATAAGTTGTTTACAAGGAAGTTCAGAAGGATAAATCAGTGCATGTTTGCAGAATAGTGTGAAAACATTTTTCTCAGGATGTGTCCCCTGGAAATGGCAATTAGTCAATGTAGAGAAACTGATACATGTTTAGACATTAAGTTACACTGAAACAAACATCCAGGCCAATGCAGTTAAGCTTCTGAGAGAAAAAAAATGAAATTATGTTGATGTATAAAGAGTTTCACACAATTCATATTTGTTACCTGTGAATTCTCATAAGGGTTCTCAGAATAAGATAAGATTTCATACTTACATTTTATAAATAGATATAGTAAGGAATGGGGAAATGTGGGACTTTGACACTCATCGACTAGAAGAATGAAAGTGTGCCTGAAAAGTTTTATAGAGATGCCTGTGGTAACTGTGCTTGGAACTTTTGCTCTTGCTTTTTTTGTTTCTGCTTCACGATAAGCCTGTACGTTGATTACAATGTTATTCTTATCATCTCGCAGATGAGATATTGCAATAACAGAGTTAAAACAATTTGATCAAGATTATGCAGGTGCCAGGTGGAGCATTTATGAATTGTCTTCACATCAAACACTTCTCCCCTTCCCTCTCATAATAGTTACAATTTCTATTTAGTGATTGACGTGGTTTCAGAAAAAAACAAAACTGAATTCATTCCTGCCTTCATAGGTGAAACATAAACGAAACTAAGCCCATTAGGGTGTTATGTTACCCACAGAGTTTGGTTTAGGGACGGGCATGCCATCTAAGCTCCTCCAACCAGAGAATCTACTATAAGAACTTGTGCTGAGAATGCTGAGGCAAACATCACTCTCTCATGTTGGTTGTAGGAATGGAATGATGCTGGAAGCCATTTTAGGATCAATTAGCTTCAAAATGAAGTGAGCAGGTAGAAAGATGGAGGCAAGTGGGGTCCTTGGTTAAGCTGCTGGACCAATCCTTGTAGATTTTGGGAGGTTGGAGGGATTCTGAACTTTTCAAGTCCTTGTGTCCATAATTAATCCCCAGTATCTAACCAAGTTGAGGATTCCACTTGTAACAACAAACATTCTAAAAGCTACAGACATCACCTAGACCAACTCCCTTTTGCTAGAGATAGGTGATTAAGCTGAAAGAAAGAATGCAGTTGTCCAAAGTGGCACAGCTGACTCACGATAAAGTTAAGCCTAGAGTTCAGGATTCTGCATGTCCAATCTAGTGATCTTTCCAATGCAACAAGCTGACATACCAAGGTCACACAGAGATTAAGTAAAGGCTAAGATTTCTAGAATACTTAGAATGTATCATTTCTCAAAGAGCTGTGGTTAAATACAAATCACTTTAAATATTCAAGGAGAAAAATTGCAAACGAGAAAAAATACACTGTGTAACAAATGTTTTCACTTTTTGTTAGGAAATGGATTTGACTACTTTGAAAATTCTTTGAAGCTGGATGCTTTGACTTATATACTTCTTCATACCCCTCACTGTAACAAGTGCCACACTGGTATATTAGGTATTCAAATAATTCTTTGTTTGATATGTGTCTTCTTCACCAAGTTATATATTATGACAGCAGGGACCATGACTGCCTACTTCAAACCTGCATTTCCAGTGCTTTTCACAGTGTTTGGTGTATGGAGAATTCTAAATGAACGTGTGTTAGTGATGTTAAATGCTGTCACCCTCTGTGCTTGCACTCAAGTTTCAATTCAACATGGAGTCATAACTTGGCTCATATACATAGTCTATCTAGAACAACCCTGTCCAAGAGAAATATAAGTCACACCTGTGAGGCATGCATGTAATTTTAAATATTCTAGTAGTCAAGTTAAAAAAACAGTGAATTTAATTTTAATTTAACCCAATATGCCCTAAATATTATCATTTAACATATAATCAATAAAAAAATGATAATATGTATTTTACATTTTTTGTACCAAGTCTTCAAAATCTTGTATATAGCTCATCCTTACAACACTTCTTAGTTCAGACTACATTTCAAGTCATTAGTAACCACGTATTGATATATATGGACCTATACTGGACAGCTCAGATTTACGCATTATCTATGTCTAATGACATTATATAAAAATAAGGTTCCAAGAGATAAATTGTGATAGAATTTCATATGAAAAACAGTCAGAAATTTATATTAAAAATTCACATTACCATTCCTATATATATAAAAGTGCTAGCGTTACTTTAGAGTCTCCAAAAGTAGTTCTTGACACCACAAGCTGTGCCTTCACAATGCCGAAACATTAAGATGTTAGTACCATTATGGAACAAGCATCTAGTTAGTACTCAATATTATTGTTTTTCCTGTTTTGTGGGATTTTGTTGTTTGTTTTAATCATGTAATCCTAACTCAAGAAGACAATTTTGTGGCATATATGACTCTAGTTAGGAACAGTCCCAATTAATTATCTTACATAAATTTGAATGGCCCGTAAGAAAGCTCCTACACATGATTTCTAATAGTGGGATTGAGGACTCCTAATAAACCCTTTTTAATCCATGTTAGAGAGCCAGTTAATTATTGCATAACTTAACACTATAGCTTAACTCAAGTTTCTGTTAGTGTCTGGTCATTCAATAGCCATGTTCTGAATATGTCAGGCAGAGATGAGTCATTGTTCCTTGCCTTCAAGTAGGTCATAATCTAGTAGAGCAAATAACTAAATGGATTTGTGATGTGAGAGAGCTTTCTTTGACTGAAGTTAGCACAGGACACATTGGGGACACACAGGAGTCAGCGGTAATTTTACCTGGTGGTGGGGAAAGAAACTAGAAAAGACTTCTCATTAAGGAGAAGAGCTTAAAATGATTCTAAGGCATGACTGGAGAGCCACTAGGACCTAGAGAGCTAAGTTCACTCTATTCTACTGCTCAGAGCTGGAATGCAGGATTGCAGGGAGGGATGGGGCTGGCCTATGTCCTGGTGGGGGCAGCAGCATGGGAAAGCACACTGTAAAAGGCACAGAGGGAAGCTTGGGGGAGACTCAGACAAATGCAAAAGGCCAAAGTTGCTGCAATTTACATATTTCCATTTTGAGACTCCCTTCAACCCTTTAACCCATATGTGTTTTTTTTTTTTTTTTTCGGTACGCGGGCCCCTCACTGTTGTGGCCTCTCCCGTTGCAGAGCTCAGGGTCCGGACGTGCAGGCTCAGCGGCCATGGCTCACGGGCCCAGCCGCTCCATGGCATGTGGGATCTTCCCAGACCGGGGCACGAACCCGTGTCCCCTGCATCAGCAGGTGGACTCTCAACCACTGCACCACCAGGGAAGCCCAAACCCATATGGTTTTGATAATTATATTTAAATGGAAATTCAGACCACAGCAGGCAATAAGTATTTGAAATAGGACTTTATATTCGGAGGCTTGGTGGGGCACTTGGCAAGTTTTATTTCCTCCTCCCAATAAACCAGAGGGGAAAGCTGGTATTTCTAATTCTAATTGTAGGAGCTCCACTCTCTCACCCGGACCATCCATTCTTAAAGAAAAGAAGTCTGGCTCCACACTCCCACCTCCATGACTCCTCCCACCCCCACAAGAAATAAACACTAGTTAGAAATAGAGTTGGCCTATATGTAAACAAGCACAGAGCATCACAACACAGCCCCCAACCCCAGGAGTCAGCCATTTGTGCTAGCACATGAGCACCCTCTGAGTGGTGGCTCTCCCCAAAAGAAAGGATGTATATTAAATAGCATAGTACCTGGCTAATTGTCCCAAGTCAATTATTAGTCTACTGTAGTGGTTTCCAAATGCTGATCCACAAATAAGTTTTCACAAATCTGAAGAAAATAAATTTTACAATAATATAATGTGTCTGTGTATGTATTATATATATATGTGAGATAGAGATTTCCAACTCTATTTTCTTGGAAAGGACTATATTTTTGTTCTCTATGAATGTTTGTGCTATTTTTTTTATTCAAAGTCCTTTTTATTAAGTGGGTTTTTAATAGATAATAGATATTTTAGAAACATCATTACTTTTTAAAATAAAATGTTGGAAGTCCGATGATAAATGTCCATTAAAAAAAAGTGGGTTTGAGAATCAAACCTGTTAAAAAACCAAATTCAGCTGAGTAAACTTTAGAGTGCTTATTGGCTTTTTCAATAAGCCATAAATTGGACAGCATCCAATCTATTGGACAGAAAGGAACCTCAAGGAGCTGTACAAAATGAAAGACGTTTATAGGGCAGATGGGAGCAGGAACAAGGAAGCTACATGGGGCAAAAAGAGGGTTGATTACTGCAAGTTTACTTTCCTTTAGGGGATGCCAGAGGTCTACCAGGCAGATTACCTAACTAATGCTGATCAGATGATTCTTGATTGACTGGTTAAAGGTTGCATTTCTGGGGGAGACAAAACTGTAATTAAGTCAAGTCTCAGGTTGGTGACATGAAGCTTAGCATAGGCAACTCCATTTTGGGCCTATTGTCTTGTTTTAATTTTTTTTTTTTTTTGCGGTATGCGGGCCTCTCACTATTGTGGCCTCTCCCATTGCAGAGCACAGGCTCCGGACACGCAGGCTCAGCGGCCATGGCTCATGGGCCCAGCCGCTCTGCGGCATGTGGGATCTTCCCGGACCGGGACACGAACCCGTGTCCCCTGCCATCGGCAGGCGGACTCTCAACCACTGTGCCACCAGGGATGCCCTTGTTTTAAAATTTTCATTTCATATTGGAGTATAGTTGATTAACAATGTTGTGTTAGTGATTCAGTTATACCTATACATGTATCTATTCTTTTTCAAATTCTTGTCTTGTTTAGGTTGTTACATAATATTGAGCAGAGTTTCCTGTGCTATACAGTAGGTCCTTGTTGGTTATCTATTTTAAATATAGCAGTGTGTACATGTCAGTCCCAATCTTTCCCTGCCCCCCACCCTTCCCTGCTGGTAATCATAAATTTGTTCTCTCAGTCTGTGAGTCTGTTTCTGTTCTGTAAATAAGTTCATTTGTATCACTTTTTTAGATTCTGCACATAAGCAATATTGTATGATATTTGTCTTTCTCTGACTTACTTCACTTAGTATGGTAATCTCCAGGTCCCTCCATGTTGCTGCAAATTGGGCCTCTTACCTTGTTTTTAACAAACCAATACAGCATTAAATTATTGCTTGACCATTTACTAACTGACAACTGTGGGCAAATTACTTAGCTTCTTTGACCCTTGGTTTTTGGTTTCAAGTTGTAATAACTGATGTCTATTTAATAGGGTCAGTGTGAAAATTAAATAATATCACATATATAAAATGCTCTAGAATTAATTTTCCTTCCTCTCTTTCCCTTTTCTACCTGGTTAATGACTGTATCCTTTAAGAATCAGAAAGGATCTAAAAATTTGGCTTATTAGCCTCCTAAACCCTCCCATATGCATCACACTCCGTAAACTGACCAAGTAAATTAGCCCTCACTTGACATCTGTCTTTATAAAACAACTCATTTGAATGGTTTCAGTGCTGGTTACACTATAATGAAGTACTGTTTATGTATCTGTCATACTCTCTGTGATAGCATTCTCTGTTTCTTCTGCACAGAGGACAGTGCCTAAGTCAGAACCGTTGGCATCTAAGTAACTGTAAACGGTACAGGAAGAAGTAACGCAAGCATTCATTCCAGTTACATCACCCTTTCCTTCTCTTTCACAGAGAAGGCTCAAGACTGAACATACAGCTTGGTCATGCTGTAAATCTGACCGAATACAAATGCATATGAAGACCCTATTAAGTAATAATGTGGACTCCATGTGAAGGAAAGTAAGAGTCTCTCAAAGTCAGGCGCAGTAAAAGTAGAGGAAAAGGGATAAACTGAAGAAATACGGAGGGTATAGGAAAAAGAGAGCTCTTGTTAAACCTCATCTCGCATGCACGTTAGAAGCAGCTGGGAATTCCTTAGTCTAGGATTAAATTGTTTCTAGTGCCTCTCACCATGAGATTACTGTCAGTTTATTTCTCCTACTGGCATTATACAAAAGGTGACAGCTGATTAAAGGGAAGATGAGTCACTTAAAAAATCTTGCTTTAGGTAAACAGAGAAAATTCAAGATAAATGGTCATGAGATTGCATTTATCAAGACATTAGACAATAGTCACACAAGGAACAGTAATTAGAATCAATACGTGGCTTTAAAAGAGGGTTAGGAAGACCTAAATAATTAGGACAATAAATGACATTGTCTAAAAAGAACCCCAAAAGGTCAACTAATTAATTTATCTTAATGTGCACAATAATGAATAAAGCTCCAGATTTCAAATAGATTGGATTAAGTGCAGGCAATCTGCAAGGAGGGTGTTATTCAATAAGCAACCTGAAAGGCACTCTCACAACAGAAATTGATATTAGCTCAAGCAATTAATGAAAGAAGGAAACAAACAAAACAGACCTAAACAAAGAAAATTGTCAATGACATGAAAATAGAAGCATTAGGTGGCCGCTGAGCAAAGGACATTTTACATCATCTCATAAAAGAGTATGACTAAATTCTTCCTAAAGGTACATGTACTATTGTCCCCAAAGTCCGGGGTAAGAAGAAGAGGTTTAGAATACTGCACTATGAATTTGAATCCTGATTCTGGCTCTTATCAGCTGATTTTCTTTGGACAAGTAACTTAATTTCTTTAAATCTCCTTTTTCTGAACTGTAAAATAAAGATAATGCATAATTTACAAGTTTGCTTTGATAATATAAAGAGATACAAATGAAAAGATCACACTGTTTTTTGTTCCTGTTAAGTCTTACTGGATATCCTATTCCTCTTGTCTATGAGGTAGTAAGATGCAGTAGGAAAGCAGGGTTTCAACCAGAAAACAGCACCACACCATGTATAGTAACTTTACTTCTCTTAGCTTCAGTTCATTTATTAGTAAGATGTAAATAATACCATTCATACAGTGTTGTTATAAAGACAGAGTTCATAAGTGTTTAGCAAATATTATGTATCCTCTTGTTTGCTTTCTATTCCCTTTTCTCTCTAAGGAAAGACTGAAGAGTTTTCATTTGCAGCATCCTAAAGCCACAGTCAACTCACTTCTTAGCCCAGTCCAATACTGTAAGAAAAGAGGAGTTTCCTTACTCACGCCTCCACCCTCCCCTGGCCTGTAGACTCGTCAGTTTTATTCATCGTTCTCTCCTATTCCCAGAGATGAATGTATTTCAAGCAATCTGCAACTTAACTCATGTGAAAATAATAGAGTGCCAGCAGGATTGTTTTAACGGATTTGGTGTGGATAGATTTTGCCTGTTTTATAAATCCAGCAAACCTCACAGCATGTTTTACAGCCAAGAAGGATGCTAAGCTTGAACCTTGCCCCGTCGGCCCCTCCCCCCATCCCATGTTCCATAATGCTCTCGCACAGGGCTTATGAATCAAGGCCAACATTTACATTATTTCCTTATGCATAAGCACCTAAATGATTACCACAATCACATGCTGATTCATTTGCAAAACATATGTTTTAAAAATTTAATCTTTTAGATGGTGATATTAACAATGCATAGATGGCACTGAGAATGAGATGATGGTGGTAGTTAGGGTGGGGGGGTGATGATGGTGGCAGTAATGACGGTGGTATTGGTGATAGTAGTAGTGGTGGTTGTGGGGATTCTTGGTGTGCTAGAAGACACACATCACTGGTTTGCAGTATTCACTAAATTTCACGGGATAAATACCCCTCCCATGGTCTATTTTGAGCTACCACTGTGATATCAGTGAATGCAGAGTTAAGAAGAGAGGATAACAGTCATATTTCAAGTCATACTTCATGAGCCAGTTCCAACATACCACTAGAGATAATGGTAGTAGTAACATTAGTGGTACTAGGACTCATGGTACCAGCAGTGTTACTAGCAGTGGTCACGATAATGATAGCAGTGGTGAGAGTGATGATGGAGCTGGTGGTAATGGTGGTAATAGTCATTGTGGAGACAATGGTGATGATAGCAATGATGGTGATGATAGTGACGATGGTGATGGTAGTGATGATGATAAGGAAGTGTTATTAATGATAGTGGTGGTGGTAGCAGTGATGGTGGCATTGGTGGTGATCATGAAGGTAATCATGGTCACTTTAGCATAAAGTTTTATAATTTATGCTAAAGAGTCCTTTTATCTGACTTACTTCATTTAACATTTCAAGTAATATATGGTTAACGATACGTTTATCTCTTGTAACAAAGTAGCAAACTAAATCACAAGGGATAGTAAAGCTTAGTTATAAAACAAGGCCTTGGAGTCAGTTAGCAATGCTTTAGAAGTCTAGGTCTGACCTTTCCTAGCTGTACCACCTTGCACAGTCGCCTGATCTTTCTGAGGCCAGTACCTCATCTTTAAAATAGTGAAACTAATATTTCATTCAGAATTGTCATGAGAATATTAAGATACTGCAATTATTTTTAAATTGTCATGAGTTTCTAAGAGATAATGTAAGTAAAATAATACAATTTTTTTGTCATAATAGAAAAATAACTTGGTGGAGATCATGGTTTCTGTTAAATAGGTTTTTGTTTATTATTCTTGTTTGGTTTTGTTTTCATATGAACTTTTTGATAAGTATTCAACAGATGGGTTTTTGACACTAAGGATAGAGGAGAGTTCACTTGTTTTGTATAAAAGAAGGAGAAGAATTCAGCTTTCCTCAGACAGTCCTTGGAAGAGGTTGCTAAGAAGAGAGAAGTGGAGGGAAAAGAGACAAGGGCAGCCAACAAAATAGAGATAAGCTGGAATTAAGTGAGAACAGTACAATAGCCTGAATGATGGCCACTCGAAGATATCTGGTCCAAATCCCTGGAACCTACAAATTACCTTATAAGAAAAAAGGTCTCTCCACACATTGTGACTAAGGATCTTGGCATGGAGTGACTATCCTGGATTATATGAATGGGTCCTAATATTATCACTAGTGTCCTTATTACAGAGAGGCAGAGAGAGATTAAACTCACACAGATGGGAGGGTGATGCAAAGATGGGAGCAGGGACTGGGATGGGATGGGAGCAGATTTTGTTCTGGGTTACAGCTCTCTTCTTGACTTTCAGATGTCTGCCTTCCTCCCATGTCCACATACAACAGAGAGAAAGCTCTGGTGTCTCTTCCTTTTTTCAGAAGGGAGCTAATCTCATCATGGGGACTCTAACTTCATGACCTCATCTAAACCTAATTGCCTCCCAAAGGTCCCACCTCCTCATATCATCACATTGGGATGGTTCCAGTCCTCTTACATGCTCAGAATACTCTAGGAACAAGCATAAATAACCTAAGCAGTTCACTAGCTCCCTCTATTGGGAATGTTTAGAGATAGAAGAAAAGAAGTACGGACTCCCTCTGACTAAGTGAAAGGCAAGGAGCTTGCACGGGTCCTCAGAAGAGCATGGGCCTTGGACATGAATAATTATGGATTCTAGTCAGTTTTCAAAATTTGAGTGACATGACTTCCTGATGACTCTCACAGAAGGCAGCCATCACATTCAGAGGAAACTTGAACTGCAATCCCTCATTTTCTTTTCATTTCCATGAACAAAGTCAGCATAACGGGAACTGATAAGAGAGCCAAATCACTGAAATATGAAAATCACAGAATTAGCATTTACCCAAATTCCTCAGCTGAGTCTATCATGGAAAGACCTTGTCTTAATCGCATCAAGTTGTTGCTTCATGATTGTGGAGTTAATTAAGAGATAAAATACCCCTTATTCTTATCGGCAAAATTAATGGCTCGACCAAAGAATTAGATTAATGAAGGAAAGAGCCTTTGAAGATCTCCAGGAAAGACATCCTCAACATTTTCGAGTCGTCACCCCATGAAACAGAAGCTTCAGGGCTAGATCGTTTGGAATTCATCAGTCTAATGATCACCTCCTCCATGTTTCCTGTCCTCAGCCTCAAAATCTTGCTCTGTTCAAAAGTTAGTTTTAAGGGCTGGGGCAGTTTGTATGGCCACTGCTTTCTCTCCCAATACATTAAGGATAAAATGAGGCCCAATGGCTTTGTAAGATCATTATAAGTCAAGTGGATTATATCCGTGGTCCTTATCTTCAAAGGCTACAGTTACTGTGGGTTTGGCTTTTCCACAGTGAAGTCCAGGCATTATCTCTCAGAAGTTAGTCTGTCCTATTTAAGGGTTGTTTCATTTTAATCCTTAATTACATACCTAAAGATATAATGTCTTCATGAAAAAAAAAATCCTTACTGCAGTGACTAGCTGTTTTATTCTCTACTGTTTATTGACTGCTAAGCAATTTCTGAATTATCAGGTAAATTCTCTTGGTCCCATTGAAAATTACTTGTTCACTCTGATCCACGAAATAAAAGCTTAGACAGTCAAGTTGGTGAAAGCTTTGAACAGTCTTTAGGAAATACTAGTTTGGCAGAACTGAAGGAGCAATTTCAGTGTGCAAGCCGCAGGCATACACAGTAATAACTCTGCTGTGATGAATACATGCGAGGGCAGGTCAGGACATAGCCACATAGCAGAGTTCTGTGCTCTCCTCCACCACATCACGCTCCAGACATCCCAGCTCCCTCCTCATCAACAGACTCAGGGATGCCACTTAAAAATTCCAGATGTGTTTATCTCAACCTACTTTATTTCCCTCAGCGCTCAGTTTTGAAAGATTATCTATTGTCATTCTGCCATGTACTTTTCCCCTACTTTGCCCCCTAAATTCCTTAATCTATTATTTATTATTATTCTCTAAGGTTAATTTTTAAGTTCTAAATGTATATCTATATATAAATGTATGTAAAATCAATCTTCATTATTCAAGGATTCCATTTTTGCAAATTTGCCTGCTTACTAAAGTGTATTTGCAACCCCAAAATCAATAATTTGGGGTTTTCACGTACATGTGCAGAACAGTGAAACATTTGAGTTGTATGACACGTGAGTTCCCAGCTAAGGTCAAACAAGGTGGTGCTCTTCCTTCTTGTTTCAGCTCTCACACTGTACACAAGTGTCCTTTGCCTGGCACATTTAGTGCTACATTTTTGACCTTTATGTGGTTTTCTGTAGGTGATTTCACGGTCTAAAATGGGTCCCAAGGGCAGTGCTGAAGTGCTAGCTAGTGTCCCTAAGGGCAAGAAAGCTGAGATGTGCCTTCTGGAGAAAATACATGTAGCAGAGAAGCTTTATTCAGGCATGAATTATAGTGCTCCTGGCCATGAGGTAAATGTTAGTTAACAAATCTGTATATTAGATAAGATGTCTTTAAACAGAAACACACATAAAACAAGGTTAGGTATTAATCACTTAGCAAAAAATGCTGTGACCAGAGGTTTGCAGGAACCTAATCCTGTATTTCCTTTAGGAACAGTGGTTCAGTGCTCACTAATTCAGTGTTCATGGCTACTTTACAAAATGTAACTATTACAAATAGTGTGTTTTCCACTGTACAGTGGGAAATTGATCAGTTCCTAAAATGTAAGTGTTAGAGTGAAATAGGGAAGAGACTGACCTGAGTGTCACAAAGTAAGTACTTTTGCTCTAGGCTCATAACTGACCTAACCATTTGACTGCTCTGGGATTCAGGTACCATGCTCCATTTTTAAAAATTATAAAACAGAAAGAAAAAAAAAACATATATATACACATTACAAGAAAATAGATATTTAAGCAATTATACTCCAATAAAGATGCTAAAAAAAAGAAAATAGAGATTTATTACTTATGATCATCTTCTGCTCTTACTTTCTCCTCTAGTGGGCAGAACTGGGTTTGCATCTGATTGGCTCAACTGCCAATAAATCATTACTAATTGGATGTGATAATATTATTTGAGTTGTTTTTATATAAAGAAGACATTGTTCAGAGACATACTTAAAGA
Source organism: Stenella coeruleoalba (assembly GCF_951394435.1). Classification (NCBI taxonomy): domain Eukaryota; kingdom Metazoa; phylum Chordata; class Mammalia; order Artiodactyla; family Delphinidae; genus Stenella; species Stenella coeruleoalba. The sequence goes on from NC_137154.1 coordinate 57,955,203, forward strand.
TTTACAGATAAATTGTTATGACGTTTGGGATTTGCTTCAAAATAATGCTAAATGAGTAGGGGACAAAATGACTTGACTCTTGTTGAAGCTGGATGATGGACACATGGGGGTCATTATTCTCTTAGGTCTCTTTTGTATACTTTTGAAATGTTCCTTAATAAAAAGTTGCAGAGATAAAGAATAAAGTAAGAAGTACCATTCTTCTGTGCCAAAACCCATGCTTGGAGCTTTATATGTGCTGTTTCATTCAACCCCTACAATCATTTCATGTAGAAGAGATTTTCTTTCTTAATTTAAAGCAGAACAAACTAAACAAAAATAACTTCCCCAATTAATTGGTGATAGTAACTATATTTTAAAACTTTAGCTTTCATTTATTTTTTTTTGTAATTTATTATGTATGTAGCTTGTAACAATAATAAATGTATCTTCTTTTTCCAATTTTGAAAATGTTCCTTTTAGTTATATAATGTGTTGCACATACATTTTGGATATATATATATATATATTTTTTTTTTTTCAGGGTTCCCTAACATTTTGTACCTACTCATCATCAAAAGTCCCAACTCACACTTCTAGAGTTTGTAGTGCCTGGAAAGGCAAATGACCAAGATAAAGTTTGTTCAAGAGTTCTAGAACTCAGCTCTAGATATGGAAGACATAAATAGTCAAGAATGTAACAATAATTTTCCTTCTGAAATAAATTTCACCATTATTAAATTTAGAATTATAGTATATTGGAATTTGAAGCGGTCCCAGGTATCTAAAATATCTACATTTCAAGAAAATGAATCCCAGAAAGAGAGAGTAGATGAAGTGGAGAACAGGTCTCAATTTCCAGACCCAATCTCTTTCTATTACCTCACATAGATTTATTTACTCCATATCAAAAAATATTTCATCCCAAAAAATATTTCAGGTGTTCTAGGTAACTTGAAAGAATAAGTAAGTGTGCAAAAACACATACATGAACACAGACACACTACACAAACAAATGCAGACCAATATAAGACATTTAAATTAACTAAAATGTCACTTAAACCTAAAATAGGGATAGGTAAGCTGGAGATGATGTATCTAAATCTGTTTGCAAATCCATAATTAAATCCATGCACACTGGCAGATACACAAAATATCACGGTGTGGTATTATACTTGGTTAAGGATTAATTAAATTAGAAGCTTCTAAGACTAATTCACAGAGGCAAGAAATGATGATTTGTGAGTCTATAAAATAGAATTCTTTTTAACATATTGCTTTTTTAAAGAAAGTTTTAATTATCTCTCTTTAGCCAAATATAAAAGTATACTTTTAGCTTAAAATATCTACTGAGGGAAGAAAAGAAATAAAACTCTATTGAGATGAAATATCTACTTTACACAGAAAATATTCTACCATGCAATTAAAACATTAAATATATGAATAACATAAGTTAGAAGCATATCATCACAGATGTTGTGAGTCAATGCCCCTATTTTCCAAAACTCAATCGTAATTTGCGAACTTAGATGGATATTTATTTTCAGGGGGAAAAAATAAGACCAAAATCAAAGCAATGGCAAAAATAAAACCAAAAACGCCTCAAAAACCATATGCCGGGCTTCCCTGGTGGCGCAGTGGTTGAGAATCTGCCTGCCAATGCAGGGGACACAGATTCGAGCCCTGGTCTGGGAGGATCCCACATGCCGCGGAGCAACTAGGCCCGTGAGCCACAGCTGCTGAGCCTGCACATATGGAGCCTGTGCTCCGCAACAAGAGAGGCCGCGACAGTGAGAGGCCCGCACACCGCGATGAAGAGTGGCCCCCGCTCGCCGCAACTAGAGAATGCCCACGTACAGAAGCGAAGACCCAACACAGCCAAAAATAAATAAATAAATAAAATTAAAAAAACAAAACAAAACAAAAAAACATGCCACCTCACAATTAAGTGAAGAGCTTTTAAAAGTTATAGTGAGACCATGTTAGCCAGTCATTGCACTTCAGCCTTTAGAGTTAGCACGTACCGCTCTGTACGTAAGTTACAAGAGCTTTGAAAACAGAACAAAGGTAAGGAGAACAAGGATTGCACTGGCATAGTAATAAAACTCAACAGAGAGTTAAGAAAATTATATTTAGAGGTCTAATATGTGATAAAGGTAACATTTTAAATCAAGCAGGAAAGAATAGAATTGTCAATGTATGGATTTATAAAAATTTGAAAGAAAATGGAAAGTTGAATTTCATACATCATAAAAATTTTTGGATAAAAATATGTGAAAAATAAAGCCCTCAAATATTTTAGAATATAAAGAAGTTATAGTTCTATAATATCAAGAGTGATAAGGTCAGTTATAAAGATAATACCAAAGGAAGAAACAAATAAAGGAAATACTGGTTGATCTGACTGTTTAATATGTATACTTCTTTTCACATTCAAAATTTCTATAAATAAAACTGAAACTCAAAAATCGAAACACCTCATCATACATAATAATTAAACTTTTGATGTGAATAACACAGGAAAATCTTTGGAAAATCTTTATACTCCCATAGGAAAATGGGCAGACATGGAACAGCAATTTATAAATGAAAAATCATTTTATCAGTGGTCAATACATTAAATATATCAACTTGATAAAAAATAAAAAAAACTGTAGTTTACAATAATTAATTATGATTTTCATTTATAAAGTTGAGATAAAAAGACAATATAGGATATTAAAGAGACTGTCACTTATTAAACATTCTCAATTGCACCTAATGGAATTAATACAACCTTTCTGGAAAGAATGTTGTTAAAATATATGGAAAATACAACATACAGCAATTTCATTCTGGGATTTTTTTCTAAGAAAATAATCAAAATTATAGTAATCACCACAAACACTAATTTCCTTCTAACATTCTTTGTGTCATACACCATCCTTAGCACTTTACCTATACAGACCCATTCATTCATTTCCGCCTGCCTGTGAAGTAAGTACTATTATTATCAGCCCATTTTACAGATAAGGAAATGGAAACACTGAGAAAGTATAAGAAACCATATCCTGGTCTGCTCTTCATTTTACCTTTACTTTCTATTTCTAGCCTCAATCTCCATATTGTTCTAACTATCCACAATGGAGGATATTTAACTATATTCATAAATAACTTTGTAAAATTTTAGAAAAATACATACTTACCTGTATATGTATAAAGGTCTGTGTGTATACGTATATACACACAAACATACATTATATTTATGTATGTATATGTGTGTGTGTTTGAATTTTATATGAGCAGAGTTCAGAGTTGGTGACAGATTAATGTACTTAGGTTATCTTCTACCATATGTATATACACTAATTTTTTGAATATCTCTGGTTTTCACAACATTCATATAACCAAGGAAACTAAAATGCAGACTAGTTGCAAAATTTGCCTAATTTCTGTCTCCTATGCTTATATGTTTTTTTTTCTCCTGGATAATAGTGTGCTGGAGCTAGCTAGTACCAAGTTGTGAGAGTCAGGTTTTTTTTAATTGTTAGCTATTATTCAACATTGAGTATATGCACTTCAAATTAAATATGATGGTAAGTACTCAAAACTCATCATTTTATAAGAATTTGACTGCAATTCACTATTATCTATAGCCTGGAGGTTATTTACATCTATCATATCTATACATGCACACCTTTTCCTAATTACAAGTTTGGTATTATTGCGGTAGTAGCTTGAAAACCAATGGGAATATTTTCACCAAGGACATCAGCAAACTCTACAAATCAGGGTGTGGTTTATTATTTTGATAATTGTACAGACTTAAGAAAGTGCTGAAGAAAATGTTAATAAAGCAGAATAAATTTAAAACTGTATCATGTCTGTAGCCCTTACGTCATGAAGAGCACAAATAAATGGAGGAAATATTCTTCCAATACTTGAAATTTATTATTAAATTAGCAAAGAAGTTCCTCACTGTTACCAATAAATGAAGTTCCCACATAGGTCTTCATTGTTTCACTTTTTCATTACTCATTCTTGCAGTGAATTTGAAAAATATGGAACAGTGCAAGCACAATAAAAATTATTTGTAATAGTTCAGTATTTGGGGTGTTTCCTTTTACACACAAATTACTTCAAAATTAAGATGAACTGTGAATAGAGTTTTGAATTTCAACAATGTATCATGGAAGGTTTCCTATGTTACTAAATATGCCTTTAAAACATGCCTTAATGGAGGACCATAATATAGATTTATTCTTATTTGACCTTCCATAATATAGCTTTATTCATAATATATTTGACCAACTCCAAATCCATGTTGTTGGACAGATAACAGATATATTTTAAGTGTATATTTTACGGCAACATTTATAATCTCTTTTATTAACCAAGGACGTGATATTCACATCAAAGATGTTTGAAGTCCATATATAAAGGCTCAATAGTTGCTCAAAATCACAATAATTATGAGCTATTTTAAGAGCTTAACTGCTTTGGTGATATTGCAGTATTTTGCACTTTATACTGTAATTTTTGTACTTATGATTCATTTTAGTGTTTTCTCACTTAAAACTACCAAAAGACAACACATTTTAGCTTGGCACAGTTATCAATAACAGTGAAAGTGCAAATGATGTCGATACTTTCAACATAGAAAGCTTCTTCATTATTAGCGTGGTGCAAACATTACCATTTCTGATTCTCAGAACTTGAGACAGTACCAAGGGCTTCTCACTGGGACAGGAGGTTTTTGAAAGTTGATGCCCAAGCATTACCATAATTCTTACATACAGATTGCTAGATATGAAAAAATATACATATATATGTGAAAAATATACATATATATATAATTATGGATAAGAAAATCAGCTGAAACAATAAAGAATAAAAGCAAAGTATAGCTTACACATTTTCACACAGTGGTGACTTCTTGGGCTGAGGCTCAGGAGCCACAATTATGTTTTTAGATACTTACAGCTTCTTAGGTGCTTTTCTCTACCAGCAATGCCTGCCTCATCTCCCACCATTTCCTGGGAAAACCTTATTTTTTCAAATGTCACCTAAGCTTCATCTTTTCTAAGAAGTCATCCCTCGCCCTCCCCTACACACACACACACACACACACACACACACACACACACACACACACACACACACACACACACACTGTGAGCTCTTGTCCTCTATGCCACTTTGTCATAACCTCCTGTTATGGATTGAATCATCTGCCCCACCCCCGCCCCAAGATATGTTCAAGTCCTAAAGCCTGGTATCTGTGAATGTCACCTCATTTGGAAATAGAGTCTTTGCAGATATAATGAAGTTAAGAGGAAGCCATACTGATTAGAATGTGCCCTAATTCGATGACTAGTGTCCACTTAGACACACAGGGGGCTTACTACATGATAACAGAGGAAGAGGCAGAAGTGCTGCATCTGCATTCCAGCGAACACCAAGGACTACTGGCAACTACCAGAAGCTAGAATGAGGCAAGGAACGATACTCAAATAGAGCCTTCAGATGGAGCACAGCCTTGCCTGCACCTTGATTTCAAGATTCTAGCCTCCAGAACTGGAGAAAATAAATGTCTATTGTTTTAAGTTAACCAGTTTGTGGTACTTTGATAAGACAGCCCTAAGAAACCCATATACCCCCTAACACTTTCTTCCTCATTCATTCAGCCAGCAAATTTTAGTAAATGCTGACTATATGCCAGACAGTAAACTTGCTTGCTTTCTTCTTCCCCCTCTACTAATCAATACAGCCCTTCAGGAGAGAAACTTTATCATTCGTTTTTCCAGAGCCTATACAATTATATACACAGAAGAGGTTGCTAATAAATAATTGCTGATTAAATGATTAAATGCCAGTCTTGATCTTTCATAGTGAGCTTTTTTTAAGGTTGCTTTTATCTCCTAGCAAAGAGTCAGATTCAAAGAGAATAGAAGCCTGAAAAGAAAAAAAGGGAGCAGTCTTTTAATGACAATCAAGAATCTATCTAAAGTAAACAACAGAATATGTGCATTTTAAACAAACAGATCTTAGGTTTTTGTTGCTGCTGTTCTCATCGACTATGCAAATAAAATGTCATTTCTCTTTGATTGTCTGAATGTTCTTTTATTCATCAACATAAAAACAAGCCAAATGGACTTTCACTGAACTTGAAGGATATGCTTGGGAAGGCCTGAGAAACAGTATAGCATAATGGATAAACTCTGAAGGCAAAATGATTGAGTTTGAATTTCTACTTAGCCACTGCTTAGGTGTAATCTTAAGGAGGCATTCAATCTCTCAAGGTCTGTAGTCCCTCATCTACAAAATGCAATTAATAAATATATATTACATATGAAGCAGGTGTGAGGATTCAGAAAGATACTGTATGTCTAATACAGGGTCTTAGATATAGTAAACACTCAATAAAGGTTAATTTTATTTACACTGTATTACTCTCATTTTTAGTATGACATCTATAACAGATATGGTCATGAAATCTTGGTACAAGTTCATTAGAAATTCTTATTAACTCAGTAGGATAAAATATACACAATTTTAGAAAAGAGATGAGATCACCCTTTTACAAATATCTACTAGTTACATGGCAGTTTCAAAACTAAGGACCAAAAGAAAGATTGCATTTGCTGTCAAGAGCTGCCAATCTGATTAATCATCTTGATCATTCAAAGACCCATTTAATTTTAAGTCTATAGGAGCACTGAAGCACATCACCACAGGATGCCCGTGTTGACACATAGATCTATCAGAAAGAATTGTCTATAAAATAACTTACGGTCATACAGGGAGATAGAGATAAAATTGCAGGTTTCACTAACTCCCTACTTTCCATGGAAAACTCAGCTAAGGACACAAGACCTTTTATGTTCTCACTTCTGTTTATTTGTGTATATGGCATTATACTTCCCATGTTATATTTTTTTTAATTAATTCTGCTTTCTTTATGTTTCCTTTTTCTCTTTTGCTGCTTTCTTTGAACCTATTCTGTTTATAAAACACCATTTCTCCCTTTTAGTTGGGAAACTATAAATTTTATTTCTATTCTCTTTGAGGTCAACTTATATATGTTTTAATACGCATTTCTGAACTTTAAAATTGGTAGCTGCAATCCCCTGGAAACATTGAAGGATGTTATAATACTTTAATCTAATTATTACTACATCCCCCATTTCAGATATTCTTCACTTCCTGTATGTTTGTTCTAACTTTTTGTTACCATCCAATGAAATATTTTTTAATAATTTTATATAATCAGTTAATTTCAATTAACTCACTTATCTACTTTTTTTTTTTTTTTTTTTTTTTTTGGCGGTACACGGGCCTCTCACTGTTGTGGCCTCTCCCGTTGCGGAGCACAGGCTCCGGACGCGCAGGCTCAGCGGCCATGGCTCATGGGCCCAGCCGCTCCCCGGCATGTGGGATCTTCCCGGACCGGGGCACGAACCCGTGTCCCCTGCATCGGCAGGCGGACTCTCAACCACTGCACCACCAGGGAAGCCCTTACTTATCTACTTTCTTTGATCACTATTTCTACCTGCACCTCATATCTTTTCCTGGGATTATTCACCTAGAATTCTTTCATTAAATCACGTTTAAAAATACATCCTTTAGAAATGCATTTATTGAAGTGCTGTAGGTGGGACATATTCTGTTTGTCAAAAATTATTTTGATTTTACTCTTATTCTTGAGTAATAGTTTAGCTCGAGAACATATTTTCTTGGAGCACTTTAGAGATCCCACTTTCTTGTTTTAGCTTCCTTGGTTGTTAATGAGAAGTCAAATTTAAGACTATCATTTTATCCTAAGTTATTTGACTTTTCTCTTGAGTACTTTTCAGGTATTCTATTTATGTTTGGTATACTGCAGTTTTCTTATGATCTGCCTATTGTGCATTTCTTTTGGTTCTGCTTGTGACTTACTGGGTTTCCTGGAAGTCTGAATTCATGTCTTTAATCTATAGAAAAAATGATCCACCATTATCATTTTAGTTATTGCCTTTCCCCTATTCTCTCTATCCTTGACTTCTAGAACTACAACAAAATATATTAGACCTTTGCTTGTCCTCCACATCTGTTAATCATTCTTTCTTAGTTTCTATACATTCGCTCATTGTGTTGCATTCTGTGTAGTTCTTTTCAATCTATCTTCTATATTTCATTTTTTTAAGTTTTTTTTTTTTTTTTTGATGTGGACCATTTTTAAAGTCTTTATTAGTTACAATAGTGCTTCTGTTTTATGTTTTGGATTTTTGGCCGTGAGGCATGTGGGATCTTAGCTCCCCAACCAGGGTTCGAACCTGCACCCTCTGCATTGGAAGGTGAAGTCTTAACCACTGGACTGCCAGGGAAGTCCCAATCTTCTATATTTCTTAATTCTCAGGTTAGCCTTTTCTATTCTGTTATTTTACCCATCCATTCAACTGGGTGATCTCTTCTTCTGTTTATTATTTATGCTGACTTTTGTTCACAGTTTTTTTTTTTTTAATTTCCAGTGTGTTCTGTAATTTGTATTGTGAGTTTATATTGACATCTGTGTTTCATTTGTAAAAAAAAATCTGTAGAAATAATAAGAAAATTATTTCCCTCTGGGTAAATTCTACTTTTGATTCATCAATTGCCCTCATATGCTTCCAGTATGGACAACTCTTATTTGATTAGCCAGCTTATAATCTGGGGGCTTCAGAAGGAGTGTAAATTTGAACCTAAATCTGAATCAGATCACAGTTTCTCATGGGAATTAATTTTTTTTTTAATCTAAAGCCCATGCTAAGACATACACAAAATATTTCTTTCATTTTCCCTTTGCTGATTTAACATATATTTATCTGCTTCACCAATATATGGGACCGTTGGGAAGATTAAATAATATAATGATAAAAAATCTTGGTAATACAAATAGTAGTTGTAGTAACAGCAGCAATAATAGTTATGGACTTTGTTGTTTACAATTAAATCAGAAGAGTGTGTAATTTTTATTATTTGTATAGTTAAATACAAGGTCTGACATATTTGACATTCAGCAAATTTTTATTGAAATAATTAGAAAATAGATGTATAAATTTAAAATATTTTAAAGCCTTAATGTAGTGGTTTTAAAAAATATATTTTTAGCTGCATAAGTGGTGTATGTGTGTGTGTTTAAAAACTGCTCATTGGTACAACTGTGTAACTGACAGGGAATACATAATCTTAGACTAGATGTCGATGTTTTACAGAAAGAATTAGCAATCAGTCCCAAAGTTTTCCTTAACTTTTCTGAAAGATTTTAAACTTTACTACTTTCCTAGTGCAATACTTTTTATAACTTAGATAATTATCTTTTAATTCCTCTATGTTTAAATACATATAAATGAGCTGAATGAATGTAGTAGTAATTGGCATGATGTTTTCCTCTTTTGCTTTTTTCTTGTTTATCACACCAGAGAAGAAAATATCATTAACCCCAACTACATTTAGCAGACAGGTTCATATCTGTTTCTGCCTCTCTTTGTTCCTGTTCTTTCCTTATGTACGCAGTAACATATCCTTTGCCATGAGTTTAAAATTAACTTCCTCTCTTCTTGCATCAACCCTGTATGAATCTGCAGAAAGCAGTCCTTTCCACACTAGCAGCCCTGCACTTTTAGTGCATTGCCACTAGGTATCTGTAAAAGAGAAAGAAATTCCCCTGCAGAGTGAGCCCTGGGGCTTCCTATTTTTAGGCTAGAGATTCTCTAAATATGTCATGACTGAATAAGTGATTAGTTAGATAGCATATACTTGAATTTTACCTTGCATTAAATATTTATGGGTTTCCATTAACCTGGTCTAACTTGATGGAGACAGACTTGAGGAGGCTAACTCCAATACCATTCCCCCATCTGATTTTAATGCTGTTATTAATTTCTCTTTTGAAAATACAGTTCTGATCCCAATACTTACATGCTCCCAAACCTCTCATGGTTCCCCGCTACTGAGAGAACCAGATGCTTACAGCACACTCCATGATCCCCAAACCTCCCAGCAAATGGTCAACAAAATTCCACACAGGAAATCTGAGGGTGAAACTTTTTTAACAATTCATCAAGATATGAATCTATATTTTCCCTCACATCTGTATATAATCTATCAAATAATTCTAGAAACACAGAAATTGTGTTGATTCTAAATATCTCACTTTTCTCTCCTGTCTCTATTACCACTTCCATTGTCTTCATCTGGGACCTTATCATACCTCATTTGGGCCCTTTCAGGACCATCCTAACTCACTTACCTGGATCTTACTGTTCTAGCTCCAGTCCACCTCTCACTCTATAGCCAGCAGGATCTTTTTAGCAGAAAAATTGATCATGCCCTTCCTCTCCTGGCTATTAGCCTAAGGCCTGGCGCTTACCCTTCTGTGTGTCTTGCCTCTTACACTGCTTTTCCTCCACTCCTCATGCTCACGGTCTGCCAAATCCCATCAGATAACCTGTTAACCGACCTCACTGCTCCTTCATGTGGGTAGAATAATCTCCTCTGCTTGTTCATCAAAAAAACATCTACTGAGTGTTCAAAGTCCTCTGATCATTACATCATCTTTGAAGTTTTCACTATTGCCTTTTGTCCAGCCTGAATTAGCCATCTCTTCCTCTGAACTATTTCTATATCCTGAATGTAATTTTCTCTTTGCCCATATCTCACAGTAACTCATGGCATTCAAATTATTTGTAATTATTTGTCTAATTTTTCCATCTTATAACTCTTCAAGGCAAGCAAAATCAAAAGAGTGTTCTGAGTACAATATACCAGTTACTGTAATGGGGAGATAGAGTAACTAGACCGTTAAAAGTCCCACCTTTCTTGGCATGATAGGCTAGTGATGGTTTCATTCATCTTTGTTATTGTGAGACAGATAAAGTACCAAGATATATTTGTTAAATGAATAAACAGGTAAATCATCGTATTAAATAAATGGATATGGTATCAACCATCAAGAGAATTTACTCTCATTTTTTAAAAACCAATTTAATTAGTTTTTATTTGATTTGGCCAGTATTTTCAGAAGCCAAATAGCAAAGGAAGTCAATGCCATCTCCAGGCCAAACTACTTGAAGGAGAGATAATCACCCATCTGAAGACTGTAATGTGCACTTAGATATGAAAGGCAGACGGGCAGACACGCCTCAGAGTATGTTACCCATCCCACATGGAGCTCTCAGAGGTGAGTTCACATAATTCTACTGTCTATATTATAGCCATGTCTAGACTTGCCTTGAATAACTCCAATAATATCGAATCCCTCACCTCCCATCACAAGTTGTTCCATTAACAATTGTAATTTTTTTAGCAACTGAAACAAAATATTGTGTGTATATGGAAGCTCAGCAACAACTTGCTGTTGCACTTTTATTGACAAAATTAAGACTATTTTTGAAGTGGATCTCCAATATTCTAGATGACAAGGAAAAAAGGCATTTCTTTTGATCTGACAGAATAACAAGACTGTGGAGGAACTAAAAGTTCATTTAGTCCAACATCATTGTTTTACAGATGGGGTGTGTGAAGTCCAGGGAAGAAAACAACCTATCCAAGCTGAGCTGGCTGTTCAGGGGATAAGCCAGAACTCGAATCTAGATCTCCTCGGTCTCTCAGACCCCCTGTCCACTGTATCAGCCCTCTAAGAGCTTTATCTGGACAAGATTTTATCTAGTTTTTTGTCTCTTCTATGTTGTATGGTCTTCATATTTTAAAAGTAGATAGAGAGATAGATAGATATAGGTATATAGATATATATAGATAGGTACAGATAAAATACTTTATAATTTCTTTTGTGGCAAAATAAAATTCAACAGTGTTATGTATTCACCACATTTCCCATGTCTCCTGCCCCATTCCCTCTCTTGCCTTACCAGGCATGCTGTGATCCCCAATTTAGCCTTTCCCACTACCCTGAGAAGAGCTTTTCTCTTTCTGCCAGGTTCTTGGGGAACTCCATGGTGTGCATTTACACAATGGATTTGGAAGGACAGACTCTGAGAAACAGAGGTGAAAAGAAATATGAAGGGGACATAATTACCCAATCTATAAGAATCTGGAAAGAGGGGAAGAGAAGAGGCTATGAGATGCTTTTTGACAGATAGAAGAGAGACTTTTGGTGGTGGAGGGCGGGGATGGAGAGATGTCAAGTGAGGCTCCAAATGGTGCTTGCTGAATACAAGATGTTTAAAAAGGCAGAGACATCTGGGGTTATGGCTTAAACCTCCTTTAGTAAAAAGAGGTGATAATCACAAGTGAAATTTTGTTATTGTCATCATTGTTGTTAGACCTGTTTGAACTGTTTCAATAAATGTGGCCTTGAGATAAAACTTGTGACTTTATTTGGGCTAAGGTAGATAAACAATTTAAAATTCTTGCAGAAGTAGGCTTAAATGCATTTAAGAATATTAAGTTCTAGACCAGCATTTGCCAAACTATGACTCAGTTTTATATGACCCATGATCTTACAATAGATTTGTACATTTTTATAAGGATTGTAAAAACAACAACAACAAAAGAATAGCTGGCAGGCAAATCTTAAAGTATTTATTATCTGGCTCTTTAAAGAAAATGTTTCCTGACTCCTGTTCTAAACAAAGGGCAAAGAAGGCTCTTTTAAATTCTTCTAAGTATTTGCATTTCAAGCTATCCCTTGAAAATGAGACAGAACATTTGCCAGATGTAGGAGCTGGGATTGAGTAGTCAACCTGCGACTATATCTGAAGTGAGACAATCAAATTGGTTAGAACTGCTAGGAGACTGGGATGCACAGATTACAGGGACCCTGTGACAATCACAAGAGGCTTACAGGCTAAGGAGAGAAGATCCAACATGAAATATTTCCTTAATTTAGGAGACATTTCTACAATAAGGGTTGTATTACGATTCTGTTAATATTAGTATAAGGACTACCAAAACTTTGGAGTTAGTATCTTTGAACAAGTCACATGACTTCAATAAACATTACCTTCTTCATTCATAAGATCGAAATCAAATTGATAGCTCTTTGCTGGTATTAGGAGAATTAAATTAGGTAATTTATACTAAGTACCAATATTTCATATTACCTGGCACAGATAAAGTGATAAGTAGAAAGGATTCAATTATAGAAATTTAATTTTTTGTGTGAATTTTTAAAAAGTGGTCATTTCTGACATCTTTCAGAGAGCTCAGTAAGATAGTTGTGAAACAAATGCAGAGCTATTACAATGTACTGGATACACGGGACACTTAGTTTCCTCCCAAGGAAACTAAGGTTCAGATGCCCAGATGGAATAGAAGGGCAATCTCTGTCCACTTATTTATTTTCTACTGAAAAAAAAAAAAAAAGAGTTCTTCAATCCTTGCCTGACAGCCTGGCTTCTTCCCAAGGTCACTTCTAAATAATTACACAATTTCACACTTGGTTCTGTCACTGAGTCATAGAACTATCTGTCTACAGGTAAATCCAAATGGCATTTCCTTACACTCCTCTGGGACCAATTACTGTGCCACTCATGGATGGTTTATCGCTCCTGGAGAATAGATGCTATGGTTATTCTGGCATTTGGCTGGGGAAGGAGAGTACACTTCCTAACAGGAACCAGGGACAATATTAATTATAAAAAATAATTATTACTTCCATTATCATCAGTGTAAGTAGTGAAAGGATATTTATATAATCCTTTATATAAAACAAATATACATAATTGTTTTAAGCACCCTGCTCTTCATTTCTGACCCATAGCTGCATCTCAATGTTAATTAGTATCTCAACTGCAGGGAGTCCCCCAAAGGACAAGGGGTCAGTATGGGGTCAGTATGTCTGGTATTTACTATTTGGTTAAAGCAAGCAAATACAACACACATAGCACAACAAACACAAAGCTAAAAGAGTAATAGTTTACATTAAAAGCTTTATCAAAACCTCCCTCTGCCCTTCAAAATGTCTAGGTACCATATTCAGGGGTGACTTAATATACAGTAATATTCTTTTTAATCAGTGACTAAATTAATCTTATACTAGGCCTGTGGGAGAGACCATCTGGATATCTTAGTGTCTTTTTATTTTATTAATACCTATATCTGAGGAAAAGCTGAAATAGGATTTGTTACGCCAAACTCTCTGACAGCATAACATTATTTATACTGGTAGGTATGGGTAAGTAAGTGAGTTAATATTGCAGTATTTTGAAAATCCAGCTGTTCCCCAAGCAGGAAAATCCAGCTGTTCCCCAAACAGGTTGTCATAAATGATCAGTTGTAGAAAACGGCCCAAGCTTTGCAAATTTCTACACAAGAAATTCACTGAAGTTCTCCACCTACCTAAGTAAGCTCACTCCAGCAACCAAATTGTGGGACTGAGAGCTTCAGTTTCATGCTAAGAGATATGTTTTCCTTACCCTTGAGTGTCACAAAATTGGAAATGTCACAACACTTGGGGGCACATGAAAAATTCATATTATATCACATCTGTTTTTAACTTGATCCCAATGGACCTGATATTTCTCCAAATTGCTATGTGGAAAAACCAATTTAATTTGACTGAGGTATGAACAGAAACTTACAAGCAAAGTAGAATACTTGCTTTAAGGTTAAAATGGGAAACTTTTCTTTGTATCGTGATTGCTAAGAAATGCTTCTAGGAGTATTGTTCTCTTTTTAAAAACCTATCTTCTTTACTTGTACTGATGCAACTCTGACTCCTTTAAGATATAGTTCAAGGAACATCTCAAGATTGCATCTCAAATATATGTGTTTCCCCTTTCTCAAAACCTAGTGTAGGTATAATCTGTAAAAGTAAATAATGGAAAGATGAAAATTAGGTGAATAACTGAGTTGAAGGTACAACTCTATTTCTTAATAGCTGTGTGGCCTTGATTAAGTGATTTAACCATTCTGGGACTCAATTTCTTCACAGGCAAAATGGAAATAATGAGTGGTCAAGAAGATAAAATTAAGCCTTGGATGATGACTGCTTTTGGTCCCTGTTTGATAACGATGTGATTCAATATTTGTAAACATTTTCTATGTATCATTTCTCTTCGCGTATCCTAAAGTTTAAAGAATCTGAAAAGCAAGGTTTTCATTATCAGGACATCAAAATTCATTCCAAGTGCAAGGAACGTAAAGCATACCAGGGCTATGTTGAAGGGAAATGTTGTCATTCTGAAGGAAGATGGAATATATCCCAATCCATTAACCCTCTGATCATCTCCACATTCTCCCCATCTCCCCAGGGGGAGGCATCAGATTAGACGTAACGCAGTCCATTCTGCAGAAGGGCTGTGTGTGCACTGATATGCACACTGAGCAGCGGAAGAGCATTGTCTGTGGCCTTTCTCTAGAGTGCTGGTTATTTATTTCACTTTTAACCCAATCAAGCAAAGACATTTACTAAATTTCTCTTGATGCTGTCACAGGATCTCTTTCAAAAGCACTGTCTGCAGCAGGCTGAAAAGGCTGGCAAAGGAAGAGGCCTTGTGACTAGCTCATACGACTGCACTGGCATGTGTGGGATTTCTTGGGAAAAATTATGCCTTCACTGGGCAATTAAGATACATCTGGTTATTCTGTCAGCTGAAGAATTCACTGAATTCAGTGTCAGCTACTATCAGATATGGATGTCTCAAATTTCCTTTGAATGAGATGTTGGGAACATTCATCCCCCAATGATATGTCCCTTGGAAATGTAGTTGAAGATACAGAATAGGGTAAGAGTGTCATACAATCACAGATTAATTTATCAGGGGTTCTTTACTGTTTGTACCATTAGCCTCTTTGACTGTCTGGTAAAGTCCATGGACTCCTTGCTCAAAATAATACTTTAAGTGCATAAGATAAATACATATGTTTGCAAAAAACCAATTATACTGAAAATTGGTTTATAAATTATAAATATTTATTAATGTTTTAATAATAAGTCCAAGCAGCAGGTCTGTTAACTAGTGCAATTTGAAAGTGGTAGTAAGCATAAATGACATCTCAAGGTATATGTTAAAACTTTAATAGGATATAAAATTATTTTTATTTATATTGGTGATAAATTCAGAGTAATAGCTAACACTAGTGATTTGTTGCCCATATTCATAAATCAAGGAAATGCTTAAATTCAATTAGAGATGAATGAATTTCTCCTTTCAAATATATAGCCCTCAACTTATAAACATCTAGTAGTGGGAAAAACTTTGATATCAGAGTGAAAAAAACCTGAGTTGGCAATCTAGTGTTGCCACATTCTAAATGTGTGATCCAGGCAAGTCCTTCTAATAACTGCGAGTCATCATTTCCTCAATTTTATTTACGGGGAGTTCAGTGAAAATAAAATGACCTAATACTAATGGTCAACATTTATTGAGCACTTACCAGTGTCAGGTACTGTGCCAGTTGCTTTATAGACATTAACTCACATCATGTAGAAGAGAGTTGGTATAATTCAAAACTGTATCCAAATATATATGTAAGGTTCCCAGATAAGACTGGAAACTTTAGAAAATTCATTTTAGCTCAGATTTTGCATGGGGAAAACTTTAGAACCTACAGAAATTCCTTCCAGTCACCAGTAGACATTATACTGACCATTATATTAGTATTATTTTAGCAGGGGAAACGAACTTTAAGAGGCCTATACCAAGCTCCTCATTTTTTGGGTGCCACTCTGAGGAGTGAAGCGATTCTCCTCCAAAAATGCCCCCCTGACACTCTCAGATTCTGGCCTATACTCCTGGCTCCTTCCCAAAATTCTTCTTAGTACAGCTTTATGGAGATGGTGGATGGGATAATCATTAAAATATATAACCACAGAAGATGGTGGTGTAGAAAGATCCTGAACTCATCTCTTCCCAAAGACACAAAAAATATACAATTAAATATGGAACAATTTCCTCTGAAACAAACCTGAGAAACTAGATGAAGACTTGCTCCATAACAAAAGTTAAAAGGGCTGCATTGAGATGGGTAGGAAAGGCAGAAACATGCTTTTGCCAAAAAACCCACATGCAGCATAGTGACCCACAAAGAAGAGGGATTTAAAATACATATATATACATTACCAATCTCATACATAAATGGAGCTTCTCCCTGAGAAGCAAGATGTTTATACCCCACACTAGGTACACCAAATTTGGGGGCCTGAACCAGAGAAAAGAGCACCCAAAATGCTTGGCTTTGAATATTAACAGGGTTTATGTTTAGGAGAAACACAGGGTTATAGGGAACAAATATTCCACTCTTAAAGGCTCACACACAGACACACTTGTTCCAGGACCTAGTAAAAAAGCAGCAGTTTGAAAAAAAGCCTGGACCATATGTGAAGGAGAATCACTGCTAATCTTAAAGCATCTGCCAGAGGGGCAGAAGTCTTTTGGGTCTCTCTCTGGGGGTGGAACACTTGTGGATGCCATTTTCACAGGGTCCCTCTACATTGCTGGTGGCAGTGCTGGAAAGTACCATTTTTGCAGCCTCAATAAAACCTGCTAACAGCAGCAAGCAAGCAGCCCCATCCCTCCATGCCACTCAGTCAGCCCCACAAGCCCCAAGCCACTGTCTCAATCCCCTTCGTCCAAGGCCAATAGGCATGTGCAGCCTACACAGGGGATGCCCATACAGCACTAGGCTCAAGTCACTAGGGAGGGTTGCATTTCAGGATCCCATCCATCTTAAACAATCAGAGATGAACAAGAAGAACTAGGGCAAGATTAAATGATAAGGTTCAATTCCTACACAGACCCACTCATTCAAGAAAGGGAGAGATAGCTGTTTCACATAAAATACACACTGAGCACCAACTAAAATGATGAAAGAGAGAACAATTTTCCAAATAAAGAAATAGAAAAAAATCTTAAAGAAATGGAGATAGTATCTTACCTGATAAACAGTTCAAAGAAATGGTCCTAAAGATGCTCACTGAACTCAAAAGAAGAATCAATGAACACAGTAAGAACTTCAAAAAAGAGACTGAAAATATGAAAAGTACTAAACACAGCTCATTCCTCTGAAAATACAATAACTTAACCGAAAAATATACTAGCAGGAAGAAACAGCAAATTAGATGACACGGAAGAATGAGTCGGTGACCTGAAAGACAGGGTAGCAGAAATCACACAATAGAACAGCAAAAATAAAAAGAAATTTAAAAAATGAGGATAGCTTAAGGGACCTGTGAGACAACATCAAGTGTACTTCTCTCTATATTATAGGGGTACCAGAAGGAGAGAAAAGCAAAAAAAGAGGTATAAAACTTATTTGAAGAATTGATAGATAAAAATCTTCCCTAACCTATTGGAGAAAAGTGACATCCAGGTCCAGGCAGCGAAGAGAGTCTCAATCAAGATGAACCCAAAGAGATCTACTGCAAGACACATTGTATTTAAAATATCATAAGGAAAAATAAGGAAACTTAAAGCAGCAAACATACAAGGGAACCCTGATAAGAATATCAGCTGATTTTTCGGCAGGAACTTTGCAGGCAAGAAGGGACTGGCATGATATATTCAAAGTGCTAAAAGAAAAACAAACAAACAAACAAAAATTCCCAATCAAGAATAATCTACCCAGCAAGGTTATTCAGATTGAAGCAAAGAGTGTTTATCAGACAAGAAAAAGTTAAGTAGTTCATCACCACTAAACTGGCCTTATACAAGAAATGTTAAAGGAACTTCTTTAATCTGAAAAAAAAAAGGCCATAATTAGAAAAAAGAAAAGGAAGATTGTAAAAGAAAAAAAATAAATACAATTTCACTGGTAAGGGAAAATATGTAGTAAAGGTAATGAATCAACTACTTATAAAGTTGGTAAAAAGGTTAAAAGACAAAAGTAGTAAAATCAACTATAACTACAGTAATTATTTCAACAATACGTAAAATAAAAAGATGCAAAATGTGAAGTAAAAAAGACATAAAATATGGGGGAAGGAAGTGAATGTTATTGAAATTAAGTTACTTTTAACTTAAAATAGACTGCTACTGCTACTATATAGGTTGTTATTATGAACCTCATGGTAACCACACACCAAAAACCTGTAATAGATATACAAAAAATAATGAGAAAGGAATCTAAACAACATTAAAGAGAGTAATAAAACCACTAGGGAGGAGACCAGAAAAGAAGAAAGGAATGAAATGAACTGCAAAATACCCCCAGAGAACACAATTAATAAAGTGGCAAAAAACACATACCTATCAGTAATTATTTTAAATGTAAATAGACTAAATTCTCTAATCAAAAGACACAGGGTGGTTTATTGAATAAAAATACAGGACTCATCTATATGCTGTCTACGAGACTCACTTCAGATCTAAAGACACACACAGACTCAAAGTGAAAGTTTGAAAAAGATATTCCATGCTAATGGAAATGAAAAGAAAGCTGGAAATGAAAAGAAAGAATAATAAGACAGCAACACTTATATTAGACAAAACAGACTTTAAAACAAAGACTATAACAAAAGACAAAGAAGGACATTACAAAAGAAAGAGGTCATGTCAACAAGAGGATGTAACATTTGTAAATATTTATGCACCTAACATAGGGGCACTCAAATACATAAAACAAATATTAACAGACAGAAAGGGAGAAATTGACAGCAACACAATAATAGTAAGGGACTTTAATACCTCACTTACATTAATGGATAGATTATCCAGACAGAATATCAATAAGGAAGTATTGGCCTTAAATTATACATACTTTGTACCTCAACATAATAAAGACCATATATGACAAACCCACAGCTAATATCATACTCAATGGTGAAAAGCTTAAAGCTTTTCCTCTAAGATCAGGAAGAGGACAAGGATGTCCACTCTTGCTACTCTTATTCAACATAGTATTGGAAGTGTTAGCTAGAGTAATCAGGCAAGAAAAAGAAATAAAAAGCATCCAAATTGGAAATGAAGAAATAAAACTATCACTATTTGCAGATGACATTATGTATACAAAACCTTTATGATTCCATCCAAAAACTGTTAGAGTAAATGAATACTGTAAGATGCAGGATAGAAAATTAATGTACTGAAATCTGTTGTACTTCTATAAACTAATTTAGAAATAACTATCAGAAAGAGAAAATTTTTTTTAAAGTCCTATTTATGATTGCATCAAAAAGAATAAATTTCTAGAATAAACTTAGCTAAGAAAGTGAAAGTTCTGTACTCTGAAAACTATAAGAAATAAGACATTGGTGAGAGAAATTGAAGACAACAGAAATAAATAGGAAGATACACTGTGTTCATAGATTGGGAAAATTATATTGTTAAAGTGTCCATACTACCCAAAGCAATCTACAGAGTCAACACAATCCGTATGAAAATACCAAGATATTTTTAACAGAAATAGAAAAAAACAATACTAAAAGAACCCCAACACCAACAATATGGAAACACAAATGACCCCAAACAGTCAAAAAATCTTAAGAAAGAATAATGAAGCTGGAGGTATCATGTGCCCTGATTTCACACTAGACTATGAAGTTATAATAATCAAAACAGTATGGTACTGGCACAAAAACAGACACATAGATCAACGGAACAGAAATAGAGAGTCCAGAAATAAACACACATATATATGGTCAGTAATCTTTGACAAAGGAGACAAGAATATACAATGGGGGAAAGACAGTATCTTTAATAAATGGTGTTGGAAAAACTGGACAGCTACATGCAAAAGAATGAAATGGAACCACTTTCTTACACCACATACAAAACTGAAGTCAAAATGGATTAAAGACTTAAATATAAGTTCTGAAACCACAAAACTCCTAGAAGAACACATAGGCAGTAAGCTCTGAAATTGGTCTTAGCAATGTTTCTCGGACATGTCTCCTTAGTCAATGGTGACAAAAGCAAAAATAAACAAATAGGACTATATCAAACCAGGAAGCTTTGCACAGTGAATACAGTAATCAACAAAATGAAAAAGTAAACTACTGATTATAAGAAGGTATTTGCAAATCATATATCTGATATCAGATTAATATTAAAAATATACAAAGAACACATACAACTCAATATCAAAAAAAACAATATGATTAAAAAATGGTCAGAGGACCTGAATACACATTTTTCCAAAGAAGACATACAGATAGCCAACAGATACATGAAAAGATTCTCAACATCACTAATTATCATGGAAATTCTACTCAAAATCACAATGAGATATCACCATACATCTGTCAGAACGGCTATTATAAAAAAGACAAGAAATAAGAAGCGGTGGTGTAGATTTGGATAAAAGAGAACCTTTGTGAACTGTTGGTAGAAATGTAAACTGGTGCAGCAACTATGGAAAATGATATGGGGGGGGCTCCTCAAAAAATTAAAAATAGAACTACCATTATAATCCAGCAATTCCACTTCTAGGTATTTATCTGAAGAAAACAAAAATACTATGAAAATTATATATGCACTTCTGTGTTTCTTGCAACATTATTTACATTAACAAAGATAATGGAAGCAAACTAAGTGTTTATGATAAATGAATGGACAAAGAATTAGTGGTATATATACACAATGGAATATTACTCAGCCATAGAAAGAATGAAATCTTGCCTTTTGTGACAACATGGGTGGACCTTGCAGGAGTTATGCTAAGTGAAGTAAATCAGACAAAGACAAATACCATACAATTTCACTTACATGTGAAATAAGAAAAACAAAACAAATGTACAAACAAACAAAACAAATCCAGATTCATAGTTACAGGGTATTAAACTGGTATTGCAAAAAGAGAGGGGTTGGGGGGGAGGGGAGAAACAGGTGAAGGGGATCAAAAGTACAAACTTTTAGTTAAAAAATAAGTCAATGGGATGTAATGTACAGCATGTAGAATATAGCCAATGATTTTTATTTATTAATTTTGTATGGTGACAGATGATAACTTGATTTATTGCAGTGATCATGTCATAACATACATAAACATCAAGTCACTGTGTTGTGCACTTGAAACTAATGCAGTTTTGTAGTTCAATTGTACGTCAATTAAAAAAAAAATCTAACCACATAGGCAGAAATTAGTTAGGAAGGACTCCTGACCATTCTAAAGGATGCTCATAGTAAGCAAAGGGTTCACTATGTTTACACAATCATTCCAATGACATTTACAAAGTTTTAAAAAATGGAAAAAGAAGGAAATGCCCCACACCAAACCCAACAATGACTGGCTTAAAAGATTTTATTCCAGAAATATAGGTATGTGTCAATACTAAGAAATATGTGATTTACCATATTAATCAAATAAAGAGAAAAACAATATGTGGACATTTCACTCAATTCTAAAAAAGGACATGAAGTTTTAAAATTAAAAATAGTACGAAATACAAAAATTTTACTGACTTTATAAAGCGTACCTATATTCAAAGAATATTATACATAAAAGAAAAAAATTAGACAAATAATACTAAGAGTCAAACAATGATATATATAATCAAAATTACTATTTAGTATTTTTGGATATATCAGCCAACAAATTAGAGAACTAAAAAAAATGATCTATAATGGAAAATTTGGAAGGAGCTAATAATAAATATGATTGTAAACTTGGAAATTTAGAAAATAATCTTGAAAGACTATTACCAATAATAAAAGAACTTTTGTAAGGGTCTAAGCACAAAAATTTTATGCATAAAATAACAGTTTGCATACATGCAAACAGCATTCAGTTAAAGGACATAAAAAAAGGGGAAAAAACTCAATTTACAACAGCAAAAAATAGATAAAATACTTAGGAATAAATCTAACAAGTAGTGTCAAGATCCATACAAATAAAAATTTTAAATGCTCCTGAGGTACCCAAAGATGATCCGAACAGATAAAAAGGCACACAGAGAGATTGGATGGGAATATTCTATATCATAATGATGCCTGTTCTCCCTAAATTACTCCATCAAATTCATCATGAGACAAATACCATACAAACCCAAGTTTTTCTCGAGTGGGAAGTAAACAATCTGATTACACATTTATATGAAAAAAGAAGTAAGCAAGAATCACTTGGAAAATTGAAAAAATAGATTGACATTTAGGTGTTTAATAATGCTACCAAATATTAAAACATATTCCATAGCTTCAAAAAACGAAGCAGTGTGATACTTGCAAATAAACAGAAGTCAATGACCCAGACTAGAAAATCTAGAAATAGACTCAAATGTGTGTTGGAGTCTAGGGTATGAAAAAGATAGCATTTCGAATAAGTAAAGGAAAGATGAATTTTAGAGCAAAAAATGCTGTAATATTGTGATAATCCATTGAAGGATATTGTTATATCTATGCCTCACTCATAATACCAGAACAAATTCCAAAAGTATCACATGTTTAAAAACATTTTTTCAAGAATGAAACCACAAACGTGTTGATAGAAAATCTGGATGTTTAAATATATCAGGTTGGAGCCTCATCCACCAGGTGGCAGACAGCAGAAGCAAGAAGAACTACAATCCTGCAGCCTGTGGCATGAAAACCTCATTCACAGAAAGACAAACAAAATGAAAAGGCAGAGGACTATGTACCAGATGAAGGAACAAGATAAAACTCTAGAAAAACAACTAAATGAAGTGGATATAGGAAACCTTCCAGAAAAAGAATTCAGAATAATGATAGTAAAGATGATCTAGGACCTCGGAAAAAGAATGCAGGCAAAGATCGAGAAAATGCAAGAAATGTTTAATAAAGACCGAGAAGAATTAAAGAACAAACAAACAGATTTGAAAAATACAATAACTGAAATGAAAAATACACTAGAAGGAATCAATAGCAGAATAACTGAGGCAAAATAACGGATAAGTGACTTGGAAGACAGAATGGTGTAATTCACTGCCATGGAACAAAATAAAGAAAAAAGAATGAAAAGAAATAAAGACAGCCTAAGAGACCTCTGGGACAATATTAAACACAACAACATTTGCATTATAGGCATCCCAGAAGGAAAAGAGAGAAAGAAAGGACCCAAGAAAATATTTGAAGAGATTATAGTTGAAAACTTCCCTAACATGGGAAAGGAAATAGCCACCCAAGTGCAGGAAGCACAGAGAGTCTCAGGCAGGAAAAACCCAAGGAGAAACACACCAAGACACATAGTAATCAAACTGACAAAAATTAAAGACAAAGGAAAATCATTAAAAGCAACAAGGGAAAAATGACAAATAGCATACAAGGGAACTCCCATAAGGCTAACAGCTGATTTCTCAGCAGAAACTCTACAAGCCAGAAGGAAGTGACATGATATACTTAAAGTGATGAAAGGGAAGAAACTACAACCAAGATTACTCTATCTGGCAAGGATCTGCTTCAAGTCCAGTGGAGAAATCAAAAGCTTTACAGACAAGCAAAAGCTAAGAGAATTCAGCACTACCAAACCAGCTCTACAACAAGTGTTAAAGGAACTTCTCTAAGTGGGAAACACAAGAGAAAAAAAAGGACCTACAGAAACAAACGCAAAACAATTAAGAAAATGGGAATAGGAACATACATATCAATAATTATGTTAAATGTGATCAGATTAAATACTCCAACCAAATGACACAGGCTTGCTGAATGGATACAAAAACAAGACCCATATATATGCTGTCTACAAGAGACCCACTTTAGACCTAGGGACACATACAGACTGAAAGTGAGGGGATGGAAAAAGATATTCCATGCAAATGGAAATCAAAAGAAAGCTGGAGTAGCAATTCTAACATCAGATAAAATATACTTTAAAATAAAGTTACAAGAGACAAGGAAGGACACTACATAATGATCAAGGGATCAGTCCAAGAAGAAGATATAACAATTATAAATATATATGCATCCAAGATAGGGGAACCTCAATACATAAGGCAAATGCTAACAGCTATAAAAGAGGAAATTGACAGTAACACAATAATGCTGGGGGACTTTAACACCTCACCCACACCAGTGGACAGATCATCCAGACAGAAACTTAATAAGGAAACACAAGCTTTAAATGACACAACAGACCAGATAGATTTAATTGGTATTTATAGGACATTCCATCTGAAAATAGTGGATTACACATTCTTCTCAAGTGCACATGGAACATTCTCCAGGATAGATCACATTTTGGGTCACAAATCAAGCCTCAGTAAATTTAAGAAAATTGAAATCGTATCAAGCTTCTTTTCTGACCACAACACTATGAGATTAGAAATCAATTACAGGGAAAAAACCGTAAAAAAACAGAAAATACATGGAGGTTAAACAATACATTACTAAATAACCAAGAGATCATTGAAGAGATCAAAGAGGAAATCAAAAATACCTAGAGACAAATAATGATGAAAACACGATGATCCAAAACCTATGGGATGCAGCAAAAGCAGTTCTAAGAGGGAAGTTTATAGCTATACAAGCCTACCTCAAGAAACAAGAAAAATGTCAAATAAACAATCTAACCTTACACCTAAAGGAACTAGAGAAGGAAAAACAAACAAAACCCAAAGTGAGCAGAAGGAAAGAAATCATAAAGATCCAAGCAGAAATAAATGAAATAGAAACAAAGAAAACAATAGCAAAGATCAATAAAACTAAAAGTTGGTTCTTTGAGAAGATAAACAAAACTGATAAACCTTTAGCCATACTCATCAAGAAAAAGAGGGAGAGGATTCAAAAATCAATAAAATTATAAATGAAAAGGAGAAGTTACAACAAACAGAGCAGAAATACAAAGCATCATAAGAGACTACTACAAGCAACTCTATGCCAATAAAATGGACAACCTGGAGGAAAGGACCAATTCTTAGAAAGTTATAAGCTTCCAAGACTAACCAGGAAGAAATAGAAAACATGAACAGACCAATCACAAGTAATCAAATTGAAACTGTGGTTAAAAATCTTCCAACAAACCAAAGTCCAGGATAAGATGGCTTCACAGGTGAATTCTATCAAACATTTAGAGAAGAGCTAACACCATCTTTCTCAAACTCTTCCAAAAATTTGCAGAGCAAGGAACACTCCTAAGCTCATTCTATGAGGCCACCTTCACCCTGATACCAAAAGCAGACAAAGATACTACAAAAAAAAAAAATTACAGAACAATATCACTGACAAATATAGATGCAAAAATCCTCAAGAAAATACTAGCAAACAGAATCCAACAACACACTAAAAGGATCATATGCCATTATCAAGTGGGATTTATCTCAGGCATGAAAGGATTCTTTAATATATGCAAATCAACCAATGTGATACACCATATTAACAAATTGAAGCATAAAAAACATATGATCATCTCAATAGATTCAGAAAAAGCTTTTGACAAAATTCAACGCCCATTTATGATAAAAATTCTCCAGCAAGTGGGCATAGAGGAAACCTACCTCAACATCATAAGGACCATATGTGACAAACCCACAGAAAACATCATTCTCAATGTTGAAAAACTGAAACCATTTCCTCTAAGATCAGGAATAAGACAAGGATGTCCACTCTCACCACTATTATTCAACATAGGTTTGGAAGTCCTAGCCACAGCCATCAGAGAAAAAGAAATAAAAGGAATCCAAATCGTAAAAGAAGAAGTAAAGCTGTCACTGTTTGCAGATAACAAAATACTATACATAGATAATACTAAAGATGCCACCAGAAAACTTCTAGAGCTAATCAATGAATTTGGTAAAGTTGCAGGATACAAAATTAATGCATAGAAATTTCTTGCATTCCTATACACTAACAACGAAAGATCAGAAAGAAAAACTAAGGAAACAATTCCATTCACCATTGCAACAAAAAGAATAAAATACCTAGGAATAAACCTACCTAAGGAGACAAAAGACCTGTATGCAGAAAACTATAAGACACTGCTGAAAGAAATTGAAGATTATACAAACAGATGGAGAGATATACCATGTTCTTAGATTGGAAGAATCAACATTGTGAAAATGACTATACTACCTAAAGCAATCTACAGATTCAATGCAATCCCTATCAAACTACTAATGGCGTATTTTACAGAACTAGAACAAAAAAATCTTAAAGTTTGTATGGAGACACAACAGACCCCAAATAGCCAAAGCAATCTTGAGGGAAAGAAACAGAGCTGGAGGAAACAGACTCCCTGACTTCAGACTATACTACAAAGCTACAGTAATCAAGACAATACGGTACTGACACAAAAACAGTAATACAGATCAATGGAACAGGATAGAAAGCCCAGAGACAAACCCATGAACATATGGTCAACTAATCTATGACGAAGGAGGCAAGGATATACAATGGAGAAAAGACAGTCTCTTCAGTAAGCGGTGCTGGGAAAACTGGACAGCTACATGTAAAAGAATGAAATTAGAACACTCCCTAACACCATACTTAAAAATAAACTCAAAATGGATTAAAGACCTAAATGTAAGACTGGATACTCTAAAACTCTTAGAGGAAAACACAGGAAGAACATTCTTTGACATAAATCACAGCAAGATCTTTTTTGACCCACCTCTTAGAGTAACAGAAATAAAAACAAAAATAAACAAATGGGACCTAATGAAACGTAAAAGCTTTTACACAGCAAAAGAAAGTATAAACAACATGAAAAGACAACCCTCAGAATGGGAGAAAATATTTGCAAACGAATCAATGGACAAAAGATTAATCTCCAAAATATATAAACAGCACATGCAGCTCAACATTAAAAAAACAAACAACCCAATCCAAAAGTGGGCAGAAGACCTAATAGACATCTCTCCAAAGAAGACATACAGATGGCTAAGAGGCACAAGAAAAGTTGCTCTACATCACTAATTATTAGAGAAATACAAATCAAAACTACAATGAGGTATCACCTTTGGCATCATCAGAAAATCTACAAACAACAAATGCTGGAGAGGGTGTGGAGAGAAGGGAACCCTCTTGCACTGTTGGTGGGAATGTAAATTGATACAGCCGCTATGGAGAACAGTATGGAGGTTCCTTAGACAACTAAAAATGGAATTGCCATATGTCCCAGCAACCCTGCTACTGGGCATATACCCAGAGAAATAATTCAAAAAGACATATGTACCCCAATGTTCACTGCAGCACTATTTCTAATAGCCAGGTCATGGAAGCAACCTAAATGCCCATCGACAGAAGAATGGATAAAGATGTGGTACCTATATACAGTCGAATATTAGCCATAAAAAGGAATGAAACTGGGTCACTTGTAGAGATATGGATGGACCTAGAGACTGTCATACAGAGTGAATGAAGTAAGTCAGAAAGAGTAAAACAAATATCTTATATTAACGCATATATGTGGAATCTAGAAAAATGGTACAGATGAACTGGTTTGCAAGGCAGAAATAGAGACACAGTGTAGAGAACAAATGTATGGACACCAAGGGGGGAAAGCGGGGTGGGGGGTGGTGGGACGAGTGGGAGATTGGGGTTGACATATGTATACTAATATGTATAAAATAGATAAGTAAGAAGAACCTGCTGTGTAAAAAAGCAAAAAGATTGGAAGACAAGTTAACTACTTAATAAGTAACTTCGTAGGTTCACTTTGTGCTCACTTTGCTCACAGAGGTAAACAAGCTACTGTGAAAACACATCAATCTCAATTGTTATTTGGGTAGAAAAATAAGTTGTTCTTTACACAGCCTGTATTGATTTTCTGAAATAATATATGAGGCATATGTTTTTCAAACTAAAAAAAAAAAAAAAAAGATTCTCTATATTTCCCCCCTTCATGTTATCATCACTGTTCTTCTGTGTATCAGCCCCTACCCCTCTCAGTTATTTTTATTTTCAGCACAAGTCAGCAAACAGTGCATGAGACAAGAAGTGATAAGGAAAATGTCTGATGTATCATAATAAATTTAAAAGTTCAGGAAAAAATAAATAAATAAATATATCAATTTGGAAAAGGTATTTTTAAGAATAAGTCAGACAGAGAAGTCATTAAAACAATGTTCAATTCAAACATAGCTGTATGGTAAAAATAATGAGAAGCAAAATAAATAAATGAATAGAAAAATATTTTCAACTCATCACAGAAAAAAAATAGAAAAATTGGCTTCAGTAAGGTTTTAATTTATTTTCAATAAAAAATAAGGAAAAAATACCAAAAGCCAATAGCTTAGTGGGAAAGCATAGTAAGAGAGTTCACACAGACAAAAAAATGCCAATGATTCTTAAGGATATGGAAAGATGTTCAGTCTCACTCAAAAACAGAAAAATATCAAATTTAATTATATTGATATGCCATTTTTTGAACTATTCAATTGCCCAAAATAGAAAATTTTGATAATTCACAGTGCTGAGCAGCAAATAGGGAAGCAGGCATTCTTACTGAGAATAAAATTCACACAATCTCTATATGTTGTTCTCAATGAGAGAACTGTTGTTCTCAATTGTTCTCATTGTTCTCGAGAACAATTTGTCAACATTTAGCAAAAACAATACACATTACTTATATGAAATATTTAACAAAAGAATACACATTACTTACATGAAATTGAAATAACTGATATATAAAGTTATTCATTGCAGTATGATTTATAACATAAAAAAGATTGGAAAAACCTAAATGTCCATCAACAGAAGGCTCTTTATATAAATTACGGCACTTTCATAAAATGTTTCTCTTCTATGATTTAGAGCTTTATACATATTTTAGCTCTTTTTACATATTTTCACATTTTTGTATGTTTGATTAAGAAATAAATCCCAATATTTATGAAGTTATTTAAGTTAAATGATCAGTAACATATAAAACTCATAAACATTTTACTCTGTTTTATTCAATTTAAAATAGGTGACACATTTAATCTAACAGATTGTAGAAGATTACAAACTCAAATTTTTTTAATAGTGACCTATAGATTGTCACTATTCACTTACTGTCACTGTCAGCATTTATATGTTAACAGATGAGCTTTTCTTCTCATTAGAACTCTGTATGGCCAGTGACTGCAGGGAACTCATTCTAAGATGAATCTTAAAGAAACATACATGAGCATTATACTCATTTATTTATAGAGTTATTTGTAGATAAGTAGTAGGTAGGTAGGTGCATTTAGTTAAATGGAAGTGGATGGACAGATTGAAGGGTAGGTGGATATACAGACAGGCAGACATACAGAGTTATAAACTAAATGTCTGCATCCCCCCTAAAATTCTTATGTTGAGATTCTAAGCCACAATACAATGGTATTGGGAAGTGGGGTCTTTCAGAGGTGATAAGGTCATAAAGGTAGCACTCTCATGAATGGAATTAATTAGTATCCTTATAAAGGAGACCCTAGAGAGCTTTCTCAACCCTTTTGCCATGTGGAGACTTTGACAGGATGGCAGCCTATCAACCAGGAAGTGAACCCTCACCAGACACTAAATCTTCTGGTGCCTTCATCTTGACCTTCCCAGCCTACAGAACTGTAAGAAATAAATGTTTGTTATTTAAGCCCCTCATTCTATGGTTTTCTGTTATAGCAGCCTGGACAAACTAAGATACATACATAGATGATAGACAGAGTATCCAATTAGTTCTGCTTCTACATCATTGTCATCCGCAACCGCAAGCACACGTAGAGACATGTGCTTCGGCCCCACCTTCAGACCCTGACACCATCCTTTTAGTCAAAGAGTCTTACAGCATAAACGAGTTCAAGTCAGAGTGATACTTTCCCCCAACACAGTATGTTTCAAAAAGTGGCTTTCAAATATAAAGTGGATCCCAAAATCAATTTAGTGAATTGTAGAGACTATTTTATTTGAATAGGATAAAACAGAAGAGCACAGAGAACACAGACATGCCTAATATAATTTAAATATTGTTTCATGGCAATTTTGCTTCCATTTTAATTATAATTTCATATATGTATGGACTGAAA
This sequence comes from Stenella coeruleoalba, assembly GCF_951394435.1. Classification (NCBI taxonomy): domain Eukaryota; kingdom Metazoa; phylum Chordata; class Mammalia; order Artiodactyla; family Delphinidae; genus Stenella; species Stenella coeruleoalba. The sequence continues at coordinate 57,985,954 of NC_137154.1, forward strand.
TTTGACATAAAATATATTTCTTAAAGTGCGGCAAGATAAAAAGTCACGTGAAAATTATTGCCAGATTTTAGGCACCGAGGAGCAGATGGAAGGATTTAATCTCAGATTTAGATAAGAAATCATTTTTTTCCAGGGCTTTGCAATTTACAACCCTAGCAATTAATATTTATACTGAGTTTACTGTTTTTACATTCATCTTTCAATTGATCATCTAAACCATTCCCTTTATGCTGATGAGACAACTGGGATTTAGTAGAGTTGAGTGTCTTTTCCAAGTTCATTCACTTAAGAAGCTATGGAGCAGAATTGGGAATCTGGCCCAGGTTCAATCCTACACCTTCTCAATCAACAGATATGGCAAGCTAATTTATTCCTTTATTTATTCATTCATTCAAAAAATAAATGTGCACTGTATAGTCACTGGGCTCCAGGCATGGTGCAGAATAAAAGAAATATATTGAAGGGCAATATAGTCATATCCCTGCTTTAATGGAGCTCACGCTCTAACCTCCATAGGCTTAGCAAGTGGCAAAATGAAACTGGACCTCAATGAAGTTTAACTTCTTTCACTGATGTTTAAGAAGAATTATGATGCAGATATAAAAGCAGAGATTTGTCATTACATAGACCCAAACCTGTATCCACACTTCTTTTCTCACCTGGCATGTCTTTGATATTGGTCAAGGTACTTCTCATATTCAGCTTCCTCATCCTAAAATGGAAATCATAACACCTAGCTTTCAGGATCGCTGTAAGGATTAGAAATAACACAGCAAAAATGCAGGGTCCTATGTCTGGCACTTCACTGCCATTATTATGAGCTATTACTGTTAATGAATCCAAACAAATTTTGGATAATACTTGCTTAAAGCACAAGGACTCAGAGAACCTTACGGAAATGATACAGTAATAGATATGAAGACTCCCTACCAAAGGCCTATCAAGTGTCTTACATGTATAAATGCCAATTTGTAGTCCTTGGCAAATGTAAATATAAAAGCCGACTACTAATAACATTGTTTAATGAGGACAATAACAACACAATACAGAGAAATGAGAGCTCAACATTCCCATCAGTGCCAAAGCATTTCATTTGTTTCACCTACGGAAGGATGTAAAGCCAAGCTTGCCTACTATCGAGAATTCTCTTGACTCAGTAGGAACTGCTTCTATTTAAGGCATCAGTGCTTAAAACAATCCCTCAAGGGAGTTGATAAATCACAGTTTCCAAGACTAGCTATTTGGCAACAGTCTTTCTGAAATTTCCTATAAACATTTACCCTGACTCTTGATACCTTTCCATTCTTCACAGTTTGGTATCCCCAGGGTAAAGATGGAAAATTATGCAGAATTAGGTGGTAGTTGGAGGATGTAGCTTCACTGAAAAGAGAGAGTTTTCACTTTTCAGTAATAAAAATTCTATGAATTTGTCTAGGGAAAAATCTACAGTTACTTTGGGAAAGGTTTATGTAAGGTCTGACATTTCAAAATGAGGCATCAAATATTCTTGGCTGCTTAATTTTTTTTTTTTTTTGCGGTACGCAGGCCTCTCACTGTTGTGGCCTCTCCCGTTGCGGAGCACAGGCTCCCGACGCACAGGCTCAGTGGCCATGGCTCACGGGCCTAGCCGCTCCGCGGCATGTGGGATCTTCCCGGACCGGGGCACGAACCCGTGTCCCCGGCATCGGCAGGCGGACTCTCAACCACTGTGCCACCAGGGAAGCACTGGCCGCTTAATTTTTATAGGCTGGGACACTTGTGCTTTTGGAAGGGTAAAGAAAAAAGGAAGAACATTTAGAGTCTCTTCTCCCCCATCTATTCTGTCAATGAAATTCAGGCTGAAAAGTGTTCCCTGAGAAAAGGCTTTTCATGAGGTTAAAGTAAAGGACCTAAGAAAGCAAAGAGAAAAGGTTATTTTATCCATGTTAAACGTACCAGCCTTGAGAGAAACTTACACATTTCACATTGGGAAAAGACATGTATATTTCCAATCTACTTCGATGGAAGTGTTAATTTATTAGATGCTACACAAATGGCCTCAAAATTGCATTTCATATATATTCATGTGTTCTCACCTGCTCTCCCCACTCTGCTCCCTGTTCCCATCCCAACCCAAACCATTCAAAAAGACTGAACTAAGGGGTTTCCCTGGTGGCGCAGTGGTTGAGAGTCCGCCTGCCGATGCAGGGGGAGTGGGCTCGTGCCCCGGTCCGGGAAGATCCCACATGCCGCCGAGGGGCTGGGCCCGTAAGCCATGGCCGCTGACCCTGCGCGTCCGGAGCCTGTGCTCCGCAACGGGAGAGGCCACAACAGTGAGAGGCCCGCGTACTGCAAAAAAAAAAAAAAAAAAAAAAAAGACTGAACTAAGAAATGTTCAGGAATCCAGGCTCTGACTCATCGATAGTTCAATAACCCTAACGTTAACTCTAAGCTAGAGCCTTCCTTCTCTTCTCCCCTACAGAATCTGACTTCTCTTCATACAGAAGGCTTCCTCCAGACTCTAGCCCTTTGTGATCCAAAGACACCCACCCCTTATCCAATGCATTACAAGGAAAAAGATAATTTAAACATTGGAAAAGGGAAAACGGTCCCATAATACATCATAAATATGGTAGTAGAATAGATTTAAGGAGAGAGACATTCTTTGGTAAAATAATATCTAAAAGTTTTGTTTGCAGAGGGAATGTAAAGTACTATGCACAGATAGGCCTGCTTATTTGTAGTTGGTTGATCTTTGCACAATTAATTATCTATCGTCTCTGAGAAAGAGCACAAAATTCAGAAAGAAGAACACTAAGTGACTTCCCACCAAGGCCTCCCTGACCTAATGATGCCCTGTTTTAAGAAAAAATCCTCCTTTCCCCTGCCAACCCCAATATTTCCTGATTAAACAGGGAAAGGAATTCCTCACATGCACCCCTCACCTCACCACTCCACGATGCACCTCTACTACCTTGGCGTATCATCTGCTTCTCAGAGCTCGGTTGGATTTCAGCTCCCACCTGACCCAGATCTATTGGAAGTGCTCAACTATTCAAGGCTACCTTACTTCCATCCAGAGCCAAGACCACTATTAGGTCCTTGTTACATCTTCCAACCTTAAAATCAAAGTTTCTCCCTTTGTTTTCCAAGCAACTTAAGCAGTTAAAGGAGAATATAGTTGTGACCCATAGCAATGGTCTATTCTAGAGACCTGAGGAGTTCCAAGATGCAAAAGGAAGGGGAGGTCAAAGGGAAATCAAAAACTTGGGAGTTGACCAGAGAGTGGAGGAAAGAGAGCAGTTAAAATGATCCAGGTCTTCATGAGGGAAGGGAGTGGTGTGGGGTCACATGGAAAGTCTCTGGAAAGCTGAGAAATTAAGCCCCACTTTGGCAGCTGCTTTAAAGACCTGAGTTAGCTGGACAAGTGCTCTTTGCGTGACATTTTTCATATCCCCTTCCTTCTGCCCGTATCTCCTCTGCATAGCTAAATAGATGATAGCTAGCTACCTAATTAGCTAGTTTACCTTATTTGGGAGTTTCCAGGGTTGTATTTGCTGGTGATGACTATACTGTATTTCATAGTCACCAGCAGGCATCCAACATCCATTCAACATCAGTGACTATGAAGATAAACTGATCAGTTAATCATTTTATCTAAAATCCCTGACCCATTTCTAAACCTCCTAACCCCACCTCCCAAGATAAGAAGCCTAGTGCCTGGCTTCATAGGTAGCAATCATAGAAACTATGGGAAAAACTATTAACTTTGGTAGAGCAGTGCTTTTCAACCTTAGCTGTTCACACCAAGTGATCTTGTTTAAAACAAAACAAAAAGAAATCCTATACCCCACCAATAAGATCAGGAACTCTAGGGCCAGAATCCAGGCATCAATACTTATTTACATTTTCCAGCTGATTCCAGTATGTAGTCAAGAATGAGAACTACTGCTGTAGATCATTGGTTCCAAAACAAATGCTACATGAGAATTACCTGGAGGATGTACTAAACAGTATGATGGGGCCCTACCATCAGAATTTCTCATTTGGTAGGTTTGGGGGTGAGACTTACTGTTTGCATTTCTTAAGAATACACCAGTGGTGCTAATGCTACTGGTCTGGGACATACCATGGTATTAGAGAAATAGCTCAGTGATTAGGGGCAACCCAATCACAGGCTGTGGAACAGATAAGAGATATACCCCAAGGGTTGGAGACTGAAGGTCTTAGTCTCAGACAAAGGAAGGTAGAATGACTTCAGAATATAATTTACAGAATTGCAGTGAAAGGTTTCCCTCAGAGTAAAGCCGTGTAAGAATGATGGTGCTACTCTGAATTTAAGGTATACCCCAGACTCTATAAAATGTGCCTAACGAGGAATATTGATAGAGTTATTAATTGGAAGTCTGTGCTGTACCATATTGATCCTTTAGTATATAGTTGCATCCTATATAACACAAAACTATTTAATTTGGAGATTTTAAGTGAGCTTTGGGGGAATTGCAAAGGGGAAGATTTTACTTTTAAATCAAAGGAGAAGTAAATGCTGGTTATGGGAAATAAAAAAAATATATATTATTAGGGCAAAAACCATTTACTTAAAAGTCTTCCACCATTCAAACAAAGGTTATATGATAATAATGGGCTGAGACTTTTAAAATTGCCAATACTTAAATGTTTTTGACCTACAAAAATGACAGTTATTATAGGTCAACCTACTGGTAATTTCAGTAACAATGTATGGTATATTTCATTGCAATCAGGTGAATCATTAATTTGAAACTCCATGAGCAAAGGAGAGATACCTCATTCATTTTCCTTCCTGTTGTCCCTAAAGAGTTCCTATGCCTGGTGCATGGTAAGTATTTAATAAATGTTGGTTATGTGAATAAATGATCTGAAAATAAAGTGTTTTCAGAGCATTGGAACGCCATGGATATGTACACCTGGAAGCTGCATTTGTTTGATCTTTACTTTTATGTTCTGTGTTGTTAATTTTAAAACTCTTTTGTCTATTTTCATCAATTCTTTTTTTTTTTAACTCCTGTGAGGTCACCCATCGGACCATGGACTATACATAACTGTTGTCTAGACACGAACCAGGATGCACTTTGCCCTTTCAACCCCTTCCATCCTGCAGAACCGAATCATTATTTTGCTGTTACACTTGCAATCACTGTTCAATAAAGCTTCCAGTGGACCCCCATTCACCTTTGGCAGATTTCTAGTTTCTTGTTTGAATGTCCTTCATCTTTTCATATTGTCCTTTGGCTGTATTCAATACTTAAGTGACTATTACTTTGCAATACACACACTGTAACCCCAATTTTCCATTTGTTGGAGTTTACTTTCTGAGCAAAATTGTACTTCATTATCTATTCATCTGTGAGTTGGGGTGAATATAGTATTATATCCCAATCTTAAATGGGTCACTTTTTTTTCCCTTATGCTTGAGTAGGGAATGGGAAAATAAGTTTTGGGGCTCTTTTGTAGAGATTTGGAAAGGATACTTAATCAGAACTATTAGGGTCATGGCAATTCCTCAGTGACAAGACAGGATATATACTACTTATGAAATGTAAACAAAAGGGTTATAGTCGAAAATGCCAGTGCACTATAAACTCATAGCAGGTAAAAATCATATGTGATTCAAAGAACTCATTGCTATGCATAACAATGCTGTCTAGCTCGGTATTCTAGTCCCTTATTTACCACAACACATGTGCTCAGAAGAAATAGTTTGTATAATAAATAAATTTATATGAACTGAATCATATTTTAGTGTTACAGAAAAGCATAGCTAAAAATTAAAGAATGCATTTAAATAGCATTTTAGCGTTTATGAGGGGCTTTACTATATATGCCATTGGATTCTCAGTTTTAAAAAAAAAAAAACTGTGAGGGAGATAAACCAAATGGCAGTAAGTCCACATATTACGGCCAGGTTAAACTATATGACTTGCCTAAGTTCACACAATAAGTTGCAGAGGTCAGTTATTAACACAAGGTTTGAAACTAAAATTAAATGTTTTATATTTCTCTGTTTCAGGTTGCAAGCATCCACAGTTTAACTTTTTAATTTACATAATCATGCCGGTTTTGACCCAGTATCCTTTTATTTAAGTATCTCTCCTACAGATTTGGTTATATTTCCTACAAATTATGCCTAAATGATCTACATCAAGACTGAATTAGCGACTGGCATAATTCTGCCTCTGAGATTTTAGATTTACAGAATGGATTCACATGGCATTTTACTCAATTGTAAAAAAGCTGCCTATATATTTTTGGTATGTAACTCTCAGGGAGCAACATGGAGACAGGGCCTTCTAGGGCCCTGTGATGTGACCCTGGCCTTATAACTCTGAAATTCTAACGAAAATTGTCTACTCTAGAGACCATATGTTTATAATGGGGAATCTTCTACTCCATTATTTGTTCTTTAATGTGAACATCTTTAGCTGGAGCTGAGTATAGCATGAATGCCTCATAACAAATTCAAGTAGAACGGAGAATTAACAGCAAAAGCAATTGATCACTTCTCAGTGTTTACCATGGCACACAACTTTCTCTGTGATCGGGCCCTTGCCTACATTTCCAACTTGGTTATAGACACAAAGACAGCGCAAATGATAGGTAAGGAAACTTAGGTAATCTTAAAAGCTGCTTGTCAATGTCCTAATGGACTTCAGATCTCTTGCCATTCACCGGTAGGGAATCAGAAATTTTCACAATTCCACATTTCTTAAAAAATAAGAACAGCGGTAGTCCCTCTTAGTCTGCAAATATTCAAGGAAATAGTATCATAGAAAGACATAAAAAAGTAGAATACAAGAACTGTAATAAATTTTAAAAATAATCTCACCCCAAAGCTCATTTTAGATGTGGAAAACCTGAGAATTGAAGAGTGAAATGGAATTGTCCAAGGAATAGATGTTCTAATATTAAATGCAATTAATATTGAAATATTTCCAACTAAACAACAGGTACTGTGTTAGGCAAGGTCATAGTTGTTATTTCATTTAATCTTCAGCATGACTGTAAAAGTGGGAATTTGTATCTTCACCTGACAGATTCAGCAGTGTTAATTAGTTTTCTTCAAATTGTACAGTTAGTGAGTGACAGAATGCCCCAGATTCATACTTTCACTTAGGTGAAAGCAGAGCCAATAGTATTGATCGAATTAATCAAGGGTTTTTCAGAGCTGGCAATAAGCACAGTTTAGGTCATATCTTTTCTAAAATTCTTAAATGACCATGTATATTAATATAAACAACATTTCATTATCCAATTTTGAAATGTATTTTTCCTATTACTAAGGTAAATATTTTTTCTCTTCCAAGAAGGTTTCCTTCCTTCTTTTGTGCTGAGGTTTCATCCACATCTAGCTAGGGCTCTGGCCATTGGAATAAAATCTACTACTATATTGGCTCACAATATTGTGCAGTGACTGGAAATGCAGTAAAAGAAGCATCTTCAACTCAGGAATCTTAATATCCATCTTTCTGCCCTCCTCATTCATTGACCAGAGAGAGAGGTCTGTCAAGAATATTGATGCTATCAAATTTAAGAGGATAGAAATTATTTCAAGCATCTTTTCTGACCACAATGGCATGAAACTAGAAATCAACCACAGAAACAGAAATGAGAAAAAATGATTACATGGAGACTAAACAACATGCTAATAAAAGAAACAATGGGTCAATGATGAAACCAAGGGAAATTTAAAACGACCTTGAGACAAATTACAGTGAAAATACAACTATATAAAAATCTATGGGATATAGCAAAAGTAGTCCTAAGAGGGAAGTTCATAGTGATATGGGCCTTCTTCAAAAAATAAGAAAATTCACAACTAACAAACTAACCTACCATCTAAAAGAATTATAAAAAGAAGAACGAATAAAATCTAAAGTCAGCAGAAGTAAGGACATAATAAAGATCAGAGAGGAAATAAATAAAATAGAGATTAAAAAAATAGAAAAAAAATCAATAAAACCAAGAGAGGGTTCTTTGAAAAGGTAAACAAAATCGACAGACCTCTGGCCAGCCTCACCAAGAAGAAAAGAGAGAGGACCCAAATAAACAAAATAAGAAATGAAAGAGGAGAAATATCAATAGATACTGCAGAAATACAAGAAAAACCATAACAGAATACTATGAACAATTATATGCCAACAAATTGGACAAACTAGAAGAAATGGACAAGTTTCTAGAAACATACAGCTCACCAAAACTGAATCAAGAAGACATGGATAATTTGAACAGAACAATCAAAGTGGTATAGAGTGGCCATATCTCAACATAATAAAAGCTATTTATGACACACCCACAGCCAAAATAATACTCAAAGGCATCCCACTAAAATCTGGAACAAGACAAGGATGCCCACTCTCACTACTTCTATTCAACACAGTATCGGAATTTCCAGCCACAGCAATCAGAGAAGAAAAAGAAACAAATTGTATCCATATTGGAAGGGATGAGGTAAAATTTTGTTCTATACAGATGACATAATATTATATATGGAAAATCCTAAAGGTTCCACACAAAAACTACTAGAACTGATAAATGAATTCAGCAACGTAGCAGGACAGAAGATTAACATACATAAATCTGTTGCATTTCTTTACACTAGTAATTAAATATTAGAAAGGAGAAGTAAAAAATAAACCCTTTTAAAATTACATCAAAGAGTGAAATACTTAGGAATAAACCTGATCAAGGAGGTGAAAGACTTATATGCTGAGAGCTATAAAACATTAATAAAGGAAACTGAAGATGATTCAAATAAATAGAAAGATATACCATGCTCTTGGATTGGAAGAATTAATACTGTTAAAATGGCTATACTACCCAGAGCAATCTACAGATTTAATATGATCCCTATCAAATTACCCACAGCATTTTTCACAGAACTAAAACAAATAATCCTAAAAGTTATATGTAACCATAAAAGACCCAGAATTGCCAAAGCAATCCTGAGGAAAAAGAACAAAGGTACAGGCATAACACTCCCAGATATCAGACAATACTACAAAGCTACAGTAATCAAAACAGTATGGTACTGGCACAAAAACAAACATATGGATCAATGGAACAGAATAGAGATCCCAAAAATATACACACACACCTACAGTCAATTAATTTTTGACAAAGGTGGCAAGAACGTACAATGGAGAAAATGCAATCTCTTCAGTGAGTGATGTTGAGAAAGCTGGACAGCTGCATGGAAATCAACAGTTAGTACACTCCTCACACCACAGATGGAAATGAACGCAAGATGGCTTAAATGCTTAAATATAAGACATGATACCATAAAACTCCTAGAAAAGGATATAGGCAAAACATTCTCTGACATAAATCATAGCAATGCTTTTTTTTTTAATGTCAGTCTCCCAAATAAAAGCAAAAATAAAGAAATGGGATCTAATCAAACATAAGTTTTTGCACAGCAAAGGAAACCATAAACAAAATGAAAAGTCATCCTACAGACTGAGAGAAAATATTTGCACATGATGCATTGGCAAGGGCTAAATTTCCAAAATATACAAAAAGCTCATACAATTAAATAACCACAACAAAAAAAACCCGATGAAAAAATGGGCAGAAGATCTAAACAGAGATTTCTCCAAAGGAGACATACAGGTGGCCAATAGGCACATGAAAAAATGTTTAACATTACTAATTATTAGAGAACTGCAAATCAAAATTACAATGAGGGATCACCTCACACCAATCAGAATGACCGTCATTAAAACGTCTACAAATAATAAATTCTGGAGAGGGTGTGGAGAAAAGGGAACCCACCTACACTGTTGGTAAGAATGTAAATTGGTACAGCCACTATGGAGAAGAGTATGGAGGCTCCTTAAAACACTAAAAATAAGAGTTGCCATATAATCCTGCAATCCCACTCCTGGGCATATATCTGGAGAAACTCTAATTTGACAAGATACATGCACCCCAATGTTCATGCAGAATTATTTACAATAGCCAAGACATGGAAGCAACCTAAATGTGTGTGTGTGTGTGTGTGTGTGTATATATTTATATATATATATATATATATATATATATATATATATGTTATCAAGTATAGTTTGCTATTTCTATCTTCTTCTATTGAGCTTTTTTTCCCCTCAGTGCTTAACATAATATTCCATCTTCAGACTGACTCATCTGCCCATTACTGAAGCTCAGCCACTTGTGGAGTAAAATGTATTAGTCCTATAGGAGAGTATCCACAAAGCATAGCCAGAAAATGACATGTATCTCTGGAGGTTGATAAGGACCCCAATAAGGTGAATAAAACTAGCATTATGTAGTTTATATACTAAATTTAGCTTATTCATATCCCATCCACAACCCTATCAAGAAGATAATTTTTTATTTGGATCGTACTATGTACCAAGCACCGTTATAAATGCTAAACAGGCATTGACTTTTTTCATTTTAAATAGTACTAAAAGCTTTATAAACAACTACAATTAGGGCAGTGATCTTCAAAACTGTCTACATTTTAAAGTCGTTTAGCTTGTAGTAGCAGCATATAACATTTTTTTTTTTTTCTTGAACTGTTTCCAAGTGAAAGCACACCTCAAAATCTTGTTTAACTATAGTTTGGGTTTTATATTACTTGGGATTAGTGTTGGCTGGATTATCTTCTAAAAGACAACAGGCAAGAGTTGTCAGTGGTAATCACAAGGAATCATAGAAAGTGAACAGTATAAGGAGATTTAATGTTATTTATTCCAGCAGTGTTTCCCCTCCTGCATTGCAGATAGGGAGGCTGAAACCTAAGAGAAGTGATATGGTTTAAGCTACATAGCTGGTTAATGGCTACGTCAGTGTTCAAATTCAGTCCTTTTATTTCCCATTCCCATAATCCTTCCACAATAATGCAAAATAAAGTCCCCTTTGTCAATTACAGAAAACAATAAAACAAAACAGAAACCCAGGCATGCAAAATCTATGAAGTTGAAAGAGACCTGGTTTTACTCTGCAAAGTACTACTTTGATACAGCCAAACTATTCAATGACAGCATCCTAGATGACAAACTCTACAACACTTCACTCTTGCCTATAGTGAAATATCGAAACCCCATATTATGGGTTAGAAAGCTCTTAACTATCTGATCCGTGCTTACCTTTCAGCCATATACTACTGTGGCTCTTCATCTCAAAATAAATATTCTGGTAGCAGAATTATTCAACTCAACCCCTAATTGCCATTCTTCTTTCATTTTTTATCCTCATCCATACACATACACACTGAACCCAGAAATTGCACTTTTACATTCAAATGATTTATTGTCTTATTTATTTAAATATATATATATTAGAATTTACATATATTAAATTGTATATTTATAATTAACTTATATATAAATATATTTATATTCTTATAAAGAAATACATATTTCTTTTAAAATATGTGTATATTCTAGGAAACCTATTTATCTTCTATAAGACCTGTTTTAGAGTAGTGCTGATAAATGTTCACTCAGTGAACTGATGAATTTGGCATTGGGACACACAATACACAAAATTCAGTTAAGTTCTTCCATCCAACTACAATTCCATTTCCCATTATGTACCACCTTGTCTCTACATAGAAATTTCTTCTCCCTGACAGACTCTGGAAAAATTCTCTATGTTAGAGATATACATCTAATGAAAAATAATCTCTATATACTTTCAATTTCTTCCTATCCTAAACGATACTAAAGTATCAGGAAATATATGCAGCAGGCTCCTAAAGTGAATGCAGGTTTCTGAGAAAGCTCTGTTTCTTGGGAGTACTCACTATCCATTTTTTATATAAGCAAAGAAAAACTGTGGTTCTCACCACTAAAATTAAAAATGCTATACACATTGCAGAGTGAAACCTAGGAAGAATCAGAGAGAATCTAATCTAGTGTGCAGTGCGAGCAGTAGACAATGTTATTTCCAACAAATTAATTTAATTGGTTCTACAATAGCAAGAGGAAGTAGCCGGGTGCAGTTAGATGTCCCCTTGGGAGCACAGCTGAAAGTGGCTCAGAGAATACACAGGAAATCTACTGTAGATCAAATGTTCTTATAGAACTCAGCCCTTACTGTGTTACCTAATTTCAATAAAATTTTACATCCAAATGACTTATGTTGTTTTATTACTTCTTTAAAAAAATACTTACACAATGCATTTAGTCAAATACACTCTTTTATAATACTTTAGGAAAATTTGTTAATAGGACACAATATCAACTGGCTAATATGATAAAAAAAAGTCCTGCCTACATAATTTGGAACTGCCAGATAAATTTATCTAAACTATAGCAATTTTTGAAATTTAAAGGATATGTAAGAGTTTGAAAGGTTATGTAATCATGAAAGCTAATGATTACAGTAGGAACTAAGGTTTTCGTTTCACTTAAAAGTATTTTAAAAATTTTTCTATAATGAACCTATGTTACTTTTGAAATAAAAAAAGCACTTATTATTTTTCAATCTTGTAAGTGCTTTGAAAGAGAAAAGTTTAAGGTAAACCAGAAGCTAGAAGGAGAAAACTGTCAGATGTAATCAGTAAAGGCTATAAGATTGTGCACCAGCTAGTACTACAGATGGAGGGGAAAATATTCCAAGCAGAAGCAATAGTGTTAGCAAATATTCAATATTATATATATGAGTGAGTTCATATGAATTAATGAACAATGTTGTGAATAGTAATTGTCTATTTTAGTAAAAAGAAATACTTTAGACATAATTGAGAAAATAATGAAAAGTGCTTTCAAAATATGAATACCTTTTAAAGTAGGCATTCTGATTTCTACTTTTATATATATTGATGAATGTGAAGTAACCTGAGAGAGAGGTAGTATTTTGTCTCTTTTACAAATAAAGAAATGGATAATATAGGATTTACAATGATTTATTCTTTCATTCATTTAAAATGTTTTCATTGGGAACTTACAGTGTGCCAGGCAGTGTTTTGTTTGCTGGAGAACCAGAAACAAAACTGATAGTTTCGGGGTTTCCCTGGTGGCGCAGTGGTTGAGAGTCCGCCTGCCGATGCAGGGGACGCGGGTTCATGCCCCCGTCCTGGAAGATCCCACATGCCGCGGAGCGGCTGGGCCCGTGAGCCATGGCCGCTGAGCCTGCGCGTCCGGAGCCTGTGCTCCGCAAGGGGAGAGGCCACAACAGTGAAAGGCCCTCGTACCACAAAAAAAAAACCAAAAAAACAAACAAAAAAAACTGATAGTTCCTGCCTTTATAGGAGAGTCTCTGTCCTATAGGAGAGAGTTTCAGTAGTGGGATCTGAGAATTTGTATTTCTAACCAATCTCCATGTGATACATTTATGCTGGCCTGCGGATCACGCTTAGCCAAAGGAAAAACCCATGTAAATAAAGCCTAATGAACAATGGGAATGGAGAAGCAGATGAAATGAGAGAGATAGGCAGGAGCTCCCCAGGCGTTTAAAGGGTTATATTAATAATTTGGTACTTTATCTTTGAGGACAGCCATTGAAAGCTGTTAAGGGAGTTTTAGGTAATGATGATAGGAGAGATTAGTGTTTTTAAAAAATATTACTTTGGAGTCCCAATCAAGATGGTGGAGTAGGAAGATGCTAAGCTCACCTCCTCCCATTGACACATCCAAACTACAAATATACATAGAACAACTATCTCTGAGAATGACCTGATGACTAGCAGAACAGATTTTCCACAGTTAAAAATATAAAGTAAAGGCCACATTATGACAGGTAGGAGGGGCAGAGGTGCATTCTAGTCAGAACCCACACCCACAGTGTGGAGACCCATCAGCAGGAGGAATATCACAATAACAACAGAGGTCCCTGCTGAGGAGCAAGGAGTTCAAACCCTATGTTGGGCTAACAAGCCCAGGGGAACTGCACCAGGCAGATGAGCCCCGATAATAACGCATGGCTTTGAAAACCAGAAGGTCTTGTGTCTGGGAGAGGTGGAGGGCTGTGGGAAACAGACTGCTCTTGAAGGACTCATGCACAAACTCACTAGTTTCCAGTCCCAGCACAGAGGCAGCAGCTTGAAAAGTGTCTGAGTTATACAAGAAGATCCATGGACTAACTTGAGAGCGTGTGCCAGAGAGGCAGGGGTCTGGTGGAACTTTCTCCTGGGAGAGAAGTGCTGGTGGTCCATTTTAACTAGCTGGTCCAGTGCTGCCTGATGCCATTTCTGTCACTCTCCATCAAAGTAGCTAAAATCATGTGTCCCAACCCAGAATTCCCCTGAGAAACTTCCCAGCCCAACCTGCCCCTACTGGCTGGCCCCTAAAAAGTGGTTCCCACCCCGTTCTACACAGCAGATGACACCAGCCAATAACAGTGCCCCTCCAAAGAGGGTCCCCCTCTGAGGAACCAAACCTGTGTGCCAGTGTATCTGAAGCAGTGGTGGCTGGGCCTCACAGCCAGCTGGCCTGGGGGCAAACTTGACCCACCCATTCAGCAATCAAGGTCCAGCCACAACAGGAGGGCAAATGCAACCCCCACAGGAGACAGCCCTGGAGCATCTGGCTCTGGGGACTAGGGAGCATTGTCACACTGGGCTCAAAAGGACACCTTCTACATAAGGCCATTTTTTCAAGACCAGAAAACATAGCTGATATGTTGGATTGGTCAAAAAGCTCCTTCGGGTTTCTCTGTAACATCTAACAGAAAAGCTCGAAGGAAGTTTTTGGCCAAACCAATACCTAATACATACAAATAAAGACAGAGAGTTAGGCAAAATGAGGAGACAAAGGAATACCTTCTGAACTAAAGAACAAGACAAAAACTCAGGAAAAGGACAAAACAAAATGGAAATAAACAATTTATTCTGGAAAGAGTTCAAAGTGATGGTCATAAAGATGCTCACCAAACTCAGGAGAAGAAAGAGTGAACTAAGTGAGAACTACAAAAAATGAAACAGAAAATATAAAATAAGAACCAGTCGGATTGTAAGAATATACTAACTGAAATGAAGACTACACTAGAGGCAATCAACAGCAGACAGCAAATTAGAGGATGCAGAAGAATGGATCAGCAACCTGAAAGGCAGGGCAGTGGAAATCACCCAAATGGAATGGCAAAAAGAAACAAGAATTTTTAAAAATGAAGATAGTTTAAGAGACCTCTGGAACAATACCAAGCTCACTAACATTCACATTATATGGGTCCCTAAAAGAGAAGAAAGAATAAAAGGGACAGAAAACCTATTTGAAGAAATAAGAGCTGAAAACTTCCATAACCTGGGGAAGGAAAAATACACCCAAGTCTAGGAAGCACAAAGAATTCCAAAGAAGATGAACCCAGAGACCCACACCAAGATACATTAAGATTAAAACATCAAAAGTGAAAGAGAAAGAGAGCATCTTAAAAGCAGCAAGAGAAAAAACAGTTATGTACAAGGGAACCACATAAAACTATAAGCTGATTACTCAACAGAAACTTTATAGTCCAGAAGGAAGTGGCACACCTATGTTCAAAGTGCTGAAAGAAAAAACAAACCAAAAAAAACTTACAACCAGGATACTTTGCTCAGAAAGGTTGTCATTCAGAACTGGAGAGACAAAGAGTTTCCCCAAATAACTATTAGAATTAATAAATTCAGTAAAGTTTCAGAATAGAAAATTAGTGTACAGAAATAGGTTGTGCTTTTATACAGTAACAATGAACTATCAAAAAATGAAATTGGGGCATCCCTCGTGGCACAGTGGTTGAGAGTCCGCCTGCTTATTCAGGGGACACGGGTTCATGCCCTGGTCCGGGAGGATCCCACATGCCACGGAGCGGCTGGGCCTGTGAGCCATGGCCACTGAGCCTGCGCGTCCGGAGCCTGTGCTCTGCAACGGGAGAGCCACAACAGTGAGAGGCCCATGTACCGCAAAAAAAAAAAAAAAAAAGAAAAAAAAAAGAAATTAAGAAAACAATCCCATTGACAACTGCATCAAAAAGAATAAAATACCTTGCAATAAATTTAACAAAGGAAATAAAAGTCATGTACTCTGAAAACAATAAGACATTGATGAAAAAAATTGAAGATGACACAAATAAGTGGAAAGATAAACTGTGCTAATGGATAAGAAGAATTAATATTGTTAAAAGGCCCATATTAACCAAAACAATCTAAAGATTCAATGCAATGTTATCAAATACCAGTGACCTTTTTCACAGAACTGAAACAAATAATTCTAAGATTTGTTTGCAACCAGAACAAAACATGAACATCCATAGCAATATTAAGAAAGATAAACAAAGCTGGTGGTGTGATGCTCCCTGATTTCAAACTATAGTAGAAAGCTACAGTAATCAAAGCTATATAGTATTGGCACAAAAGCAGACAAATAGATCAATGAAACAGAATAGAGTCCAGAAATAAACCCACACTTAATAGTGAATTAATTTATAACAAAGGAGCTAAGAATATACAGTGGGGATGACTGTCTCTTCAATAAATGGTGTTGAGAAAACTGGATAGGTACATGAAAAAGGATGAAAGTGGACCATGTTTTTATACCATATAAAAAATAAACTTAAAATGAATTAAATACATACATGTAAGACCTGAAACCATAAAACTTCTAGAAGAAAACATAAGCAGTAGGCTCTTTGACATTGTCTTAGAGATATTTTTTGGTCTGTTCCCTCAGACGAGGGTGACAAAAGCAAAAATAAACAAATGGACTACCATCAAACTGAAAGTTTTTCACACACCAAAGAAAATCATCAACATAAAGAAAAGACAACCTGCTGAATGGCAACACAATTCTATATTGAAAAAAAAAAAACAAAAAACAAGAAAAACTACAAACAATTCAATTAAAAATGGGCAGAGGACCTGAATAGACATTTTTACAAGGGAAACATAGAGATGGTGAACAGACATATAAAAAGGTGATCAACATCACTAATTATCAGGGAAATGCAAATCAAAACCATAAGATATCACTCTACATCTGTCAGAATAGCTATCATAAAAAAGACAACATATAACAAGTGTTGACGAGGATGTGGAGAAAAGGGAACACTCATGCACTGTTGGTGGGAATGTAAATTGGTACAGCCACTATGGAAAATAATGTAGAGATTTTTCAAAAAATTTACTTATATGTATAATCTAACAAACAAACATTCAAAACAAAACAAAAACAGATTTATAGATACAGAGAACAACCTAGTGGTCTCTAGAGGGGAGATGGGTAGGAAGTTGGGTGAAATAGATGAAGTGGATCAAGAGGTACAAACTTCCAGTTATAAAATACATAAGTTATGGGAATATAAAGTACAGCATAGGAAAATAGTAAATAATATTGTAACTATTTGTATGGTGACAGAAGGTTATTAGACTTACTGTGGTGATCAATGCATAATGTATATAAATGTTGGATAGCTGTGTTGTACACCTGAAACTAATACAATGTTTTATGCCAATGGTACTTCAATTAAAAAATAAATAGAAAAAAAAATTTTAATAAAGCTAATTACTTTTATTGTAATGTAGTGAGTGGACTGGAGAGAGGCAAGTTCAGACGCTGAGAAAACAATGAAGAGGTTACACAGCAGTTGAGAAATGATGGCATCTTGGACTAGAGTAAAAACAAGAGAGTTGGAAATTGGATGGTTGTGACATCTCAGTTTCTAAAGCTAGAAAATTATAGATGTATTGTTTGAAGCCAATTTTCTGACTGTATTTTTGAAGCCCTATTGAGTTGCTATTAAGGTATAGTCCACCTCATTGCTAGCAAGAGCAACAGCACCTGAGAACTTGCTAGAAATGCGGACTCTCAGGCTTCACCTCAGAC
The DNA here is from genome assembly GCF_951394435.1 of Stenella coeruleoalba. Classification (NCBI taxonomy): domain Eukaryota; kingdom Metazoa; phylum Chordata; class Mammalia; order Artiodactyla; family Delphinidae; genus Stenella; species Stenella coeruleoalba. Next base: position 58,003,734 of record NC_137154.1, read on the forward strand.
CTAATAAATTAGAATCTGTACTCAAAAATGATTCCCACTGCTATATTTAAAGTAGATAACCAACAAGGACCTACTGTATAGTACAGAGAACTCTGCTCAATGTTATGTGGCAGCCTGGACGGGAGGGGAATTTGGGGTAGAATGGATACATATATATGTATGGCTGATCCGCTTTGCTGTGTACCTGAAACTATCACAACATTGTTAATCGGCTATACTACAATATAAAATAAAAAGCTTAAAAAAAAAGATTCCTAGGTGATTCACATTAAAATATGTAAAACACTACTGTACCATAAAACAGCTATCTCCCATCTTACAAATTTAGATAATATATGCTTTTGAATGGCAAAATTTATAAATGAAATCCAAAGTCTTCCCTTCCAAAGACTGTCTAGAATTCTTTGTTAGGATATGCATATTAGTAAAAAATGATGCTGCAGAAATACATAGATATTGAATTCATTGATAATAATTATATATCTTAAAAGGCAAATGACATTTGAGTTAAGGATTATAATCTCTGTTAAATTAAATTTTCTGGGTTTTATTTATTTTTCTATCCATAACGAAGATACACTTAGAACAGAGGAAAATGGTTTATGAAACAATTTTACTAACTCTAAAAATTTCTTTATAGAATTGGTAAAGCTGACAGTGTTGGAATAATAATATGAGGGGGAGTAAAATTTGAGGATTCAAGGTATTCTTTATACCTTTAAATATTGGCAATTTAAAATTTACAGCAATTCAATTTGTTGTTTTAAAAAAGGAATAAAATACTAGGCAATCTTCAACTTTCATATTATGATAAATGTTCACAAGCCAAACAAAAGATTTATAGATTCTAATAGGTGTTCCATTCCCAATCTGCTAAAACCAATTACAAAATCCCAAGTGGCAGCTCATCTTTTAGGAACATTGTTTAATGTTATATTTCTAACACTTTGCACTTTAACCCACTTCCTTTGTAATTGAACACATAATTGATTAGGCTTAAGGCCAGTGAGCTCCTGATAGAAACTAAAGTTGAGGCAAGCCTAATTATCTCCATCTTGCCTTAATTGTATTGAGTTTATGAAACCTATGCTTACCTTCACCACACTCAGAAATTTCATTTTTACCTGTTCCATCCATTTGTGAAAAACAGTAAAGGCAGAGTGAATAAAATGTTAAAATATTTCCACAAATGGATATTGCTTTACAAGCAGAGGTGGTTGCTGGATGGATTGAGGTATTCTTCCTAAACTGATGTAGTTTGAAGTTGGTACAGAAAAATGGTTTAGAGGGTCTTGATGTATAATGCATGAAAATGCAGAATGTGCAAAATTTGAATGAACAAAACTCGGTAACTGTCTGCCTAAGCCTTAATTTATTCCAACAAATTAGTATTGAGGGTCCATTTTCCAACTAGTATTTTGTATTGAGGCACTACACTGAGTAATAAGACCTACCTGGTCCTCAATAGATACTGTTTTGGGAAAGAAAAAATGGAACATAGTCCCAAGTGACCGTATTACATAAATACATTTGAAAGAAATCGGGAAGGCATTGAAGAGGAGGTAACATTTTAAGACTTCGGATTTCAATAGAAATAAGGAAGTACATGCATTTCAAACAAGCAAAACATAATAAACAATAATTTAAAAGTGGAGAAACAGTATATTTATGATAAAATACAAAGCATAAAAATTGTCGACCATCAGAAAATTATAGCTAACAATTATTAAATATTTGTTATTGTCATTACCTCTTATAGGAATCACTGCATTTAATCTTTATAACAACCCTAAGGGGTGTTTCACTTTCTCTATTGAACAGGTTAAAAAAAACTGTAGCTAAGAAAAATAACTTGCCCAAGGACACATATCTAGAGCACGGGAGTGGGGAACTGGACCATTGTCTGTGTAAGGGTACACTTTCTCACCTCCTTACTAAACAATGCTTGTGGTATGTTGTTTAATAAAACTAGATGTGTATGGGTAAATAAGACTAGAAAGATTAGGTCCTGGTTTTTAAATTCTCTGATTTTTCTGAGTTATTTATATAAATAATGTTGCAAGACTTAAGACATCACCATCTCTATCCTACCTGACTCCATCTTGTACAGCCCACTGTTTCCTTTCTCTATTGCTTTTTTTTCCCAGTGTAGTATATTTATCAAATAAGTGATTCTTCCAAATTATGCTGTGGGTATAAACAGTTTAATTTATGTCCATATCTTCAACATGGCTAGGCTAGGCGTCATGTGGCCTAGGTCATGTAGTCTGTCAATAAATAAATAAATGTGAACAGGAATTAAATTCCGCTTTGAAATATGTGTCATTATGCCATAAAGATTACTCCCTTGGTGTTTAAAAAGCCCTATGCATTCTAGGATACCACATCTCTATCTGTTAACAGTTATATTTTCTGAGCAGCAGCATAACATGGAGATCATCAACAATACATTTATGAGGAGGTGTTGCACATTTAGTATAAAATAACCAGGTAACAGCCTAAATTCTCATTTGAAAAATCAATTCCCAGTTGTCTTTTAAAATTCATATCGGAGGGCTTCCCTGGTGGCGCAGTGGTTGAGAGTCCGCCTGCCGATGCAGGGGACGCAGGTTCGTGCCCCGGTCTGGGAAGATCCCACATGCCGTGGAGTGGCTGGGCCTGTGAGCCATGGCCACTGAGCCTGTGCGTCCGGAGCCTGTGCTCCGCAACGGGAAAGGCCACAACAGTGAGAGGCCCGTGTAATGCAAAAAAAAAAAAAAAAAAAATTCATATTGGAATACAAAGTTTGAGGATTACATAGAAAATCAAACCAAAACGCACAACCCTTTATGCTCAGGAGACAAAATTAGCAAATAACTACCATTCATCAAAGTGATTTACATACTTTACTAGTCCGGAGGTGGTTAACATTACAAACATTCTGACAATTTATTTTCTTTAGGGATGGTGACACAGGTACCTGTGGATGAGTTGAAGCTAGACTATTAATAGCTTTGTTCTTCCCCTTTTAGGAGTTCACACAAACTCTGTAGGCCTCATGTTGTTGGACCACATTTTAGAGAAGATCTTTTTATAATCATGGCTATTTGGTGTACTGAGAACTAATTACCTTGGCTAGAATCTGAAATACCAAACCTTCCTTCAAGTAAAGACTATCTGAGCCAGATCTAATTACCAGAGAACAACTGCACCTTCAACTGAGCCATCCTAATATACCTTTAATTTTATACACCTTCCCCCACAATGATGGGTGGTGTAATGATTCTCTCAAAGGTTATTACTAAATGCTAACGAGCAATGGTTTGGGAAAGGCAGTAACGTCATGATGTCAATTGAGAAGCCAGTACCTGGTGAATTGGTCTCTGCTTTCAAAGGACAGTCTGCCTACTTCATAAAGTGAGAAATATGCTTAAATCTCTTGAGGTCGGTTATTGCTGTAAGCCGAAGGCTGGATATGCTTTGCTTCTGCTTGAAAAAAATAGAATGAAAGAGAAGAAGTGACAGTAGTTTGCCTTTGGGTAACTTACAGAGAGATTTTCTTTCAGTCACCGTGTTAATCAACCTCAGGGGATTGGAACCTATTTCTCACCAGGCATCATTCTCACAATGATCCTGTCAGGTCAAAGTAGCCATTTCACAGATGAAGTAAATGAGGCTTAGAAAATGAAATGCCTTCCCAAGGACACAGATCTAGGGAATGTCAAAGCAAGAATTCTAACCCAGGATGATCTATTTCTAAGGCCTATGTTAACCTCACTAGGCAACAGTGAGTTACTGAGCTCAGTGAAACAAAGGAGTGCTAAGGACGCCTTGTGTCCTATCTGTTGTGTGAATATTGTCAGCAAACATTCATGTACCATGTTTATTTGTGCTTTACAACCCTGTCAGGAAGTAGTTAGGGAATAAAGTAGTTAGGGAATGAAGAATGAGAAGGACAATGAGGGTCAGAGACACTAAGGGGAGTTTCCAATGTGACGCAGCCAATTAGTGGTAGAGCCATGATTCGAGAATGAGGACTTAACATCAAATGATGCTTTCCAGCACAACAAATACCGCCTCTTTGAGAGATAAAGCTGATGTTTATAGCCTCAAAATGCATATGCATTTATGAAACAGACTAATCAAAGAACAAAACGTTTTTGTTTGGCAAAATAAATCTTGTGAATATCTACAAGAATATCTACAAAATGGTGCTTGGTCAAGTCAACTGTTGATTAATTCATCAATAAGTTTTTCAACAGATGTGATAGATATAGGAGAAGTGGCATTCTTTTCCTGCCCAAAACTTATCACCAAGAAAACCACATCAATGCTCAAGACCTTAGCTTTCTCATCTGTAAAGGTAGAGACTATAAGGCGTTTGTGTTCACAACATAAGATTAAGAAAGAACTAAAAATAGTCACAAAATATTTGATGAATTTTAAATGATCATATTTATATGGCTTATTTAGACTCTTGTTTGTTTTCTGCCAAAACTTTTAAAATAATAGACTAGCACATAAATTGCATGCACACACATACACACAAACACGCACTACACTTGTTAGTGTTTCTGTTTATAAAATATACAAATACCATGTTTTCCCAAATTGATATTCAAATGCATCATTAAAGTTACAATTAATAACATTTTAGTGAATATTTCATAAATTTTAGTTATTAACTAACTTTTGAGAGAAGATCAGGTAGTGTATGAAAATCTTACTCTGATTTGGTTTTCTCTTTGGGAAATCAAAGGCAGAATGTAAATATTGCTATGTTTTGGATCCATAGCTACAATACATAGAACAGTAGTTTTGCATCTGTCATACTACCCATTGAGGATCATTTTCTTATTTTTTTTTAAATTTATTTATGTATATTTTTATTATTTTGGCTGCGTTGGGTCTTCGTTTCTGTGCAGGGGCTTTCTCCAGGTGTGGCGAGCGGGGGCCACTCTTCATCGCGGTGCACGGGCCTCTCACTATCGCGGCCTCTCTTGTTGTGGAGCGCAGGCTCCAGACGCGCAGGCTCAGTAGTTGTGGCTCACAGGCCCAGTTGCTCCACGGCATGTGGGATCGCCCCAGACCAGGGCTCGAACCCGTGTCCCTTGCACTGGCAGGCAGATTCTCAACTACTGCGCCACCAGGGAAGCCCCCAAGGATAATTTTCTGATTGCTTTTTATGCCTCTTTAAGAAAGGAACATTGTTGAGATAATTCTATTTGGAATTCTTCACCCCACCTCTGAGTGGGAATAAGTTGTTTGGGGATAAAGACCTGATTCTAACATAACAGCTTTGGGGAGGGAGGTAGTAAATAGGTGGTCCTTCTCAGATAAGTAGAAATGGGAGATACTATAAAGACTATCCTAAGTTTTGAACACAGAGCTGCTGCTTCAGTAGGCATGAGACACATACTGTTCAGGAGGAAACTTCCAGAAGTTTCCATGAGTCTCCAGCAATTTCAGGAAATGGAGTAAGATGACTCATGCAATTAGCCTAAGACCAGGTCAAAGTATGAGAGGACCTGTAAAAAATCCTTTCCACCAAAGGAGAAGGAACACAGTGGGTGGCAGGTCTATAGTTTCCTTTTATTCTAGTTGACAGTATATGGGTCTTCCTTTTTTTTTTTTTTAAGAGCTCAATGCTACCAAGTGCTAAATTCATCTGTAAGTGAGCTAATAGGAAATCTAAAAGGTTATCAATTATTCCAGTTAGCCCACAGAGCTCATTCTGCAGGAAACACCAATGTATCAACATGTATCAACATGTATGAGACCATACCATATTAAGTAACTTATTCAAGGACTCATAACTAGTAAGTGGCAAAGCAGAGTTTTACGGAATGCTCACCCTAAAACTGAAATTATTGATTCCCATGAAGTCCTGAGTCACAGAGAATATGACCCCTGTACGGAAGAAATGACAGTGGGCATGTTTATATCTTTAATGAATAAGGTCTAAAGTTTCCCTGTCTGGGATAGTTTATCATTAGTTCTAACTAGAATTCTCCAGATCTGTGCTGTCCCATAAGGTTGTTTCCAGCACCCCAATGGCTCTGATCACTTGAAATGTAGTGAGTCCAGATATGCTACAAGTACAAAATGTGTATCAGATTCTAAACATTTACTATGAAACAATGTATATTAATAATTTTTATATTGTTTATATGTTGAAATGATATTTGGATATATTTATTGAGTTGAAATACGTTACTAGAATTTTACCTATTTCTTTTTACTTTTTAAAAACATAACTACTAGAAAAAGTTTTTACATACATGGGGCACCTAATTGGAAGCACTGGTCTAGGTCCTGAAAGAATAGAGATAGATGACTTTTGCCTTTGAAGATGCCTTTTTTTTAGGATATGGCTGTTGCTGTGCTTGTGTTTTCTTTATTTCCTGAGCCGTGGTAAAGCCATCACCCTGGGCTTTGGGGCTGGGAAACACCTAGTTACAATTCCATTCCCTTTCGTCCTAACTAAGAATCCTTTAAAAAAGTTAGCTGTCATCTCCATGCTTCAGTATTTCATTTGAAAAATGAGAATAGTAATATCAACCCCAAATAATTGTTATGGAAATTAAATGAGATAATTCATGCAAAGTACCCGGCTCAGGGACCTGCTCCTGATACATGCTCAACAAATGTAAATGTGCTTCCTCTGTTCCTTTTTTCCCTTTCCGTGTCTGTCACTAAAGGGTACCAGAGAAGTCACCTTAATAACGCTATTTTTTTTTTTTTTTGCACCATGGACTTTTTTCTCCCTAATCTCAAATTTTCTCCTGTATCTGATTAACCCTCAAAATGATAAGAATATTGTTTTTTTTAAGGTCAGCAGCTTGGGAATGAATTTGCATCAAAGATGAAAAATATCTCCAAGTCAATTCAATTTGTAAATATTTAGTTGTCTGTGTAAACTCTGTTTTTCAATTTAGTGAACCAAATGGTAAAATTTTATGAGCAAACCAAGTTACGCATGGTATTTCTTGTTTTTAAAATAGCACAAGCTTGAAAAAAAAATGTTGCTTTTTTATTCATTTCTCTCTTCATTTCCTTCATTGCAACATCTTCCAAAGCTTGCTCAGTTTTAGAATTTGAAGAATTTTTTTTAATTTCTAAAGTTATCATAGAAAGTCTATGACTTCCTTCTGGTTGTGAGCTTGATTCTTAACTAAATGTTCATACATGTAATCATTCATTCATTCACTTGATAAATATTTACTGGATACCCATTATATGCCAGGAACTGCCTGAAATGAAGAGGATATAGCATTTAATAAATCAGATTCAGTACCTGTACTTTCAGAGCTTACATATTAGAGAGACAGACACATGTTCAATATGTAACAAAGACAAAACAATAGACAATAAGTGAGAAGACATTGGGAACTAAGGGAATATAAAAAAGGGATCTGTCCTTAGGGCCAGGAAAATAATTCCTGAAGCAGTAATGTTTAAAGTAAGACTATTGTCGACTGAAAAAAAAAAAAAAAAAGCACAACCTGAAAGTTGAGAGTAATGTTTTATTCAGCAGACAAAACTGAGGACTTAAGCCTGGGACACAGCATCCCAGAGGCTGCTCCTAAGAGGTAAGAGGGAGAGCCAGAATATATAGGGGTTTTTGCAACAAAGACCAGGTAGTTGGAATATGAAAAGATTACTGTTAATTAGAAAAAAAAAAAAAGCAGATATCTCAAGTTAAGGAATTTAGTGCTTTCCTATGTATGGGAAGATGCAAGAGGAGTCTGGGCTCACTGAAATCATTCCTTTGATAAGCACCTCAGCTATCTGGGGCCATTACTCTGTGTCTGCTCATCCTGAGTTTCCTCAGGGTGCACGGTCTGGGAAGTGGCTGCAGTGTCTGAGCTCCCTTCAGGGCTCACCATGGCAGGGGGCGTGGTGACTGTAGTGGCTGACAGCTGCAACATCCTTTGTTTCCTGACATGGCAGGCACCATTTTTAGTTCACACTATCACAAGGAAATAGGAGCTGCTGAGACAGATATTAATCTCAAACCACATCCACCGTTCCATATTCCATTGTTGTATCTTTAAAAAATAAAATAAAATTGGGTATTCTGGGAATTCACTTTTGACCTTGACAGATCAATATGAAGCTCAGGGTGATATGGAGTGTTCATATGCAATGAATTTCTCAAAAACACCAAGATGAAGCTCCCTATGAATAGCATCTTGCAGAAGTTATGATCCCAATCTTTTTAAAAAGAGGTGGATCGTCTTAGAATACTAAGTAAATATTAGAGTATTCTAAGAAAGGATATAAAATAAGCTTTCAGTGACCTGTTAAAATTATTCTTTCAATGGAATTCCAAGCATTATTCAATTTTTTATTAAGTAAATTAATTCAAAGAGACATTCCACATTTAGGAAAAAAAACTCCTCTGAGGGTCATTCTCCAAAGATTGCCTCATTGAGAACATCAGACAGTAACTCATTATAAAATAGTGGAACTTTTAAAATGTGTATCAGGTTGAAACTTACTGAACACCTACTTTATGCTGGGCACTTCTATCCTAGATTATTTTAGTGGATCCTCCTGTTCTCAAACCACCCTATAAAGAAGGAATTTGTATCCCCATTGTAAACATAAGTAAACTGAAGCTTAGGGGATAGAAATGATTTGTCAAGCTCACAGAGCAAATAAAATAGTAGGAAATGTATACACTGGCCTGTGATTTCTGACTCTCTCAATATAACAAACATTAAGTTAGCAGTGACTAAATGTAGAAGGAACTGTAAGTGGTCTAGGTTGTGCTGGTATTTAGAATGGAATCTCAGATACCATTTCCCGCAGTGAGGAGTCTTCTTTCACTAAGTGCCCCTGCATTCTAAAACTGCTCCTTGAAAACTGCCTCTTGAGAATTAAGGACATCTGCCTCAGAGGAAAGAAACACAGTTTTGGAAGACACATAATCAAATATGGTCTCTGCCTAAGGTCTTGGGATTTCCTCACTTAGGCACCTCAGGAATAACTGTAAAATGCATGCAAATCTGATCTTGTGCCAACCACCCACCTATTTTAAAACTCTGTATGTCAAAGGGGAAAGTCAAACCCCCTTGATCACCCTCCTGTCCTTCTCCCCTAACCCCACATGCAGATGCACAGACACTCAGATGCACAGGCACATACATCTTTGCTTGGCCAGCACCGCCTACCTATCCACTATATCTCAGCTTTAACAGCACTTCCTCCAAGAAGTCTAGTCTAGCCACCCAAGTAAGAATTAGATTCCTGTCCTATACACTCCTTGAGGTTCTCTTAGTTAGCCTTTATAACCTTGTATCAGAATTATATGTTTCCTGGCCTGTCTCCTCCACTGAACTGTAATGTGTAAACAGTAATAAATCCTAGTTTTATGGAGACTCAAGTATGTATACATGGGGAAGGGGCCTTTAATCAAAATAATTCAAAATTACAAATGGAAAATTAGGTGCACATGTGAATATTTAGTATGAGAAAATAAATCACATACAATTGGAAATTTTAAAAGTTGATAAATATTATAAATATCCCATACATAGAAAAATAACATGATAATTGTACTAATTAATAGCCTAACATGCCTCTATATACCTTCCTATAGACAAACTCCTCAGTCTGACCATTTCAAACCTAGTTTTTCCTCCACCATCCACATCCTTCCTGTGGCCAGCACTAATGGAAATATTTCTATTGGATAACACTAATGGACGCGCACCTTCAGATCACGTAGCCTAGTGAATTGGTACAGTGAGCAATAGGACTTCTAGATATCATTTCCAACCTGGAGTGGCGAGTCCTAGGTTAATACACACAGAAGTGACTGTGAACCACATACATCTGTCCTCCTAAATCCAAATATGTAGTATGTATGTACGTATCTTCTCTCTCTCTCTCCCTTTCATATCTCCCTCTCTCTCTCTGACACCCATTTCCCTTAACTGGATCTCCAAAATGTCCCTGTCAACTTCAGTGCCACTCTTCTTGGGAAAAGGTGTGTAGTAGGAAACCTAGAGTGTAAAGGGACACAGGTTATTATCAATGAACTTAAAATATATTAGTTTTCCAAATTTGACAAAATATGCAACCACATGACCCAACTGCTAAAGCCAGGGCCTTGGAAGGGGCCTGTGAAGATGCTTAATCTTCCTATTAGCGTACAATAAATTCACATTTGGATATGAAAGCACAAGTATTGTGTCTTTTTTTCATTTTTGAATCCCTATTCCTAGTCCTATGCCTGACATGCAGGAGGCTCTCAAAATATATTAAATGAATGATTTAAATTCAGTCATATTAGTTCTTAGTCACATCTTCATAATCCATGAATTGCTTTGTGAAATAATTAAAAATAAAATTGTGAGGTGGAAGCAGGGAACAAGCCTACATTATTAATTAAGTTATGTCCAGCTTAAAAAGTAACAACAAACTTCATCTGGTGCTACGCGTGTCATTGGCATGTAACAGGCATACCTCGGAGATACTGTGGGTTTGGTTCCAGACTACCACAATAAAGCAAATATCGCAATGAAGTGAGCCACATGAATTCACTGGCTTCCCAGAGCATAAAAGTTATGTTTATACTGTAGTCTATTAAGTGTGCAATAGCATTATGCCTAAATACAACGTACATACCTTAATTAAAAATGCAAAATAAAACAAAACAAAAATCAGTTACAATAGTAACATCAAAGGTTACTAACCACAGATCGCCATAACATATATGATAGCAATGAAAAGCTTAGAATATTGTGAAAATTATGAAAATGTCACACAGAGACATGAAGTGAGCAAATGCTATTGGAAAGACTTGCCTTAAGCAGGGTTGCCACATGTTTTCAATCTGTAAAACAGGCAATTTCTGCAAAGTGCAATAAAGCAAAGTGCAATAAAAAAGAAATGCCAGTAGCATTATTGTCATAAATATAGTAATTCTACCACTAGGTATTCTTAAGGTACTGCTTTCCTCTCTATGATTAAGAGATGAGAGAACGTAGGTTTTGAAATACTTTTTTTTTTTTTTAACAAAGAATTTATTAATTATCAGAGACATGAGACAAAAGGTCATGAAAGGTAAATTAAGTTTGAGGGACCTATGCCTACCAAAAGGAGAATAGATAACAAGCTGTGATATATCCAGACGAGGCAATAACTACTCCAGAAATAAAAAGGAATAAACTACTGAGGTATGTGACAAATACAAACGAATCTTCCAATAATTATGGTGAGTGAAGTAAGCCAGACAACAGGCTATATGATTCTCTTTATATAAAATTATAGAAAATGCAAAATATTTATGACAAAGCAGATCAGCAGTTGTGAGGAGGGGGCACCAAAGGATGGAAAGAAGAGATGACAAAGGGACAACAGGGAACTTTGGGGGGTGATGGATGCGTTCAGAATCTTGATTGTAGCGATGGTTTCATGGGCATATATCTATGTCAAAACTACCACATTACACACTTTACATACGTACAGTTTATTGTATATTAGCTAAATGCAAATAGAGGTGTTAAAAACATCAAAGGAGCATGCATTTATGGTTGCATTACCAAAATAAAACAAATATATCAGCATTATATAGCACAGGTCCTTGACAGGGCAGAGCCATATACATCCCAGATGTGTCCTCATTTACCCAGATTTGTACATCTGCTTACGTAAATCCTTATAGTGCTATGCCAACTCCTGAACTTCCTCAAAGATTTATAAAGGGTAATATTTAGTAGAACATCCTTATCAGCATTCTTAAAGAATCCCTTTTTCTACAGTGTACTCAAGGCCAAGAGGGATTTGACAAAGCAAATAATACCCTATGTAATGAAAGAGCAATCCTTATTCTAAAACAAATGAACAGCATTCTAAGACAAATTGATGGGATAAAGTCCCATTGTATTAGATCAACCTTTTGACACATATGACACAAGGTCATTTTAAGTGAAGGAATACTTGCTTTTTCAGAGGAAGATCAAACTTACTATTGGATTAGTCTAAAGGACGTTCCAGCTACTTATTAAATACCAGGATATTTGCATTCGAAAGCTCAGCAAAATTGACTCCACTACTTAATGTTTGGAGAGGGCTTTTATGTAGATAATCTGCACCAGATACTGGGGTTTCCTTTGCCTCATTTTTACTCCATGTGGAATATTAGTACATAAGCAGCTTGGTTTCTTTTAACTAATTTTCTTTTGAATAAAGGAGTTTAAATAAAATTTCAGGATGATAGAAAAGACAGTCACATCTAAGTCAAGGTGCTTATTCTAATAACTGTTTCATCTGTATAAGTTTGTCTCAGTGTTACAATGATCCCAGGTGTTGGGTAAGACAGGTATGTCTTCGCATTTTATTTTAAAAATAAAAGTCTCTCATAAATTCACTACATTTTCACGATCTTCAATTTAGATTAAGTAAAAAGCCCTTCAGTCTCTCCTGTTCCATCTCCCTCTTATAGCCACAGCCTGGTGTTGCCACACCTTTATTTTTTCTTAGGCTTATACAGACAGGTTTAGACACTGGAACGTTTCAATTTTTACGCCACCCTTGACTTTTTAACGGTTCCCTAACACACTGTGTAGTTTCGAGGCTCACTCTGAGCCTCTGCTTAAACAGTGGTCCCACTTATTGTAGCATTGCGCTTCCACAGATAAATTACCTCTTCTCTATGGATTTTCTGACCTCTCCTCTGTAGATTTAATTACTTCCCCCAAAGATAGGTATAAATAGGTCTTAGTGCATACTGCTTCTCTTGCCTTGGAAATGCACATGTTTTTTTAATGAAAAACATTATAATAAGTATTCTTTACATATATTTTTTCTCCCCATCTAGACCATGGATTCCTACATGTTGGACTTTTAAAGATGATTTGCAGTTGTTTGGGATTTCCTGGAGTCAGGCAGACCAGAGTTTGAATGCTGCCTCTAACACACCTAGGAATCTGGTTTTGGACAGGTTACTTAATCTCTCAGTGTGATCTTGGTTTTTTCATATACTGTATAAAATAGAAACCATGATACCTGGCTTACCAGGATATGGTAAAAACGATATCATAAAATAGTATATGTAAGGCATGGCTGGTACATAATGCATGTTCAGTAAATGATAACTAATGTTGCTGATGCTGTTTTGTTGCTGTTACTACTTCCACAGTGACAGTTGATTATAAGGAAATCAAAATGTGTTTTTGAAGAGCTTTCATTTACTCCCCAGGTGGTAATGCCTTGTAGATTTTCAGGCAGAAGTATATTACAGAGATCATGGAACAATATTCCTCAAAGCAAACTGACCCTTGCAAACATATTGGCTTGATCTGACAGACCTTGCTATAGTGCAAATGAAGGGAACTGCAGACAGAATAAGCCATCTGGGGTCTTCGGAGGCATCAAGCCCATAGGAGATAATGAAAACATACATCACCCATAACCTTTGGGCCAACCAGGCTATTGAACATAACAGGAGCATAATGGCTTTCCTGATGTATCAGAAATTCTCCACTCCTGCCTCCAGGTAGTTCCTCAAATTGCTCCATGCTTATTGCTTCAATCTGCATTCATCTTCAATATACTCTCTATGCCTGAATCCTTTCTCTCAAAACCTTCAAGGCCCCGGGAAATTGTTGTGCCCAAATGCCATACTCACTAAGCGACAGAGACCCTGAAAGCTAAAAATCAAGCCTGCTAACACTATAGAAATAAAAAGGAAAGAAGTCATGTTAAAAATAAACAGTTTCAAAAATTTCATGGAAAAAAAGTCGATGGAATTTGCAACTTCATTTATTCTAGTGACAAGCTGATAAAATGGTGGTGGTACAACAGCATCAGAAAATCTGACACAAATTGAAAGTGACTACACATTCCATTATCCCAAACTCCCTTGGTAATGGAAAATGATGGTTAAAGACAGTTTCTAATATGTCTTAGAAGCATGAGGCTGTCTATTGGAAATAATACCCTAGATTATCAGGAAAGATAGCATTCAAAAGGAGGCAAGGGCTGAAGTGACTCTGTGATCCAAGCCTCATGATCCTGACTACTAGCTGTACAAACAACTTCATTATGAGATTATAAAATATACAAAGAAAATTTTTATCAGTGGAACACATTTAAAAATTTGGGTATAGAAGTGACTCATTGGATAGTGAGTCATTAACAGAAAAGTCAATGTGGTCAATCAATAATTAAAGCTTGCAAAGGTATTGATTGAAATTTTTCCAAAAGAATGTTTATATATTTAAATATATTTAAATAGCATTCTATTCATGGAAAATCATTATTTAAAAGAAAGTTTAAAATACGACACATAAAATTAAATTTTCTCTAGAAAATTTTGAAATAAAAGTATAATTAGAATCGAATACATGGTCTTTATATTAACTTCATTTTTTTACATAATGCAGTTTTGTAATATTAGTATTTTGTGTCTTATGTAAAAATGGTCATACAGTCAAAGAACCTAGACTCTAAGGGTTAAAGAAGGTACAAGGATACTAAATGTTTATGCTAATACTTACAATAACATCATATGAGGGTACTTATCTTCTTTATTTTACAGGGAAAATTTACCTCAGAAAAAGTAAGGGCTTTTCCCAAATAAAGCCACCCAACTAATAAATGATAAAGTCGGGATTTGAATTTCGGTCTACCTTACTTGAAAGACTTGGCTATTTCCTCTATGCCATCTCTTCCAAGAGACTCTGATCCTGTACTTTCTTCAATTCTGAATATATCTACTTTATAGCAGCCTTCAAAATCATATAGTAATTCAGAAAACATGTTCAGACTCATCAATCTGAAAAATTCATTCATTCAAATCATTCAAAAATACTCAGTGAGAACTAAATGCTTAGCGACCATTTGTTAATGGCCATAATAACAACAGTAATAGTCAGACAATTGTAATTGCAAGTAGGAGAAACCGAATCCAAACAAACTTAAAGCAGCACGAGCGATTTACTGGCAGGACACTGGAGATGTTTCCCAAAAGTGAGGGAAGGGCTGCGGAAGCCAGAGCAGCTTTGGAGCTTTAAGAGATTGGACTCGCTTTTTCTCACCAGGACTCTCTCTCTCCCTCTCCCACTTCTGTTAGGGAGTTGGCTTCATTTACTTAGGCTCTACCATGTTAGATACACATGGCTCCTATAGCTCTGAAGCCACGTCACTATAACCTGAAAGGAAAAAAAGCTCCCTGCAGCTCAGCATGTAAAAACACCAGGGAAGGATTCTAAATGGCCAGCTAGGTTCATACGACCACCCCAGACCAATCATTGGTCAGGGTGATGAAACATTATGATTACCCAGGCTTGGGTTACATGCCTACCTCTATGGTCTAGAGGATGTGTACTTTGGTTGGGAGCTCCATCAGAAATACAGAATTACATGAGAATTCACAAAGAAAGAGGCAGAGGAGTGTTATAACTAGAAGCTTAGGAAAACATATTGAGTAGTCATAACTAGTAGATATCAGATATACCAGCTAACACTTGTTGAACATCTGCTATATTAAGGGTATTATTTTGAACATATTACATGTGTTATTTAATCATCTCAATAATCATACAAAATAGGTTATATTTTTATCTCTAATAAAGATTAGAAAATTAAGGCTTAGAGAGATTAAATAAATTGCTCAGTGGGTTATAGCCAGTAACTGGGAAGGGCTGAATTGAGCATAATATATGTCCGGCTGCTCTACTACATACAACTATTCTATGCCACCTCCAGGCTTGGAACCATTTTTCTTTTGTTACCCATTGCTACACAGGATATGATTTGTAGGTCTTGGCTGTACTTCTTTGTGAATATTTTAGTTTGTTAATGTTCTTAAAATATAATGTTTAGAAGCGAAATTGCATGTATCGGATATATCTGTAAAACAGGAAAATGAGTAGGAATATCATACTCATAATTTAGGTCTTTGTTATTTTAGCGAAGCCACTGAGTTAATTTAAAACAAACAGCAAAGTCAACTTGGGTAGTCCTGTTTATACTTTGGGCCAAATATAATGTTTCAAAGATTTTCTTATAGCTTGCTGCCAAAGCAGATGTCTGTCTTTTTTGAAATTAAATACTTATGTTTCTACCTTTCTCTGCTATGCTGATTTTTGTATGTATTCATTCTTTGGTTGATTTTATTTTTCATGGCCTTATTCACCAATCCCACCAAATAGGCTGAAACATCTCTCTTTCACACATTGTATTGATATTTTCAAACTACTTATTGCATTAGAGACCATACATGATTTATTTGATTTTGTTTTTGTTACTTAATGCTTGTTTCTCCATTAGACAATAGACTTTCTGAGTGCAGGGATTGTGTCTACTTTATTCACCATTAAACACCTAGTTAAGTGTTTGGTAGAATAGTCAAACAATAGGTAATCTTGAATGAATAAATGGATGAATCTACTGATATTTTAATATATATCAATAAATCATATATTTCATCTAATCCAAAATCAAATTTTGCTGTTATTGTTGTTTTGTTTGATATTTAAGGATAAGATAAAACCTCATAGCAGAACTAATTTGGTATTTTCCCACTTTTAGCTCCTGTGTCAGGTGGAAACATGTTAGGATTTGTTTATACCGAACTGTGTTTGCTCACAGTTTCCTTGGTTTACATTGCCCAGCTTCTGCTTTTCTACGAGGTAAACTCCTGGTCTCCATTCTAGAATTTTTCTTTCACTGTAACATCAGTAAATCTGTAGTGACATCCCCAAGGTAGTTGCTTCTCTACTCGTGTTTCTACACTGGAATTCTATTACTACCATTTTTCACTGATATTACATCTTTAAATGCTGTGCCTTGGAGGAACGAATCTGTTTCTAAATCTGTCTTCATATTCCTGGAAACTACTGGAATACTTGGAACATAGTGCTATTATTAGGTTAATCATTATTATGATCAATAGAACCTCATTTCTCATGGAATTTACCTAAACCTTCTTTACCGGTGGTCCTACCACAGAACCATGTTCTGAGGATGGCAATGACTGATGCTGATGGAGTTTAATTGCTTGAAAGCTGAAAACACAGAACTCCTGAGAAAAATACATTTTACTGAAGCAAAGGCAGAATTGTACAAGAATGAAAGGACGTTTTGAGGAGTGAGAGCAAATTATTAAAGGAAAGAAAAAGAAAGTGAAAATTTGAGATAGGAGTATATATTTTTCAGTATTGTGCAAGTGTTCCCAACCTGAGCTTATATTCTAGGTATGAATTTCCCTGGCAGATAAACTGCCCATCTTATATTTTACTTCTGTCTTTTCCATTTTCTCTCCTAGATTTTGAACACCATCTATCTGTCCCTCTACCTGTTCACATTCTTATTTAACATTTAGTATATGACGTTAATTCCATAGCAAATTACTTTGTAAAACAGGAGATGTATTTTACTAAAAGAAAGACCACAGTTGAAATGAGTAATAAAATAATCTATAAAAACAATGACTCATTCTTGGGGAGGCAGCTCGGGCTCTGGAATCTCATGGACTTGGGTTCAAATTCTGATTGTCATTCACTGGTTGTGAAAATTGTTTAAGTATTAACTCTCTGAGTTCTAGTTTCCTCCTCTGTATGACTGGATACATCATACTTCACCTACTTCATATGGTGATTAATAAGAATGAAATAAAATAACAGAGTTTTTGGCAAATAGGTGTGCAATAAGTGTGTATTGAATACAGTTGAATTAAAAGAAAATTGTATATTTATCTCATTCTGTTCAAATAATACTCCATTTTAAAATTTGAGAGAACTTAAATTTTAATAAGTGAATTAACCTATCCAGGGTTGCCAAGTTAATAATTGGCACAATCAGGATTAGAATGTAGAAAAAGCAAAGGAAAAAGTGTTTAGAAGGATGTATCACAACAAATAGCATGTCAGAAATATTCCTGAGAATAGAGACAATATTATAATATGGCATATAAAGAAAAATTATATTTTTGTGTTCAGTAAGTAGCAATGAATAATAAATTAATAAAAATTTGCCAAATAATGAGTCATGCTTGATTTCAAGCAGGGAATGACCAACTCATCTGCTTAATCAAATTTATTAAAACAAACATCACTTTGCTCAAGTGACATCATCACTGATATAAATATTTGAAGATATCTGAGAGCTATTGCTTATTGTGTGCAAGGAATTAGTACATCTCTTTGGAACCTCAGTGGGCATTTTTTGGAAGAGAAAATTGACGGAGCTTTGTACTAATCCTAGACCTTAGAGAAAATATTAATAAAAATAAAGATGATTTCAAACAAATGAGACAGTGGCTTCATGATTCCACTCCACTCGACAGCAGCCTTTCCCTAGACTCATTAACAGTCTGAAGTTTCCAGAGCAGTTTAAACTTTCTTCTTGAAAATTATACCCATCTGTGGCAGGTATCCAGTGGAGAAGTATTATCGTGAACCTGGATGTTTTTGGTGCCATGCTCCTGGAAGCCCGTGCAGATGGGAGCTTTCCTCCCCTTCCTTTCTGCAGTAAGGGGAACCTGAGGCATTTTTCAGTGAAGCTGCTCTGGGCAAACCCTAAGGGCCTGTCTTCCTGCCGTGTGTACCCAGCCAGGGGATTTGAGTAGGAGGTGGGGAATCTGGAGAAGATGAAAAGTGGCACCACTGCAGGCCCACTTTAACCCTTGTTCAAGCATGGAGCATCTATTAAACAATAGTCAGAACCACAGGCCCTCTTATCAGCCCCTAGGATCAGCTGGTCAAGCACTGGGGACCCCAGACTGTAATTAGCAGCCTGGAAAAATCACACCTGAGGCCGGGTCAGCTCAACTTTGTCAAAGGAGAAAAGACTTTCCTGTTCTGGGACCTACGGGAACATTTTCCTTCAGGACACTGTGATAATCATGGCACGGATTTACAGAGTTGATCTGGAAAGGTTTGGGGGCATTATCTGCGCTCTCTGCCTCCTGTGCTCATGGGGGTGACCTTGTGAGTGTCCAAGTTAGAGCTGTCCAGGGTTAGGGCGACAAGCACATCTCCAAATCTTTGATGTGCACTGCTGTCTCTCAGAACAACATAAAATAGATGCCATTTGAGAAAAGTTGTTCATCTCCAACTACCCATACTTTTCAGGACCTCTTATAGATAAAGCCAAACGCCAGTTTTCACGAATAGCCGACTCAGTACTTGTCTGGACAAATGGAGTAACCAGAAAAATAAAGGATCGCGGGACACTGTGCTCAAAGTGGCTATGCTAATCTGAGGAGGATAATACCTTATGAGTACAGAGTAAAAGATAACATGAGAAGTATCTAGCTAATAGGGTAATAATACATCACTGGCATAATAATAATAATAGAATGTATAAGGCATTCCTTTTGCACCGGTTAGTTCCTTTGCTTATTTCTATGCTTTGTCCTTTCACCGTCCATGCTGAGAGGCCTGGATCTCTCCTTTCATATGTAACTTTTGAAACGTGTCTTTCATTCAGCTCCTTCCCAGATATTTGGCTGTGTAGAAACCTAGATTTTGGGGTGTCCCTTCTCCTCCAGTATCGTTCATCTTCCCCTTACCCTGGCTCTTCCACTTCTCTATGGATGCAGGCGCACGTTTCTCTGCATCCTATTTTCAAACTCTGTGGCCTTTTAGCTTTTGGAACCTGAAGATGCTCCAACAGAAATAATTACCACTAACTTCTAAGGTGAGATGATTTCTGTTTGACCACCAAATATGTTCATTTTTAATTAAACCCTAAAGCTTGACAAGCTCTAAAAATATGCATTGCAAGACAAGAAAAAGAGTACATTATCAAGACTGGCAAATGAAAACAAAAATCTCTATGGTTGAAAAAAAAAGTTACCAAAATTTATGTCAAAAGAAGGAATGTTTTTCATGAAAGCCTTGAATTAGAGGCCTAACTCTTCCATTTTCTAGTTAAGAGACCGAGTGGGCAGGGCAGGCCAATTCATTTCTGCCAGCTGATGTTTTCTCCCATGTAAGATGAGAATAATGTGTGTTCCCCTCACAGGACTGGGGTGAAGTGATTAATAAAGATATATCAATGAAAAACATTCACATACGTGAACCCTTAATACTTGATTTAAGTCTAAACACCTCATGTGAGAGAGACTACTTATATTCCCATTTTATACAGGAGAAACCGAGCTGTGAAATCATTAGCTGTGACGCTGTATGTATTGATTACTTTTTAACCAAAGAACGCCCTGGAAAGTCATTTATCGTTTATTATTATTACCAATTCCAAATGTAAGAGAACATAAAATTTTCAAAGGGTTGTATTTGGTTGCTAGCAAGGAAATGAAGCTGTCATTCTATGCCCACCCTTTCCTTTCCCTGCCAGGCTTTGCAGATGTACTGTCTACACTTGCAGACTCCACTTGTTTAAGCTTCTTTCCCTCCTTATGCTCCCACAATCTTCATCTCATCCCCACAACTTTCCTCAACAGAATGATAAGGGATATAATGTTTCCATTAAAACACTAAAGGGGTCAGAAGTTGCATCATTTCGTAATTAATTAGAAGATACTTCTCTCTTCCCCCCCTAATTAGATGTTTCTCTTTCATTTCCTACTTGTGATGAGAATCTGCAGTCTTGAAAGGAATCAGTATAGCATTTGAGTTGAACGGGTATCAACTTCTCTCTGGGGAGGGGGTGTGGAAATGACATTAGTCCACTATACCAACTCAAAAAAGAACTTCATGAGGATTAAGACAGACCATTCTTGATTTACTCCACACGACTTTATTGAGCAATGTTAAGTACTGGGCATAAATCAATCAATAAGAGATGTGCTTTCTGTTCTCCTGGGGTCACATTAGCAGAGGAGACAGACCTTGTCTATAGCACTTAAGGGTGGGAGTGGAATGTGTGTATCTGTACCTTGTTTCACTTACTGGTTAGTAGTGATGTAGTAGTAGCTGTGTTACAGCAATGGCTCACCTTAATTGACACTGTATGCCAAGCATTGTTCTATACATGTTGCAGGTATGAACTCATTTAAAAACTGCTCTAAACTGCAAGACTGGTTATATCACTTTCCTATTTCAGTGCTTCTTTGCAGATCCACATTGATGGGTAAATCAGCTGAGTATATGAAGGATATTAGACTAGCATAGGGCAGTAAAACATCACTGGAAATGAAAAGTTGATGGAGAAGACCATATTTAACAAAATGTTTTTCAGGGAGAAGAAAAAAAAGTTCTTGGAAAAATTAGTTTATATAGCTGCTGGGCATGACGTTTGAGAATCCTCTGTAGGATGCTTGAGTCATAAGACTTTCTCTTAAAATGCCTTCAAGAGAAGATGGATCCTGTTAACGTTCACCTATGTTTGTCTTTGTCATATGGGATGGGGCTGATGGAACTAAAAATGGGTTGTTCTCCATAACTGATAAGAGACTAAGCATCGCCATCGATATTCCCTGCCGGTCCCTCATACCATCCACAGAGCTTCCTCTAAATAAACGTATGCTGGAGAAGCAATCCCACTACTGGGCATATACCCTGAGAAAACCATAATTCAAAAAGAGTCATGTACCAAAATGTTCATTGCAGCTCTATTTACAATAGCCAGGACATGGAAGCAACCTAAGTGTCCATCAACAGATGAATGGATAAAGAAGATGTGGCACATATATACAATGGAATATTACTCAGCCATAAAAAGAAATGAAATTGAGTTATTTGTAGTGAGGTGGATGGACCTAGAGTCTGTCATACAGAGTGAAGTAAGTCAGAAAGAGAAAAATACCGTATGCTAACACATATATATGGAATTTAAGAAAAAAAAATGTCATGAAGATCCTAGGGGCAAGACAGGAATAAAGACACAGACCTACTAGAGAATGGACTTGAGGATATGGGGAAGGGGAAGCTGTGACAAAGCGAGAGAGTGGCATGGACATATATACACTACCAAACGTAAAATAGATAGCTAGTGGGAAGCAGCCGCATAGCACAGGGAGATCAGCTAGGTGGTTTGTGACCACCTAGAGGGGAGGGATAGGGAGGGTGGGAGGGAGGGAGACGCAAGAGGGAAGAGATATGGGAACATATGTATACCTGATTCACTTTGTTATAAAGCAGAAACTAACACACCATTGTAAAGCAATTGTACTCCAATAAAGATGTTAAAAAAAACAAAACAAAAACGTATGCTGGAGAGGACTCAAAAACTATGATTCAAGCAAACACAAATCATTATCCCCCTAAGTCATCTTCATTCTTTAGACACGTCCTGAACTTCAGAATTATGTCAAACTGTATCCTAGTTTACAAGTCATTTCTCTTCTGGCATTTAACTATCTTTTTATCCTTAACTGTTACCATTCTGCCTCTGTATAGGCATGAGAGCCACTGCTGTTGCCTCTCCAATTCCTTTCCTAAATATTTACTTATCTGACTTCTCTATCAAGTATGAATTCCATAAAGACAGTAATCTGTCTTATTCATCTCTGTACTCCGTTGCTGATATCCTGAATAATGCATATAGGTGTAATAAATATTTGCTAAATAATAATTTTCTACTGAAGAAAAAATCCTAGTGACTTGTTTAGTAAGTCACACCTTCTACATCCAAGAAATCATACACACAGATCAGACCCCAATAAATATTTGTTACTTATCTATATGATCATCTGATCCATTGTTCCTCTAAATAATTTTCATCTCCTTTAACAAGAACAAATCATTTTCTTTCACTTTCTTTGGGTAGTCTTTTTTTCTATTCTTGTATTTAAGAACATTCAGAAGTCGTTTAGTTTTTCAGAACTCTGAAGTGTGTGAAAAATGTGTTATTTATAGACTAACTGGCAAAGCCTTATAAATGCAATGATGGCAGCTCAATTTCTGGGTGCAGTCTTGTTTGGTTCATAATTTGACAAGCTAGCATGCTTAAGGTTAATGAGAAAATTCATTTCTGGTGACGTACGAGGCATTCAGCAGAGAAACAGTCACACTAATAAGGAATTGCATGTTACACATACTGCATAGTCTTTGCAATTTTTCTTAAAAATGTATATATAACAAATGGCTTGCTTTGCTGAAATCTAGATAAGAAGAGAAAGAAAGGGTAGCACCTAGAATTTTAAGGAGAAACAGGATGTCTTAATAACTTAATGTGGGTGGTAGAAGTTCAAGGTAATAGAAGTTCAAGGTAATAGTGGGCAAATATGGACCTTACTTCCTATCTGGTGCAGAAGCACACAGCAAAATTGAATTATTTGTGTACTTTATTACAAAAATAATTGTTTATAATTATACCAGGAAAATGTCACTTGTTCTCATAAATGTCCTTTTAAAATGAGCTATCAACTCAGAATATCAAAAAGCATCTCTTTCCCTAAAGGCAGTGAATAGAGAGCCAAGTAGCACTCAAGTGAGGCCCATGGGGAAGAAACATCTAACAAACTAGCATTTACTAAATCAATATTTGTCAGCACCTTCTATAGGACAAGCACTCTGCAAGGTGTGAGAGAAACAACTGTGAATGGCAGATCTGCTATCACTAGCCTCAAGTAGTGCACAGTCTAGTGGGAAGAGCTTGTCCTTCTTGTAGGTTCAAAGTTATGTTCCTGGATGAGAAACTCTGGAGACAAGACTACAGCAAGTGAATGTTGTCGAAAAGAGATGTACCTAGTTCTTTCTGAGTAAACTAGATCCCAGTTTTAGGTCTATGAAGGTCTTTGTGCTAATACAGGTTCTTCCATAAGACACAGAAGAACAGAGAGATAACATCTATTTTAAGCACAAGGTCTAGTCATTTTCCTAACTTGTCAAAGGCTTTATTATAAGTCCAACTTCTTGTGCTTGGCCTCAATGGTCTTGTTTGCCATTTCTACCACTTGTGGGTCATGATACCAGGCAAAAAAAAAAGAAAGAAAAATTAAGCAGTTTTGAGATCATTGTATTTAAGTATTTATTAAGCAGTAATAACAATATCCAGTGTTTGTTCTGAGATTTGCTGTTATGCTTTCAACGTACATTTCTTAGTGGATCTCAACCCTGCCTGTGACTCAGAATTATGTCTATAGGTTGCACGCCAATACCTAGATCTCAGACCGGCAGATTCCGATTCAGTAGATCTGGGATGGTATTTTTAAGCAGATTCATGGATGACTTTCAACTGGAGTCAGAATTGAGAAGCATGGTTTTATGCAATTTGTTTTTCCACAGTATCCCAGGGAAATAGGCTTTAGTAATACTCCATGAGCTTCTATGTGTAGAATGTGTTTCCTCTATGTGTAGAATGTGTTTCCTGAGGCACCTCCTGGGGAAATCTTCCCTATCACATCTCCCTCTCACCCTGTCACCACCCAGGCAGATCCAAATCACAAACCTTGAACACACCTCTGATTTGTCATCCTATTGTGCTGCACTTTTTTTTTTTTTTTTTTTTTACATCACTGTTGCTTATTTGTCTCTCTCTCCTACTTGCTTGTGAGCTCCTTAAGGGCATGGGCTTATCTATTCACCCTTGTCCCCTTAGAATGCATTACATTACTTGGACATGGTAGGATTAAAATTAATAATGACAATAATAACACATCGTGTTTAACTATATGCAGGCACTATCACCAGCGCTGTATATGCATGAATTGATTTAATTTCCTGACAGCTATGTGAGGTAGGTAAGATAGTACTATTATTATCCTCATTTTACAGATGAGAAAACTGGGGCACAAAGAAGGTAAGCAACTTAAGGTCACACTGTCTGTTTAATGAAAATGTTAATAGCGTCCCCATATCAGGGGAAGAAGAAAACTATTTTCATTTTATACATGAGAAAATGGAAACTCTTTCAATCCCATCAGTCCTTTAAGTGTGGACCACTTATGCTGTAGTTTAGATACTTGCTCTTTATTACAATAATATCTGGAGTTTGGGGGATTCTTTGGGTTCCACACATCCTCTGCATGATACTACTTCTACACTGTGCAATCATCTCTCTTAAATGGGGCAGGCAGAAGACACCAGCTGAACCACTGCAGTGGATGGGCTTCCAGCTGAAAATAAACGATGTCAAGGAGCAGTGCCAGCCATCTGTTGACATACTGATTTGCCACTGAAAAAAATGGAGTGCATTTGTTCACATTTCCAGATTATTTAAAAATAAGGAGCAATGGGAGTTATTAAGTTGGGCAATCTGAGTTCTACGCAGCATTTATACACTTTGTTTTTCCTGGATGCCTTCTTTAAAATTAAATTTTTAATAACCTTTAAGCCTTGCAGCCTTGAGGGAATAATTTCTTTCACAGTAGTTCAAAGGTTCAATTTCACAGTAAAGCTTTTGAAATACGGTATTATCCCTTTTGTTCTAGAAAATTACTGTTTAAAAAATCATATTTCAAAGTAATGATTGTAATGAGAAAAAGATATGAGCCCCAACTTCAAACGGAAAAAATGATAAACTCGCCTGTGATGTCTTCTAGTGAGCCTTTCCCTCGTGGATCCTAATTTGTAACAGTTAGAAAAGTCTCCAAAATTGTGCACTCTCTGCCTGGTAATACAGCCTGGACTGCCATCTAGGAGTGAGGGGGAGGGGCTGATATAGACATAATGGAAGCCATTAGCTTTCTTATATAAGTAAAATGCAGTATGTCTTCAGTCTTGCCGTGTGTGTGTTTTCTATAATGTTATTTCCAAACAACATTATCTTTGGAGTTCTACAGCCATTTTCATGGACATTTAACTCATATGTGGAGTTGTAGAGCTGACAGTGGGTGATTGTCAAGTGTAGAAGAGCCTGACAGGGAAAGGGGAGGAGACCCACCCCATACAGCACACCCAGCATGTACTGGACACTGTATTCTGGGCTTTACATATGTTTTATCTTTTTTAACCTTCTGCAGCTCTCTTAAAAAAGTACCATTAGCCCCATTTTACTGATGCTAAGTCCTCATTCTACAAAAGATGATACTTACCTGGTCTTATTACTCTAAGAATCAAAATCCTCACTGTAACTTCCATTTAAACCTCCCCTGGCCCATTTATCACTTTATAAGAGTACTTAAAAGGACTTGTTAGACTGTAAATTCATAAAGACATGAAATGGATTAAAGAAGAAAGACTAATGGAATGAGAACTATATACGTAGGGTAGAATTAGAGCCATATACGTTTAGGAGAAAAAATTACTATTGTTAGTTACTAAAGGACTGAAATGAAGGGGAGTGCTGTGTACCAGTCAGAGACACCGATGAGATCTCTAAATGCATGCATGTCATCTGGGGGCTGTATAATCTTGGACAAATCACTGTAATTCTATTAGCCTCAATTTCTGCATCTGAGAAATGGATCCAAAAGGTGAATAAGATTCCCCTCAAATGATAAAAAGGATAAGGATGTGAAAGAGCCTTCTGAACTGTCAACTGCCATGCTCGCTATATCCACGGCCATTCGCTCTATGGCCGTGTGTATGTATATGTGTGTTTATTGACTTTTAGATTTTTCTAACACAGTATTTATCATACATCATCGCAATAATCTATTCAGATATTTTCTCCACATACTGTAATAGCCTTAATGCAGAGATTGTATTTTGTTCTTTTATCACATTTTATATACTCAGCCACCTGTTTGCTGAAATTTAATGCTACATTCCTATTTATGCATTCATACATTCATTTAATTAGCATGAATATCCACTAAGTTCAAGATACTCATTAAAGTAGAGTCATTTTAATCCAGGACCTTACATGAAATAACATCATGAATGGCTTATGGAAATGTGGGTCATAGTTCCTAATATCATAAACATTATTCCTATTTTTTCCCTCTCTGTCCTTTAAACTTTGGTAAACATAATAATCATAGAGAACTTTTATTGAATGCATACTATTTGTCATGCTGCATGATAAGTACCCTCCATGCGGTATCTCACTAAAATCTCCAAATAAATAAATAAAAAGCTAGTACTATCACTCAAATATTTAGGAAAGTGAGGCTTGGAGAGATTAAGTAATTATCAAGGTCACATTAGATATTGAAGGACAAGATTCAAGACTAGGTCTCTCTAACTCATTCGACAAATCTTTATTTTGTTTTTATTATGTGTCAGATGTTCTGCTACTTATTGGGAATACAGTGGTAAATATAGACACAGTGCTCACACTTGCAGATACTTTTCCTAGCAGTAAAAGAAAGATGTTAAGTGTAAAAATATATGATTAATTAATTATGATTCTTATGAGTTTTCTTTAGATGTTTAAACTGATAGCTAAGCTCAGAACGTTCTTGTTACATTCTAAACATACAGAGAAATTGTCTCCTTTCTGATGGGTACTTTATGGCCATGGGGTTGGTGGTAGACTTTTATCCTCTTTATGTTCAAGGAGTCATTTATCACAACTAATATCCTGCTTAGTTCTGATATTTCCAGCGAATAATTTGGATTTTCATGATTGCATTAATTTTAAACACCATGGAAATTCATAGGCTAAAAAAACAGAGCCATTGCATATGTATTCTCTCAAGCAGCTAAATGGCCCTTAAGTTGGTCCCACAGGTACTTGTCAGGAATGGATGTTTTTGCTGGTACAAGAACTGGGTCATGTATTAGACTGATACATTTCAACCTTGGAGCACCTTAACTTAGTTTTACATAATTTATTTTCTATGAACCAAGAGGCCCTGCTTGATAAATTTAAACATATTAGTGGGAAACTATGACCCGTACAAAAAGAATGGGTGGTTGTATAATAAAAAATATTTCTTCGGTCTTTGTCCCTGGTTCCTGGTACAGAGTTCCTAAACTTCTTGGAATTTCATGAGTGATGAGTGCTTTTTACTATTCATAACAAGCCCCTAACCTTTTTTAAAATTTTTATTTTATATTGGAGTATAGTTGATTTACAATGTTCTGTTAGTTTCAGGTGTACAACCAAGTGATTTAGTTATATACATACATATATCTATTATTTTTCAGATTCTTTTCCCATATAGGTTATTAGAGAATATTGAGTAAAGTTCCCTGTGCTGTACAGTAGGTCCCTGTTGATTATCTATTTTATACAGTAGTGTGTATACATTAATCCCAAGCTCCTAATTTATCCCTCCTTCCCCACCTTTCCCCTTTGGCAACCGTAAGTTTGTTTTCTAAGTCTGTGAGTCTGTTTCTGTTTTGTAAATAAGTTCATTTGTATCATATTCTTTAGATTCTACACATAAGTGATATCATGTGATATTTGTTTTTCTCTGTCTGACTCACTTCACTTAGTATGATAATCTCTTGGTCCATCCATATTGCTGCAAATGGCAGTATTTCATTTTTTTATGGCCGAGTAATATTGCATTGTATACATGTAGCACATCTTCTTTATCCATTCATCTGTTGATGGACATTTAGGTTGCTTCCACGTCGGCTATTGTAAATAGTGCTGCAATGAACACTGGGGTGCATGTATCTTTTCAAATTATGGTTTTCTCCTTTTGACCATATCTGAGTTTATGTTATTGAGGTGACTCTTGGTGGGACCCTAGATAGCTTCAACTTGGGAGTGGTTAGAGAGATACAAATCACGTAATATAGGGTCAGAACTAACAGCTCAACCTCCTTGACCTACGGGGAGGTGAGAGGGGCTGGAGATTGAATTCAATTATCAATAGTCAGTGGTTTAATCAACAATGGCTATGTAATAAAATTCTGATAAAAAACTCTGAAGCAAAGAGGTTTGAGGGAGCTAACAAGTTGATGAACATATAGATGTGCTGAGTGAGGGGTGTGCCCAGAGAGGCTTTGGAAGATCTGTACACAATAACCCACCCTCCCAACTCTTACGAGATCATGCCCTATGCATCTCTTCCATTTGGCTGGACTGATTTGCATCCTTTATTAAAAAAAAAAAACTGTAATAGTTAAAATAGCACTTTCCTAAGTTCTGTGAGTCATACTAGAAAATTATCCAATCTGAGGGCGGATTGTGGGAACCCCTTAATTTGAAGTCAGCCAGGTAGAGTGTGGGTAGCTTAGAAACTTCATTTTCTGCTGACATCTAAAGTTGAGGCAGCTTTGTGGGACTGAGCCCTTAACCGATGGTGTCTGTACTAACTCTGTGTCGTAAGTGTCAGAATTAAGTTGAATTGTAGGACAATCAGTTCGTGTTGGGAAATGGGAGAATTGGTCAGTGTTGGAATGATATATCTGAATTGTTTGGAAAAAACATTGAGTAGTACTAGGAGTTTAACTTGGTTTTACCAAAGGGCCATGACCTGGCTCAAATTCTGATTCTGCCATTTAAAATTTGTGTGACCTTACAAGTTACTTAATTTTTTGGAGCTTCTGTTTCCCATCCATAAAACTAAAACTAAAACATTCATAATAAGATTGTTAAAAGGACTGAATTAGTTACTGTAAATACAGGCTTTTTCTCAATAGCTGACACCAAGTAAGTGTTTAATCATTTTTTATTTCAGCCTCTCCTCTTCTTTTCCTTTCCCTCAATATAAGTTCTAGAGCACCTTACTTAGTAATAGCTCAGAAATTCAGTACTGTTCTAATTATACATATTATACTACAGAAATTCCAGTATTTCTCCTACAGTTGATGTCTCCCAGAATGTCTTGCACATCCACAAGTGAATAAAAAAGTCTTATAAAATTTGCATATTTTATGTCTATTTTCCTGATTTTCTAGATGAACATATTGCCTAAGAAATGAAGAGGCTCAGTTGATGTCATAGGGCTATTTAGTGGTTGTCACAGGCTGTGGTTTTAGTCTGTGACTCTGCCTGCCTATTTCTCCTGGCACAGTTTATAGCCCAGGGTGAAACCATGTGTCAGGCAGTATGTCCCAGTTTAGGGTTTGGGAAATATAGTCACCACTTTAAACTATATTAACAATTAAAATGCAGGAGATAGTGCAAGAAATGCTACTGAATTCATTAACATTTACGACATATTAGCTATGTGATTTTCTTCTAGGGGAAAGAGACAGGAAAGAAGAGTTAGAGCATTTGCTTCTAATAGGAGGTAGAGGTACCTTTAAGGTTTATCCACTAAAGTTCTAACAAAACCAGCTTTTTGATAAGGCAGACCAGCCAGCTGCTGTGTGTTTTGCAATTTTCAATACACAGTTCCACTTTCACACTTCAATAATTTATTTTCTAGCACTTAGAATCCAGGAACCTGCTTTCACTGATGTAGCTAAAATGCAAGGAACAGAATTTAATAACAAACATCTCCACTTATCTCATCTCATTCCCCAGTAAACTGTGTTGGAAAACATGTGTAAATAGTACCAAGCAAACAAGGCATTTATGGTTTCCTTTAGAGGGTGTTCTATTTGAATTCCAGATTTAGTGGCTTTTATAGAGTATACGTACCACTTTCCATAAGAAAAATGCAAAACTTTCTGAGACAAAAATTCTAATACTATTACCAAACTGTAGAATTTTCAGACTTAGATTTAAATAGAACTAACATATAGGAAGCATCCAGTTTGTCCTTGTAGTATTCTGAATGGTTTCACTCTCTGTGTGGTGGATATTATAAATTTCATTTTATAGACAGAGTACCTTAGACTAGTAGAGGTTAAATTATTTTCCTAAGGTTGGAGTTGAAATAGAGCTTGGAGAAATTCCAAATAGGTTTGCATGCTTTACATAATGAGGGATTAATTGCTAACTTAACTCTTTAGGAAATAAGCATAAAGGTTAAAATTACCATTATGCATTCCAGAAGTTATTTCTACTACTGGGAGATACAGTTTTAGCACATAGTCACAATACACATTTCACATACTTTCTTATGTTCAAATATTGAGCAATGACTCGATATGCCAATTAAACAAAAGAATCCTGTAAAGAGGGCTTCTTTCCAATGATCTTAAATATAAGAAAAATAAAACAAATATCTGAGAATGTACGAGGTACTCTTCAAGGCCATGTGTACTAGAAACATGATCAAAGATATTTTGTTTTTCAGAGAAACTGAAGATGACTTACTGAGTAATTTATTTAGTAATACTTAGATACCATAAGCAACAATGATAATTCAGCTTGATTGGTTGCCAACATAGTTTTAACATAGTCCAGTTAAAACTACTGCTGAGTGAAGAAATAGGCCATCATCTATATAAGCTTGAACATGGAAGGCCACCAATATTTAACAGGCCTATGACAGACCCTTCATCAGTGTGTCCCCAATGATTTAAAGGTGATGTTAAGGTACATGGGCTATCTTATGAACATGAAGAATGTTATTCATGATTCAGTCTTTGCAAATCACTACTTTCTTGGTATTAATGCAAATAATTAATGCAAATAATGACTGAAATAACAGCTAACAATTATTAAGTACCTTTTTTGTTCTAAATACTCTGAAAACTAATTTACATATTTTACCACCAGATCTCATATAGACATTGGCATGGTCTTTTGCATGCTCACAATTTCACAGCTAAGGAAACCAGAGCTCAGAAAATCAAGATACTCAGCTATTAAGGACCTGAGCTAGGACTCAAACCCGAGTCTTTTGATAGCAAAGGCAGGGCTTAATTCCTCACTGCCACTTTTAAATGTTTCAGAAGATCAGAGCAAACTTCAGTATAGTAAAGGAGCGCCATTCACCTCTAGCTAAACAGAGCTCTTCACCAGATGTTCAGCAGACTAAAATCTAAAATATGTTTTGTGGTATCAATGGCAATCTGATCACCAGAAATCTATGCTTCCTTTTCATGGTGTGGAGTTGTTAGCCAGCCACAGAGTATATTTGTGAGCTCCCTTGAATCTACGTAGAATAGCGTGTCTGGGTTCTGACCACATAATATGGATGGAAGAGATGTACAACACTTCTAGGCATAGTCCATAAGAAACCTCCTGAGTGATGTTTCTCTTTTCTTTGTGCCAGCTGACTGTCAAAATCCAGGGTGATCTCTGAAGCCAAATGCTGAAGGGGCATAATCTCTATCAGCTGGGTCTCTGAAGCACAGTAACCCTCCTCTATGCCTACTTTCTGCTGACCGATCTCTAGGTGAATGAAAAATAACTACTATTATGTCAGGCCTTTGAGACTTGGGAGTTTATCTCTTAGTTAGTGATAACGAATACGGTTATGAGATATGCGTAATATTTCCAATAATGTGGTCATTTGAATCTACATGGGTCAAGCCAATCCTGTAGAAGAGCAAAATATTATAATATCACAAATTCCATTTCTCTTTTAGAAAAACAAAAAAATGTAACTAACTCTGGTCAACAGTTCAAAGAAAGAAGTATTACTTCCGAATGCTAAATGACTCTTCCTTGGGCTAATGTTTCACAGAACCATTAAAAAGAAAGCCACTGCTTTTCAAAGAGCTTGAGGACAGAAAGCAGAAGTAGAGTCTGTTTTAGGGATTAGAGATTAAGTAGAATGTCAAAAGGAAAGGATATTACACCATAATGAGACTATGGTGTCTTCAGCAGCATAAAAAAGGACAGATTTTAAGTAAGACTTAAGAAGTCAAAGTGAACTATACAGTTGAAACTTTCTGTCTCTGTCTCTATCTCGCTTTTTCTCTTTCTCACCATCTTAAATATAGACTAAAAATGTTGACCCCGATAAGAATAATACCTACGATTTTTTGAGAACCTTTTATGTCATAAAAAAATATTGCTACATACATTACATATTATTATCACAGTAACAGTCAAAACAGTTCCACAAAGTAAGCATTATCTTAGCTATTTTATAGTTAGGGAAACAGGTTCATAAAGATTAGACACTATGTTCACGGACATATGGCATATATGAATGGGAACCGGGACATACCTGCCTAGTTATCCTCCTCTACCTGGGATACTTCAGGCTTCCATCTCCAACAACCTGATGACTCTATTCTTTGTACTTTCACTGTGCCAGTCTAAATGGTAAAACAAGTAATATTTATCAAGCTGCCCACTGCTTAGCCACTCTGCAGAACTTGCCTCTGCTAGTCATCCCTTCTTTTGGCTTGCCCAGCATCACCATCTTGTTCTCTTCCTGACTGTAGCTCTTTCTGGGTGACCTTCACTCTGACCTTCCCTGAAACACTTGATCCACTGCTCTTTTTACAGGGAAAATTTCAGTTTTTCAGTTCCTCATGTGGTTTCTAAACACTTGGAAATGTTTTCCCAGTGGAGCGTGATTATTGGATTTATGTTCAGGGCTCATATATTCCTAGAGAAGAAATGCATTGTATTCTTTATTTAAGCCTGTATTTTAGCTCAGTGCTTTGTGACTACCTAGAGGAGTGGGATAGGGAGGGTGGGAGGGAGATGCAAGAGGGAGGAGATATGGGGATATATGTATAGGTATAGCTGATTCACTTTGTTATAAAGCAGAAACTAACACACCATTGTAAAGCAATTATACTCCAATAAAGATGTTTAAAAAAAAAGTCTGTATTTTATGTTGCACACTTAGGCAAAGGACATGTTCTGTATAAATCTTACAAATGAAAATGTGAATGTGAACATGTAAATCTGGTAACAACTGTGAATTGAGATATAAATAGAGGAGTCAAATACATGGAACACTTCTTCAAGGCAGGAAAAATAGATCAAAGGAGACAGGAAAAGATTTGCTTCAGTGCTTGGGACCTTGTTTTCTACCAAACTCAACAATATCGACTTTGTAAGGTCAAAATTACTGAGTTTTAAACAAAATGACTGCAATGGAAGGGATATTTTTTGATGTGCATCAAAAAAGGAAAAATATATCCCTCAGAAGAAAGCTGGAGCTTGCTAGTCATTAGCATTTTAATCCTTAGATACATAAAGATATTTATGAGTAAAAGCATTCTGCAGGGTTACAAGAAAAGGTGACTAGCACTTATCAAGAGCCTTCAATGTTTCAGGAATTTTACTAAATTAATTTATTTAATCATCACAAAATTTACCTTGGAAAACAGTTTAGCAATTTCTGAAATCATTAAACACAGTCACCACAGCAATTTCATCCTAGTTTTATATCCAAAAGGAATAAAAACACAATCATACAAAAGCTTGTATATGAATATTCACAGTAGCATTATTCATAATGACCAAAAAGTGGAAACAACCGAAATGTTCATCAACTGATAAACGGATAAATTAAATGTGGCACAATTTATACAGTGAAATCTTATTCTACAATAAAAAGTAGTGAAATACTGAGGTATGCTAGAACATGTATGAACCTTAAAAATACTGTACTAAATGAAAGAAGTCAGTCCAAAGACCATATATTACATTTATATGAAGTGTCCAGAATAGAAAAATCTATAGACAGAAATGTAGATTAGGGCTTGCCAGGGAATACGGCAGGGGAAATGGGGAATGAATGCTAATTATGTAGGGCTTCTAATTGGTGTAATGAAAAAATTCTAAACTTAGATTATGGGAATGGTTACACAGTTCTGTGAATATATTAACACTATCAATCGTATTAATTAAAAAGGATGAATTTTATGGTATGTGAAGTATATCAAAATAAAACTTACTTTAAATGAAAAAAAGAAACAAAAACAAACACACACAAAAGCCCTTCAAGGAGAATATACATACATATATATATATTCATGATTTGAAATTGTCTATCTAATATGGTCGTTATAATTTTTTTTTTTTTTTGCTGTACACGGGCCTCTCACTGTTGTGGCCCCTCCCACTGCGGAGCACAGGCTCCAGACACACAAGCTCAGCGGGGTCATGGCACACGGGCCCAGCCTCATTATAATTTTAAATAAAATCAGTCTTCAACATTCAACCTCCAAAGCCTGTATTTATGAAATTGTTCATCTACAAATTTTATAGAATACAACCTTGCATTCCTGCTGATGGACACTATAAATGCCTGGATTTAAGTTGTGTTGAATTTATCATTCTTCCCTATGACATTTCTGTTCACAAACCAACCTCTGAGACCTTCTCCATCCGTGGATCTCATATGACTAAATAATTTAGATTTTATTATCAATTTGCATCCAATATGAATTATGATTCCCAATGGCATTATAGCATCTTCAAAATAATGAGACAGGAGAGCATGGGATTAGAACATGGCATATGGGGCCAAACTGCCTGGCTTAAATTTCTGGCTTAGTTATTTGTTCTAAATGTGACCTTGGACAAGTTACTCCGTCTTTTGGTGCTTCCATTTCAAGACCTGTAAAATGGGGATAATCACAGTTCCTAACTCATAGCTGTTGTGAAAATCTAATAACAGTATAAGCAATATGCTTGAAACACTGGTCTGTTTATAATAGGTGTTAATAAGTAAAGGTTAATTATTCTTACTACCTCGTCCAGCCCTTTCCATTACCTCCCCCATGCACAAACAGTATACCCCTGACTTACAAAATTACTTGTGGATTACTGCACACTCTGAATTCTATACTACACATTTGCATGAGTTGTTTCTTCTGCCTTAAAATTCTCTCCACACTTTGGAGGCCTTGGAAGAGTCTTAAATGTTCATCAGAACCAAGATCTGTTCTTATCTCATCTCAGAAGATTTCCTTGATTGTTCCTGGTTAATGCCTGTTTCCCAATGTAATTAATAGTGCCTCCTTTAATACTCAAAATTATCCTAATTTGAACAACAAATCATATTGTTACCTTACCTTTAAATCATGTTTCCTGGCCATCATAGATCTGGAGAAAAGTGCGGATACAAAGGAAGAGGGATATTCCAACACAAAAGGAAGAAAAGGTTGAGATCTAACCTCTTCAAATGGTGGGAAAGTATATGTAAGAAAAAAGACAGTAGAAGGTCAAAGAAGAGTGTGTCCTTACTTTCTCCCTCTTAGTGTGGAACATAAGGGTGCAGAGAGTAATGGAAATATACAGAGGGGCATGGGGTCTGCAGATGCCTGAGAATATCAGAAGTACAGAGACCCACTTCCCTAGATAGCTTATAACATCAAGTTTCTTGGCTTCAAATCTCTAGAAGAAGCTCTGTGCCCGGCATCATCAAGATGGCAGAAGGCCAAAGCATGAAACAACAGCAATGTGAGGTGCATCTAGATATATGGGCAGTGGCAGCCCTATTGAATCCCACAGCCTGAAGTGAAGTGTGCAGAAAAATGGCATCCTTACATGCCCTGGTGTGGGGATACCAGAATGCTGATAGACCTATGAAGATTCCTGTAGGAACAGGGGGACTTCACAGGCTCCCACTACAGCAGTGAGATCATCACATCATCAGGCCAGATAAGTCACTCCATAGCAGAGACCAAGGAGGATGCAGAAAATTAGAGTCAGGGATCTCTTTCCTCCACCCCACCAAGAACAATATTAAATATATCTCACTATCCATATACCATTATTGTGGGGCAGTGATTCTTCCCTATCCCTGTTGGATGGATATCCTCCCATGTTTGATGGAGCTGTGTTATTTTAATATTCCTGACTCTAATCACACCCTCAATTACACTTATTGTGGTTTAACTGATTTGAAAGAAGAAACTGGTTTGTGTATCACTGCACTTTCCTCTTTTTATTGGCAGTGAGCTACTCGTTGTGAGCATGCGTGGCCAGACCAGAGCTTCTGTATGAATAGGTCAGTTCATCTCATTATTACAAAGATCACTTGTGTATAGATATTAATCACATTCTTAAAAAATCCACTTTATCAGTAATAAAGACAATACTATATTTCAGTGACTCTAAGATTCACATTTTTTTCTGCACTTTAACATTTCTGAAACTGGAGTGTATCTTACAATCAACAGCATTTGATCGTCACTGTTGGCCAGGTGGCAGTCACGACAGTGGTCACTGCCTACACACTTGCTAATATCAAATGTGCCAATGTCAAAACTTGCTGAATGGTACCAGAAACACTGAAGAAAATCCTGAAGATTGTTTTTAAGCCTTAGAAAACAAATAGTAAGGAGTTAGATCAGATATGTTTAGGAAAAAAGCAGGAGTCAAAATTAGGCTAGTTCTACTTCACTGAGAAGCCAAATTAAAAATCCAGCAGCAATGGCTTCCAGACATTTTTTTTCCAGATATTTTTTATTGGACTATTTTAAGAACACAGTATCACCAAGACCTCTGATAGGACATAGGGCAGTATTGTGTGTAAAAGGTTCACAAATTGACCCATGTGAGTGAAAAAAATCAATCTTAGAATAAAAAGCAGCTTTAGGAAAACCTTTACCAATTTGGTTGGTCCACATTTTCCTTTTTATGTTTGCAAAAGACTGATGCATGATAAAAATATATGATCAATTAAGTCTAAGTTTCTTTCTCTCCGTGTAAAATAGAAATTATAAAGAATAAGAAAGTATATAATCAAATATTAATTAGCAGTGTCTTTATCTTTATAAAATATATAAAAATAATAATATGTCTTAAAATAATGGTACATTTCCTTGGATTAAAAAAAGTGTGGTATTTTGGCCATTATCTACTCCTTTGCTATATTTTTCAACTGGTTCAAACACTGAGGGGTGAAGAAGAGTACTACTTATAGAACCTTGTCA
Source organism: Stenella coeruleoalba (assembly GCF_951394435.1). Classification (NCBI taxonomy): domain Eukaryota; kingdom Metazoa; phylum Chordata; class Mammalia; order Artiodactyla; family Delphinidae; genus Stenella; species Stenella coeruleoalba. The sequence continues at coordinate 58,041,116 of NC_137154.1, forward strand.
AAAACTTCAGTGCCATTGTAGAGGAGGGAAAAAGAGAGACAGGACTCTAATAGACTGGACTTTTACAAATAGTGAAGGCGACTTTTTAAAATGAAAAGAGACTCTTTAAATCTCAAGAGACTCGGGTATGTTTAATCAACAACCTTAAATTGTCATACTACCCTAAAGTGTTTGTTTGAGTAAACTGCCCAAGATCACACAGGTACTGTGATGAAGCTAAGTGATGAACTTCCACCTCATTCCATTCCAAAGCCCTTTCTTGTCACAAAGTTCATCTCTTAGCTTGATCTTTATCTCCAACTATTACTGGTGCATCAGTGTCTTCCCTTTCTACATAGTGTGCTACTATTTACTGTGTGGAGTTTAACTCTGTCTCAACTCGGCAATCTATTTTGGGGCTACCTGAAGTAGGTAAGGACAGAGAAAGGACCAATGGAACCAAAATGTCCTAGAAGGCATTTGTTTTCTGATTTAATAATTTAAACTTTTGGGGTATAAGTGAGTATGTACATCTGAAACTATAAAGAGATTGTAAAAAGGGAAGGTCCCTCAATACATGCTTGAAATAAATTCATGGTTAACAAGGCTCAGGTTTGAAACTAATGAATATTTAATTAAATGTCTGACTTCATCAAGGAGACTTAGTAAATGACTGTCAAAAGTGCTATGTCTGTTAACATCCTTTCCGGTTCGTGAATGTACCTGGAGCTAAAGTGCAGACAAGATGATCAAGAGTCAAAGGATGTTGGGCTTCCCTGGTGGCGCAGTGGTTGAGAGTCCACCTGCCGATGCAGGGACCACGGGTCCGTGGCCCGGTCCGGGAGGATCCCACACATGCCACGGAGCGGCTGGGCCCGTGAGCCATGGCCGCTGAGCCTGCGTGTCTGGAGCCTGTGCTCCGCAACGGGAGAGGCCACAACAGTGAGAGGTCCGCGTACCGCAAAAAAAAAAAAAAAAAAAAGAGTCAAAGGATGTTGAGCTGTCCAGGTCTTTAGAGATCACCTCATCTGCTGCTTTCCAACATGGGTTCTGTCTAACACAGTTCCCAGATATTTTCTAAGAACAGGGGATCCTTTCATCAAACGAGCTGATAGGGTAATTACCTGGGAGATTCACATGACCCATCAGCCTGGAAAAGACTCCAAGAAATTCTACAACTAGAAGATAAAAAAATTAAATCCATTTGATTCCCAGACTTTCCTAAAACAGAACTATTAAAAATGGTCTCTGTATTTTAACACAGATCAAGAGCCCAACAAACAAGTAGTCCTTGTAATACATTTTGGGAAATGCTGAGTAAATACAAATAACATATTTTGGTTAAAAAAGGAAAATGAGGCCCAAAGAAGTCAAGTGACCTAGTCCGGGCCATCTAGCAAACTAATGATAAAACTGCTGGGCCCACTGACTCAGCCCCATGTTTTTGTTTTTTTTTTCTTCCCCATTACAGACCTCAGAACCTAATATCTGAGCAGGCTTCTCATGTGCACCATCAGATTGAATGGTCTGTAGTGAGCTCACAGGTTTTATAGTTTTCCTTCTTGTTTTAAAATATACCTAAGGGACCAGGTTCCTCTTCTACAATTATGGAAAGCCTCAGCTTCACTTCACTTCAACATTTAATCAAGTCTTTCTTAGTATCCCTCCCACCCTATCCATTCCCCAGAGCTGCTAATTGCTTTATATGAATCTATACCATGAATATTCTTAATTGTGCAAGAGTCTGAATGGATACGGGGTTTAAATTTGATTTATAAAAATCTCTTAAGTGGTCTTCACTGCCTTCAGTGGAAAGTATCCTTATTATTTTTTTTTCTGTTTGAAGAGGTGTTAATTAAATACTTTGAGTTAATTTAAAATTAACAGGGGATACAATTTGATATCTTTCTATCGAATCAGCAAGTTCTAAATGAAAACTCTTGGGTCAAGAAGATTTCGGTTTTAGGTGTGGTTAATCTAAGTGAATAGACTGTTTCTGAGAATGAATCATCTGTGCTCATCTACAATTATATTTTGTGGAAAGCGAGGAATTTCAATACACAATCCAGTCCACTTTGAAATGGAAAGAAAACTGGGTGTCTAAACTTACGGAACCTATGTACAAATACAGAGGGGCCACTGACTTTCATGGAGATTGTCATCTGATAGTACATCTGAGAATTTCATAAAAGTGTCCGAGCTGGAAAATCCTTGGAGATCAAGTTATCCCATCCTCTCACTGTGAAGACAAGAACACTGAAACCCATAGAAGAGAGTGATGAACCCAGGGTAACCCAGTAAACTGGCACCAGTATTTGAAATTAGAACAGTTGCCCTGACATTATCTCACAGAGACAATTAAAAGTGTCACAGACTTGTAGGTCAAGCCATTTTTGGTTGTAATTGTTTTATCATATCCATCAATCATCACAGTGCTATGAATTTCAAAGTGTGGCATACCTAACTCTTTTTGTTTTGGTTTTCCCGATGTATTTAGTTTTCTATCGATGGATAACAAATTATCACAAACCTAACAGCTTAAAATAATATATATTTATTATTTCAAAGTTTCTATGGGCCAGGAGTTCAGGCATGACTTCTCTGGGTCCTTTGCGCAGGGTCTCACAAAGCGACAACAAAGATGTCAGCCAGGCTATGCTCCTTTCTGGAGCTTGAAGTCCCATTCCAAGCTCACATAGTTGTTGGAAAAATCCAACATCTTGCCATTGTACGGCTGAGGTCCCCGTTTTTATGGTGGCTGTCAGCTCTGAATTCCTAGAAGCCATTCATAGCTCCTCGCTCTATGGCCCTCTCACAGTACGTGGCAGCTTACTTCTTCAAGGCCAAATGGAAGGGAAACCCTTTCCATACCTCTTTTAAGTGTTCCTCTGGTTAAGTCAGGCTATATAAACGTTTCTTTTTTTTTTTTTCAACAGGAATATAATTCTTATTTTATCTTGTCTCATCATTTAGACATTAAAGTACAATGTTCGTATTCTGTACATATAATTTTTTTTATGTAGATGTCTTTATTTTAACATCTTTATTGGAGTATAATTGCTTTACAATGTTGTGTTAGTTTCTGCTTTATAACAAAGTGAAGCAGCTATATGCATACATATGTCCCCATATCCCCTCCCTCTTGCGTCTCCCTCCCACCCTCCCTATCCCACCCCTCTAGGTGGTCACAAAGCACCGATCTGATCTCCCTGTGCTATATAGCTGCTTCCCACCAGCTATCTATTTTACATTTGGTAGTGTATATATGTCCATGCCACTCTCTCACTTCGTGCCAGCTTACCCTTCCCCCTCACCTTGTCCTCAACTCCATTCTCTACATCTGTGTCTTTATTCCTGTCTTGCCCCTAGGTTCATTAGAACCTTTTTTTTTTTTTTTTTTTTAGATTCCATATATATGTGTTAGCATACGGAATTTATTTTTCTCTTTCTGACTTACTTCACTCTGTATGACAGACTCTAGGTCCATCCACCTCACTATGAATAACTCAATTTCATTGCTTTTGTGGTGAAGAACAGTATGGAGGTTCCTTAAAAAACTACAAATAGAACTACCATATGACCCAGCAATCCCACTCCTGGGCATACATCCTGAGAAAACCATCATTCAAAAAGAGTCATGTACCACAATATTCATTGCAGCTCTATTTACAATAGGCAGGACATGGAAGCAACCTAGGTGTCCATTGACAGACGAATGGATAAAGATGTGGCACATATATAAGCATTTCTGATTCAGGAAGAAAGGGGCTTGAATCTCCCAAGATCCAGTTGTTTTTGTGTGATTTCTTTTCTCGTTCTAAAGAAATATGCACTATGTTAACCTGTGTGTGTTTTCCTGAAGGAGTGTTCCTCACTTGTGTAAGCTTCAGGTCTCGAAACACATAGCTCTGCCACTGCCTTGCCACTCACCATCATATCAGTACAAATACTTGCAACAGTTGCCTGTCTTAGAACTCATCAGGATTTGTCAGGTTTTCAGTTTTTACATAAGTTATTTCCACCCCCTAGACACCCTAATTCCCTTCTCTGCTTGGCTGTCTCCTAACATCTTCAAGAATCAACAAATGGGGATTCACCTCCTACCTGGTTTGGGGGCTCCACTTTAGTGCTTATCCCTGTCACACCACATGGTCTTTAACTATATTTCCTTTTCTATGCTGTCTCCCCACTTCCACCAGTTCAACCTTCACTCTCCCCCTAACCCAAGCTTGTCCTTAAGGAGGGAATAGTAGGTTTCCCTTCCTAGTTCCTTAGTGCTCAGTCCCATTAGGAAGTTAACTGATATTTCTTTGAATAAATAAAGAATAAGTGATTGAAGTGAATGGTTTAATTTCAAATTATGATAAAAAAGAAAAATAAAGAAGTTAATGACGTTGGTTTTTGTCACAAAGCATTTAATTTTGTTCAAAATTCAGTTTCTCCTTTATACTATTGTTTAAATGATTACTTTTTACCTTAACGTATTTTTATTCTCTGAAACATAAAATGTGAGGGCCCTGAGCTTAGTGAGTAGATTCTATTTGATGCAGTAAGATAAAACTGGGCTTGGATTCTAGCTGGATAGGTTTGAGAAAATGACTGGGTCTGTTTGAGACTTAGTTTCCTTGTCTGTAAAATGGATTTAATTTCAATCTTGGGTTGTTATGAGGATGATTTGTGAGATGACATATTTGAAAGTGGTTAGCGGATGGCCTGGCATATAGTGGGTCCCCAGTAAATATTAAAATTAAACAAAAGTACAACCATGACAAACAGATAAAAACCACCCTATACGCCAGATAAAATATTACAATTATTTCCATTTTATAGCTGAGGCTCAGAGACATTAAAGTAATGGAGGAAAAATGACACAGGTATATGAACTTAAACAAACCACTTAATCTCTCCAAGCCTTAATTTCCCCTTAGAAAAGTGGGGATAGAAACAGGTAACGTTTACTGTGAGGATAAAACTAACATAGCATATATATGAGTGGCTAAAGAGTACATAGTACAGAGTATTTACAAAAAAAAAAAAAAAACAAAGAAAAGAAAAAGAAGCAAAACCAAAAGAACAAAAAAAGGAAAGGAGAGAATACTACTACACTTTGGGAATCAGAGAAGTAATTATTTTTTTCCATTTTTACAACTGCAAAACCTGAGGCTCAGAACATGCAAATAACACGTCCAGCATTACACAACTTGATGTTGACAAAATGGAACTAGATTTAAGTCTCCTCTCATCAAGTTGAGGCTCACCTATTGCCAGCCTCATCAGTGGCTCCTCCCTAAATACATATCCCACAAGGCATTCATTCCTAGCTGCTCTGCAGAGGGTGTATAGGTGTTATGAGCAAATTTGTACTCTAGGCACACAGAGTAACGTGGTTCACAAATTCCGTTTTGGAATTCCGGATTGAGGGGCGGCTAAGTTGTGCAGAGAGGCCCATAGGTCACTATCAGCCAATATTCGCCCTTTAAAATATTCTCCTGTAGAGAAAGGAATTCAATTTAATAAAGAAAGTAAAAAATAAAGACTACAGAGTGATAGCTAACAGGTCAAGTTCTGAAGTCAGGATGACAAGTGTATGAGTCTGAGTTGACTGCTCCTTTAGGCAAATCAAGTAAATTTCCCTTCTGTAAAATGTAGGCAATAATTTCTAGCTCTTGATATTGTTGTGCAGATTAAATGACATAAAGCATGACAAATTCTCAGGACAGTGTCTGGAATACCTCCCCTTAATGTTAACTACAGAGTAGCCCAAGCACACCTGGGTAAAGACTTTATTTTTATGCAACCTCATACAGGTGCCCCCTGGATTATGCAATACTCTATACCTCAGCCTGTACCTAAAATGGAAAAGAACTGGTATTGCAGCCTTTTTCTGGGTAAATGTTTTAATTGGAATTATTTGCTTATATATCACAAGTGTACAGTCATACATTTTTATAACTAAACACACACACGTAATTAGCACTCAAATGAAGGCACAGAACATTACCAGCACCCCAGACACTCCTTGTGCTCCCAGCCACTCATTATTCTGCTCTTCACCCCTGGTTAACTTCGTTTCTGAATTCCAACAACATATATTAAGTTTGCCTGCTTTGAATTTCTTGTAAAATGAATTATTACCATGTATACTCTATTTTGTCTCAATTTCCCCTCAGTGTTAAGTTTGTGAGAGGCATCTATATTTGTGAATGTACCAGTTTTGTATCACCCAATTCTCATTGCTTTATATCATTCCATTGAGTGAGTATACCACACCTAATTTTTCCTTTTTACTGTTGACTGACATTTGTGTAGTTTCCAATTAGAGGCTGTTATGAACAGAGTTGTGATAAACATTCTAATATGTGGATTTTGGTAAACATGTATGCTTTCTGTTGAGTAGACATGGGAGTGGACTGCCAAGGTTATACATATGTTCAGTTTCAGTATGCAATGTCAAATAGTTTCCAAATGGCTGTATCGAATTACACTCCCACCAGCAATGTAGGAGAGTCCTGGTTCATCCACATCCTTGTTAATCTTGGATATCTTCCCTCTTGTTCATCTCAGCTATTTTGGTGGGTATATAGTAATATAGTACTATGTTTTTAATTTACATTCCCTGATGACTAATGAAATTGAGCATTTTTTCATATATTTCAATAGCCATTTGGATACCCGCTTTTGTGAAGTACCCATTCCTTTGCCCACTTTTCCGTTGGGTTGTCCACATTTTCCTGTTGATTTAGGTAAGTTCTTTATATATTCTGGGTACAGGTGGTTTGTCAGATATATGTACCGCAAACATGTTTTTCACTGTGAGTTTCCTTTTTTATTCTCCTGATAAATAAATGTTCTTAATTTATAATATATTGTGATTTTTATCAAATTTAGAAACATATTAGTTCTATTAGTTCTATTAAAAGCAACCTCCTCTTGCTATCTAAATAATAGGAGTGCAACAAAGTTCAAATAGTATAGTTACCCAGAGTAACTTCAACCATCCATCCCAGGCCTGTGCTCCCCTTAGATTTACTGAAGGAAGGTCTGAGCTGATCTGTCTTTTCTTCAGGTTGCCTAAGGCTCCTCTTATTTTCTCATTTTGCCAAAATGAGTTCTAGCCATTAACATTTATAATAAAGTCATCAGCATTAAAAGGGCAAAATAACATCATTCAATAATTTAGGAAGAGTGTAGGGCAAATAACCAGGCATATTGTAGGATGAACAGTTATATTTGGCAAGAGATGTAATTGGAACTTAACCTACGCATATGTAAGGGATGACATTATTGTGGTCATTCAGTCAGTCATTTGTTAACTACCTACTGTTTTATATTGTCCTGATAGTTTTCCTGTCTTTATTTGACTCTGCATTGGATTTGTGTTTGTTTAAAGCAAGGATTGGCACCTAGGTCAGTCACAAAAATTATTTCTCACATCTTGCTACCACAGGAAAGACATAGGATCTCAAAACTGAGTGAGCGAGACATACCACTACCATACTAACAAAAGTACGTTGCAATATTGTTGGGGAGAGTGTTTTCCAACCAGTGTTCTGGGAGCACAGAGATATTTAAAGTTGGGATGAGGAAAATCTTGATAATAAGAGGTGCCTGAAGCTAGGTCCTGAAGAATGAAGACTTCTCCAGGTAGAAAAGGAAGAAAATGGAAGTTTGTCCTTTTTTTTTTTTAATTGCCAGGTATCACTCAGAAGGCAGCATGAATAAAATCAGTGCTCTTTTACTCACGTAAAGCACCGTTTATTTATTTCAGGCAATGGGGGTTTGTAAGTTTGGGATATAGTCACACATTTTTCATGGGAAGGGCACCTATAGTTTTAGATAAAATGGGGGAAAGAATGTGTCTCTACTTTGCCTTTGCTGTATACTGATCATGCAGTATCTCATAGAATCCTTGGGGGAAAATAATGCACAAAGCGATCCCAAATGCACAGCAGATGTGACCTGCAGGCAACATCTGAGGTGAGAAGGTTGACTACAAGACCACCCATCAACCTGCATAGGATCTAGTCTAGTCTTAGGTACTGTTCAGATAAACAAATAACTATATGTAAAAATCTGCCCCAAAGGCTGAAAATTTTAATTTGAATTTCTTCCTCAAGTGCTTGGGTTATCATCCATTAAAAAATTACAGTAACAACAAAAATAAAATGATATGGAAAATCCACATATATACAAACAATTAAGTAAACACATAGAATGCATACCCTGTTCTCCTAAAACACCCAAACATGCCCTTGTTAATAGTTTAGTATAGTGCTGTCCAACAGAAACAATGTGTTACGGAATAAATTTTAAATGTTTTAGTAGTCACATTAAGAAAAGTAAATATAAATGGATGAAATTAAATAATATACTTTATTTAACCCAATATACCCAAAATATCATTTCAATATGTAATAGGTAAGAAAAAGTATTCATAAGGGCATTTTGCATTCTTTTTCTCTACAGACTAAGTCTTCCAAATCAGGTGTGTATTTTACACTTAAAGCACATCTCAGTTTATTCTTAGTTATTTACGTACTGTAATATTTTTTATTGAAGTATAGTTGATTTACAATGTTATGTTAGTTTCAGGTGTGCTGTATACACACACACACACACACACACACACACACACACACATTCTTTTTCAGATTATTTTCCTTTAGAGGTTATTAAAAAATATTGAGTATAGTTCCCTGTCCTATACGATAGGTCTTTGTTGGTTATCTGTTTTACATATAGTAGTGAAAGCACATCTCATTTTACACTAGCCACATTTCAAGTGCCCAAGTGGCTAACAGCTACCATATTGGACAGTAAGAATAATTTTAAAAGAAAGCATTAAAAGTTAAGTAGGACTATCTTTCATATTATCTGTTTTATTTTAGAATAGTTTTAGGTTTATAGAAAAGTTGGAAAGATAGAACAGTTTCTGTATACCCTGCACCTAGTTTCTCCCACTGTTAATATCTTATATTAATATGGCACATTTGTCCCAACAATGAAACAATACCGATACATTCTTATTAACTAAACTTCATACTTTAGTCATAGTTTATTAGGTTTAGGTTTTCTTAATGTCCCTTTTCTGTTTCATTCAGGATACCACATTACATTAAGTTGTCATGTCTCCTTAGGCTCCTATGGGCTGTGACAGTTTCTCATTTTCCTTGATAACCATGACAGCTTTGAAGACTACTGGTCAGGTATGTTATAGAATGTTCCTCAGCTTAGGTTTGTGTGATGTATTTTCTTCTGGTTAGACTGGGGAAGGAAGACCGCTACAGGTCAAGTACCATTATCAGCACTTACCAAGGGTACAGGCGATCAATATATGACTTATCACTGATGATGTTAAACTTAATCTACTAGTTAAGGGAGTACTTGTCAGGACTCCCTACTGTAAAGTTATTTCCCCTAGCCCTTCCACACTATACTCTTTATAAGCAAGTCACTAAGCACAGTCCATAATTAAGGAGTAGAAGATCAAGTATTTCATAAATTACTTGAAATTCTTCTTATGGAGATTTATCTACCCATCTCCCCTCCGCCCCCGCCTTTTCATTTTTCATTCTATCAATTATTTATATCGGTGAGGACTTCATTTTGTACTCAGGGGTATAGGTCTATATACTACACTGTTAATTTTGTTGTTCGAATTGTTCCGGCTTTGGCCATTGGGAGCTCTTTCAGCTGGCTTCTCTGTTTTTTGGCATACCCTCCTCATTTTGTTTTGAGAATTCCTTAGTTTCTGGCACTATGAGATACTCTAGGTTTATCTTGTATATCCCATGCCTCAGCTCTAAAACCAGCCATTTATCCAAGGGGTTGGGTACCTTCCGTTGGAGAATAGTATCAGAAACCAATAGCTAGGCTCTGGGTCATATGGTCTTTTGATGGAAGAGTTCTGTCCTCCACTATAAATGTACAGACTACTGTACAATTTAATGAATTCAACATTTCAGTTTGAGCTTTCTGGTACCCCAAAGGCCTGTACCTTTCAAATCCCACCTCTCACTCCTGCAGTAGCTGTGGGCTGAGAAATACTAGCTATATGTTAGTTCTTCACACTAAGCCCTCTTTGTACAAATGAGGATTGCTAGGCGTTTTCATGTGTGCACTAACTCTTAATTGAAGATTTCTCTATAGCAACAGGAAGAATTGAAAGAGAATTGAAAATGGAGAGCTTTCTAGGGAACATTTTCCATCAAAACATCATCTTCGAGATTTATCTATCCTTGTGGATTTCCTATCTGTAAGAATGTTTCCCTTGAAGTTGAAAAGAACTGATGGTGGAGACCTACACAACCACATCCTACAACCCCATCCAGTTTATTCAATGCTCCTTCTCAGGCACTGGGCTAATTAATTAATCTGCACCATGATCTCATTTAATTCTCAAAACAGCACCATGCATAGGCACTATTTTCTATCACTATTATTTCTACTCTACAATTGAGGAAACTGAACTTGAAAGATGAACTTGCCCATGGCCATGCAGCTAGACTGACGGAGGTGGAGCTCTGAATGCTAATCTCTCTGACCTCCATTAGCCTGGTTTATCCAACCTCACTTGACCACTGTACAATATGGCCTGTAATAGAGTCGATCTTCTCAAACTATACTGCTCCATACACTTATAAAAGGGATAGTAACTATTTGTGCTTAATATATACGGCTTTACATGCAATTTTAAGAAGTGATACTTGTATTCAGAACATTCTCTTAAATTTTGGTTCAGCATGTGCAATCACCATAAACATGGCTGGAAAATTGAACCAAAACTCATCTAAATAAAAACTTATGAGAAGAGAGGGCATATTCACTGGGGAATTCCTTGCACAAAGCATGTCGTTCAATAAGAAAATTTACATTTGCTTTTACAATTCAATTTTACATGTGGATACTGATATATATATATGCAGATTTGGTTAGTAATAAAACCGTACCAAAGGATTTTTCACTAATAAATATTTATTGTGTTATTCTTTTCTTTTTTATTTTAACTTAGAAAGCAGCAGTACTGCAGAGTAGAACACAGCTTTGACAACTGAAAGAACTTGACTTAAGTCTTGACTCTGCCACTATTACCGAATGTTTTAAGGAAGTTTCATAAATGTTCTGTTTCTCAGTCTCCTTATTGGTAAAACGAAAATAATAGAGATTTTTTATGAAGCACATGCAAACTATGTGATCCACAGTTAATCCCACTGCTCTGCGATGACAGGTCCAAGAACACCACGATAATATGTAATGTATAATGATAATACACACAGTACAGACTGCTGAGTTCAAAGTGGTTTGGATTCACAATGTCATGTGATCCTCACTGAAACCCTCAGAGGTGTGCATCACTGTTAGAGTTAATTACAAATAAGAATAAAAGACTTAGAAATGTAAAGAAGTTTATCAGAGACAGTGTGGGGAAAGTCAGAATTTGAACCTAGTCTTGTCAAAAGCCAAGACATGCATTTAATCCTTCTACTAATTTCCACTATGAGCTCCACAAACACAGAGTCTAAACTGTCCCCACTACCTTTACTATTCTGCTTAATGCATGGTGATGCACATTAGGGTCAATAAATAACAGAATGAGAACTAATCTCATTTTCCTCTCTCTAGGACTAAAGAAAATTTAGCCAAATTAGGGAGGAATTCCTTGATCCATTAGACCCAATTTTATTCCATTTTCTTTCTTGCCTAGAAAAATGACTTTGTAACAAGCCTGAAACACACATTGTTCATTCTTTTGTGTGAAAACTGTACAGTCTCCAGACCCACCCAACTTATAATGAAAAGGATAAATGACAAGTCTATTATTCAAGTTTTGATTAGTACTATTTGCCAAGGTCCAAAGAGAGTTTCTGTTCAACAGTTTTGAAAAACCAAATAGGCAAATTTCATGTAGGTTTCTATGCACTTGCCACAGAATGAGTGACTGACACTTCAGATTGTCAAAATGTCGAATACCTTCAAAGACTTCCAAACAAAATGGAATGGGGTAACTGCCTCTCATGTTTCCAGAGAGACTGATAATCTTAAAATTTAACCTCTCCTTTGCCAAATTAATTGAAGTTTGACATTCTTGCTTTCTACTCCTTATTTAGAGCTTTCCTGAGAAACAATCTTATCTAGACTAGGTTAGAGATGCTGTTCTTGAACCAATACGGAGCACTGTGCCCACATGTAGCATCGAGACCCATTGAATTCATTGACCTTAAGCAAGACAGTGAATTGCCATTCTAATCACTTTTAATCTGTGCAGCTTGGGGGATGACCCTGGAATGTGACTCATACTCTCAAAATAGGGGTATAGGGGCTTCCCTGGTGGCGCAGTGGTTGAGAGTCCGCCTGCCGATGCAGGGGACATGGGTTCGTGCCCCAGTCCGGGAAGATCCCACATGCCGCGGAGCAACTGGGCCCATGAGCCATGGCCGCTGAGCCTGCGAGTCCAGAGCCTGTGCTCCGTAGCGGGAGAGGCCACAACGGTGAGAGGACTGCGTACCGCAAAAAAAAATAATAATAATAATAAAATAAAATAAAAAAATAGGGGTATAGATGTAACCCATAAGGGATACAGCATGCTTCAGAGGTATGAAAGTACTGCCTGTTCAGCTCCCATTACAACTAGGCCCTGGCATTAAGTAATGTCTGGTCCACATTCTGATTTGAGGGAAATCCTGAAAATTCTCATTTGATTGCATGACACTTCATCACCACTAGGTTTTGGAAGGAGATTTGCATGCAGGTGGGGGAGGGCGTGTGTAGCAGAAAGAGAAATTGGCATTGAAATCAGTTAGGCTTGGTTTGAAGTCATTGCTCAGCCACGTATTAGCTTGTATGCCAAGGTGGACCAATTTGTTTTAATGGCTACAGAATAAATCCCAAACCCCACCAGCACTTTTTCAAATGTATGCTAATTGATTTCACTGGAAATCCTGCAGAGATTATTTGGAACATTTGTTGCAATTCTATTACCGTGCTAAAAATGTGTATTGCCAGTCCTCTCCCTTCACTCTTACAGTGATGTTGCTAAAATGCAAATCATGTCATTGCCCCACTAAAGCCTTTGAGGGCTCTACACTGCCTGGAGAATATGGTCCGAGGTCTTGAGCAGAATGGGGATAAAATCTGTGTCTACCACCCTTGCTCTGTCTCAATCTCTGTTTTTCAGTTCTTTCAAACCTATGTGCTTTAAGTGTACAACCGGATAATCCTTGACATATGTGTATACTCCTGAAACCATCACCAGTATTAAGGTAACGAATATATCCATCACCACAAAATTTCCTCTTGCCCCTTTTAATTCCCTTTTCCTGCCTTTTTCCCAATCCCCAGGTAAATACTGATTCACTTTCTGTCACTACCAATTAGTTTGCACTTTCTAGAATTTTATATAAATGTAGATCAAACAGTATGTGCTCTTTTTTTTTAATCTGGCTTCTTTATCTCTGAATCATATTATGAGAGTCTTTCACATTGCTGCATGTGTCAGAGGTTCATTCCTTTTCATTGTCTCTCATTGTATGTTTCTATTGTATGGCCATACAATAGTTGATATATCCATTCATCTGTTGATACATATTTGGGTTGTTTCCAGTTTGGGGGTATTACAAATAATGTTGCTATAAACATTCATCTATAAGTCTTCATAGAGGTATATACTTTTATTTTTCTTGGGTAAATACCTAAAATGTAATGGCTGTGTCAGTGGGAGGTGTGTTTAACTTTGAATAGGCAAAATGTTTCCCAAGGGCTTATGCCTTTTTTTTTTTTTTTGTGGTACGCGGGCCTCTCACTGTTTCGGCCTCTCCCTTATGCGGAGCATAGGCTCCAGACGCGCAGGCTCCGCGGCATGTGGGATCTTCCCGGACCGGGGCACGAACCCGTGTCCCCTGCATCGGCAGGCAGACTCTCAACCACTGCGCCACCAGGGAAGCCCGGGCTTGTGCCGTTTTACATGCCAACTTGAAGTACGTGAGATTTCCAATTGCTCCACATCCTCGTCCACAAATAGTGTCATCATTGCTTTTAATTTTAAACATTCTAATAATAAGTGTGTAGTGGCATGGTTTGTGGTTTTAATTTACATTTCTTTAATGGTTAATGACAAATGCTTATTTCCAATCCATATGTTTTCTTTGGTGAAGTATCTATAAAATTTGTTTTGTTTATAATTGGTTTGTGTGACTTATAATGATATTTGGAGAGTTCTTAATATATCCTAGAATAAGATATTTGATTTGCAAACACTTTTTCTAAGTCTGTGTCTTTTTAGATATTCTCTTAGCATCTTTCAAAGAGAAACATATTTAATTGGGATGAAATCCGATTTCTGAATAGTTCCCTTCATAGATCTTGCTTTCAGTGGTGGATTTAAGAAAACTGCCTAACCAAGGCCACAATGATTTTTTCCTGTTTTCTTCTAGAAGTTTTATAGTTTCATATTTTAAATTTAGATCTATGACCCATTATGTTAGTTTTTGTATACAATAAGAGGTATGAACACAAGTTCACATGTTTGCATATGAATATCCAATTGTTCCAAAACCATTTGTTGAAAAGACTAGCTTTTCCCCACTGAACTGTTTTTGTCCAAAATCAATTGTTCATGAATGTATGGATCTATTTCTGTGGGTCTCCATTCTATTCCATTGATCCATATGCCTATCTTTATGCCCCTACCACACTGTCTTGTTCCTGAAGCATTATAATAAATCCTGAAGTGAGGTAGTGTAATTTCTCCAAGTTCACACTTGTTTTTCAATGTTTTTTAGGCTCTTCTAGGTACTTAGTATTGTCATATGTATTTTAGAATCAGCTTTTACCAAGAACATCCGACGGGATTGTTATTGGCATTACATTGAATCTATAGACAAATTTAGGGAGAATTAAAATCTCAATATAGAGTCTTTTAATTTATAAATACAGATTATCTCTCCACTTATTTAGAACTTATTTAAAACTTTCAGCAATGTATTTTTGTTGTTGTTTTGTTTTGTTTTCTTTCAGGATAGAAGTTTTATACATGTTCTGTCAGATTTATCCTTAAGCATGTCACATTTTTGATACTGTTTTAACAGTCTGCTAAAAATTAAATTTCAATTTTCAATTGTATCCTGCAGCTTTGCTAAACTTACTTAAATTTAGTAACCTTGTTTGTAGCTTCCATTGGTTCTCCACATACGACAACCACGTCATCTACAAATAAAGAGTTTTAATTTTTTCATTCCAATTAGGATCTTTCTTTCTTTCTTTTCCTTCTTTCCCTTCTTTCTTTCGTTCTTTCTTTTTTCCTTTCTTTCCTTCCTCCCCCCTCCCTCCCTCCCCCTTCCTTCCTCCATTCCTTCTTTCCCTCCCTCCTTCCTTCCTTCCTTTTCTCACTGCATACCCTAAAACCTTCTGCAATATGTTGAATACAAGTGGTGAGGGCAGGCATTTTCACCTTGTTCCTAATCTTAGTGGGAAGCATACAGTCTTTCACCATCTCTGCCCCTCAACAGGTTGAGGAAGTTCTGTTCTAGTCTGAGTTTAATAAGAGTTTTTATTAGAAGTATATGTTGAAGTTTTTAAAATGCTTTTTCTGACTCAATTGAGATGATCCTGTGGTTTACTACTAGGTCAAACTTGCATTCCTATAATGAACCCCAAGTATATAGCATGTATTATCTATTTTATATATTTTTAAATTACATTTGCTAAAATTTTGTTAAGAAGTTTTGCATCTATGTTCACAAGGGATGTTAGTCTGTAGTAGTGTTCTTGTATGGTTTAGGTGTTAAGGTAATGTGGGCCTCAAATAATTACTTGAGGAACATAGCTCTTAAATTTTCTGTAAAAATTTGTATAGAATTGATACTATTTCTCCTTAAGTATTTGGTGGAATTTACAAGTAAGGCTCTCTCAGCCTGGAAATATTTTGTGGGAAGGTTATTAACTACAAATTCTATTTCCTTAATAGTTATAGCGTCTCTTACCTATTTTTTTGTTGAGTGAGAATATTAGTTTCCTAGGGCTACTGTAACAAAATTGCCACAAACTGGGTGGCTTAAAACAATAGCCATTTGTCTTCTCATACTTCTGGTGGCCAGAAGTCTGAAATCAAGATTTCAGTAGAGCCAAACTTTATCTGAGAGCTCTAGAGAGGACCCTTCCTTGTCTCTTGCAACTTCTGTGGCTCCAGGTGTTCCTTGGCTTGTGGCCGCATCTCTCTAATCTCTGCCTCAGACTTCACATGGCCTTCTTCCCGGTGTCTCTCTGTGTGTAAATCTCTCTCCTTCTCTTGTAAAGACACCGGTCATTAGATTTACGGTCCAGCCTAAATCAAGGAAGATTTTGTCTCAACATCTTTAACTAATTACATCTCCAAAGATTCTGATTTGAAGGACATTATTTAACCCACTATAGTGAGTTTTGGTACTTAGTGTCTTTCAAGAAATTTGTCCATTTCATCTAAACTGTCAAATTTATTGGTATGAAGTTATTCATAATATATATCTCACATTCTTGATATTGGTAATGTGTATCTATACCGCGTTTATTCTAGATCAGTCTGGCTAGAAGTTTATCAATTTTATTTATTTGTACAAAAAATAAGCTTTTGGTTTCATTAATTTTCTCAATTGTTTTTCTGTCTTCTATTTCGTTGAGGGAGATTGTGTTGAATCTTTAATATTTCCTGTCTTTTGCTTAACTTGCATTTAATTTACTCTTTTTTTTATTAGTTTCTTAAGGTGGAAGCTGAAATCATTCATTTAACTTTTTATATTTTCTAAAATATGCACTTAGTGCTATAAAATTTTCTTTAAGTTTTGTCAAAATCCCACAGATTTTGATATGTTGTATTTTCATTTTCATCCAGTTCACAGTTCTATGCATTTATCTCCTTAGATTATTTTCCTTCTGACAGTCATTGGTACAACTTGTCCAATCAAGTTCAATCTTCCAGAACTTTGCCAGGTACTAGAATATGTGGCTGACATTTGTACAGTCAGCAACCTAGAATGTGGAGTGAGCAAGGGGAATTTTTTCAATTTTTTCAATTTCTGAGATTGAAAACCAATCTCAAATAGAGATCAGTAAGGCCTATAATTGACACATAATTTAGCAGCTCTGGAACTGAGATGCTTCCACAATAGAAACATCCTCCAAGTTCACAATACATCCTCATTCTCCATTTCTCTAATCAGACCACCCATTCACCACACACTCTGCAGAACACAATGAGATATTTAACGTCTCTTTCAGATATAAAAATTGATGACTTTCTTCCTAGATGTTGAAGCTTCAGAGTACATGATATATAATTACCCTCTCCTATAATTTCCTATATTACAGCTCTGAAGTTTGCAATGCATATCCCTCTAATTACTTCTATATGTAATTACATTTACATAATACTTATGTGATTATATTTACATAATATCTAAGGTTATGATTCATATTTCAGAAACTTTTTAGTTGCCCCAAAACAGGGTGCAATGAGGCTATATTTATTTCTTATATTAAATGCTAAAGAAAAAAATTAGTATATACATATATATTAGCTTGTCATAGGCAGGTATATAGAAATTTGGGGTGTGATATTGAAAAAGATGTAATTATCAATAGAATGAAAAAGAATAGAAAAGGCATATTTATATCAGAGTGATAAGTCATTATTTCCAGGTAACATCAAGAGAAAGAAATATACACCAAGAATAATCAACATCAAAGCACTTCGTAATTACAAGGAAAATCTAATGCATAAATTTTTCCCTGGAGTTGTAGATAGTCCATGCCAGGTGTGTGTGAAACCTAGTATGTTTCAATTCACAATAGGAAGACTTAAAGCTTTGGAGTCAACGACATCTGGGTTCAAATCCTAGCTCTGCAACTTCCAGCTGAATGATCTTAGACAAGTTATTTAGTTTTTGTGAGTTGAATTTTCCCATCAAAATTCAGATAATAAGATATACTTCATAGTGTTGCTATAGGGATCAAATAAGATAACTACTAAAAATCAAAGAGTGGTATTATGGTGTATGGCAGGTGATCAGTGAATTTTAGTTACATTATTCCCTCTCAATCGTTTTCTTTACAGAATTTTCCATATCTTCACAGTGGTTTTTGCCATTGGTAGGTAAGCCATGCAATTAAAATTATTTTGCAGATAGAGCTAATTTCCAAAGAAATTATTTAATACAGAGGTTTTTAAGCTTTAATGAATACCGGATTCCCCTGGAGAGTTTGGTAATACTTAAATTGCTGGGCCACACCACCAAAGTTTTTGATTCAGGAAGGCTAGATAGGTCCAGGAATTTATATTTCTAGAAAAGGTATGCTAATGCTGCTGATTGGTGCCCACACTTTGAGAACTGCTTCTGTCATACATACGCAACCACCAAAACAATATGATTGGCAAAAAGAAAGGGAAGGTCACACTTCTCACAGCCATATTTGCTGTCCTAAGCTTTAAATATATTCTGCAGAAGAGCCAACATGATCCAGTAGAGGAAAGTCAGCATACCCAAACTGCTCTCTCCCTTAGTGTGCCACCTGAGGCATGTGACTTCACTATTCTTGGCTTCAGTTTCTCCATCCTAAAATTTAAAGGACTAGAGTAGATCAGTCTGTTTTAAATTGTGTACTCTAAGCATTAGGGGGGTCTTCAGAGCAAGCTCAGGGATGATGCTGGTGGTGGAGTTGAACAGACAAGAGTCGGAACCTCTTCCATTCCCAGAGAGATCAGCTCTCCTTGTATAACTTTTACATATAGTGAAGTTCCACACAAGGAAGCAAACCAAATCAAACAAAACAAACCTAAACAAAAAATCCAGTCTGAAAAAATCTTCGGGCTAGAGGATATCCATCGTCACTTTCACATTGGGTTTCTCAGATACTGAACTCCACACATACAGAACATTCTGTACTCCCAGCTTTCTGTGCTTACAATGATAATCAATAGTGATAACAACCCAAGGCACTGCAAATCTCATACTCCAAGCTATCGTCAGTATACTTTTGATGTGAAGATTTTCTTGTATTCCAATTGTTTGAAAACAGATACACTTTGTTCCCTATGATTATTCTATTAATCTACATATTTACCACTCACATTCCATCATACAGTTAGCATTTTTGAGTGCTTGCTCTGTGCTACCCAGTATACCAAGAGCTTGAATGTATTACCTCCCTCAATCCTCAGAAAAACTTTTGGATAATATCATTGTTCCCCACCTACCATGTAGCAACTGTAGCAAAGAGAGGTTAGCTTACTTTTTCATGAGTCACAGCAAGTGAAAGATGACGGTGGAACATGATTCTGTATGCTTATCTCTAAAGTTTATATTCTGTTTATACTTTTAAAAGATCAAATGATCGGGTAGTTATTAAATGGGACAACCAAAATATATTCAGATAGATCTCTTTGTCTGATACCAAAAAAAAAGATAAATTTAAAAGGAAAGAACAAAGATATTATATCCCTATAATGAGAGGAGTTAGACTTCCTCCAGCAGAGGCCTTTCATCAAGTGAGTAGAAAGGAGGAGGGTTTAAATGATTTGCCCAGAATCATGGAGGCAGTCTTATGAAGTACGAAACACTACTACTTATTTTATTATTTATTTGATTTTTCAAATGTGAGCTTGGCTGAAGAGCTTTAGGCTAAGTTAATGAAGTTAAAACCAAGGCATATATTACAAAAGGCCATGGTCAAAAAATTAACCAGTGTGTGTGTATGGGGGCATAAGATATGAAGTAAGGAAGGCATCATGAAAGACAGAAATCCCACTGTAGTGCCACCTTCTTGACCACAAAGACTAATAGCCTCTTAACCGTAGGAATTCACTCCAATGAGGCTCCATTTGGAACCTCTTAATTCTATGTGAGTGAAGCTTTAATGGTGTAGATTAGACCCACGGCCCATGATCTGAAGAAACACAGACAATGAGTTTGTATGAACCTTGAGCAGGTCAGTAGCCAGAGGAATCATTCTAACCCAGACACTCATTCATCTTCTTAAAACTGCTTAAGCAATTTAGATCAAAACAAAACAAAACAAGGAGCCACCACAAATCAGCCTGAGAACTAAGACACTTGTAGATGGAAAATCATATGTTATCACTCCTGAGGTGACAGTAACTTGCATCGTAAATTGGGGTTTTGAGATTGAACCTGTTGTTCTTCCTTGGGACATTAGCTAACTAGGTACACATCCCAGTCTGGCCAGCTCATCTGTATTCTTCAGCTTTTGTCATTACCTATTCAGCAAGTTGTTTGTGAAGGTTGAAAAGAAGGAATTGCTAAAAAAATTTTGTTAAATAAATGGTATGAATTACCATACTGTTTTTACAAACAAAAAAAAATGAAAATCACTTTGGCCTCAATTATTTCCTCAACTATGAAGTTAACAGTTCATTGACACATATGTTATATTTTAAAAATGTCTCATAACCTTATCAATTAGAAATTCCAATGAAAAATAATAACTAAAGTATATATGTAGAAACAAGAGATAAATATGATCAATATGAGACAAATCAGTTAGCTATTATAAAATCTTTCTATTTTGACAACTAAATGTCATAAACTGATCTTTACAGCATTTTCACCCAACAAGCAGAGAAGTGTCTAATATTTATAAGAACAGTAATCTACTAATTAATAATAATAATCAATTCATAGGCTCTTCCAATCCTTCTGTTAATTTACTGATGCACTGATGCAAATGGCATGAAACTCTGATTGTTCTTTTTTCTCTTTCTGGTTCTCCTATTCTCTTTGTCAAAATCACCATCCATAAAGGCAAATGATATTTCATTTTACCAACACACTGCAGTTTGGTGCCTATTCTCCAGAATGGAGAGTATAGGCATTTCCAAATGCCATTTATTTTTCAGGTCACAGATCTTTACAACTTTGACTAGTACCTGATTTCCACTTCGCAAAAAATTTGTTTCCCACAATCCTGAAACATGCAAAGACTGTGCATAGTCAGTTTAATTTGTGGTTTTAACCCCTACATTTTCACATTCAAGGGAAACACCTGTCCTACTAACCATTGTTACTTTCATTTCAACAGACAATGCATTCAAATACTGATTAGAATAAGATGCTGCGAGTTTCCAGTGCATATCAAACAGAAGAACAATGAACACCCAGATTACATTAGAAGGACTGTGACTAAAGACATTTAGACAGAATGTGTGTTGATAGAGTAATTATTAGGTGGAGTAAATTGCAATGTAGAAGCTCTAACAAGTACCTGTATAAATAGTTTCTTTTCCACAAAAGAGATCTTGTAGTAGAGAAAAGAACGGTCTCTTACTACTAGTAATTTCCAAAATCAATTGCCTCAAGTTCTATTGTAAGAGTATTTTTAAAGTTTCACTCTATCTGTATTACATGTATTTAATTTTGAGTGGGTGCGTCTTGGTACTGGAAGCCATACCTTAGCCGGTGGTTTCTTCTTCACCTCGTGCAGGGAGAATCGATGGATGGACGCTGTGAGACAGCTACCTGGGGTGATCTAAAATGAAAAAGGCATTTTGGAATTAGGAAAAGAAATCTGCAAAACTTGAATAATGACAGCATCATTAAAGAATGTTTCTCAATCAACAACAGTTACAGTGGATGCACTGTGTATTAAGCCCAGTTATGTGTGGGCCTGGCCTGGAAGTGCAAAAGAGAGACTAAAACGAATGGATGAGCAAATGAAAATGGAAAAACAAACAAGAAAAGAAAACTAATCCTTTCTTTGGATGTGTTTATAAATTACTTGGGAAGTTGTAGCATTATAATTGGAGGAAACATCACTTTGTCAACTATAGCTACAGCCATTTCAACAGACACAGAAACTTCTTCAGTGAAGGCCCCTTGCTCTGAAATGCTTTGGTGTAGTTTTTCAAGTGTGATAACTGAAGTTGTTAAAAAATGGCCTGTTCTGAATAACAGAGAAGAATTTAGAGATCCCAGGATATCTGAGTGGTAGAGGGACAAGAAGAGAGATGGGGAAGGTAAGTGTGAAAAAAGGAAAGAAGGGATCAATAAGATAAATGCTCATCCCCACAAACTTGCAAATTTTTGCAAAATAGGCAAACTTTCAATAAATGTGATGATATATTTTGTGGAAATCAGTAAAAGAAATTCATTTCAGATGGGATTGACACAGAGTAGGAGAGTATAAACTCCCTGTAACTTAGCATACACCTTAAAGAGGGCTTTTAAATTTCTTAGGCTGCGAAATCCAGAGAAGTGTTCAAGAATATTTTCTAGAGGTGAAGGACCTCATTGAACATAAAATACACTACAAGAGTATTATTCATGTAATATAACATATTAATACGAATCTCAGTGTGGCAGGCTGAATGACAACACCCTCCCCTAAATATGTCCACATTCTAATCCCCAGAACCCATAAATGTTCCTGTACACAGTAGAAGGGACTTTGTAGATGTGATTAAGTTAAGGATCTTGAGATGAAGAGGTTACTTAGATTATCTGGGTGACCCCAAATGTAACCATAAGGATCTTTATAAGTGAAAGATGGAGGTAAAAGGAACAGAGTCAAAGAGAGAGATTGGAAGATGCTATGCTTCTGATTTTGAAGATAAAGAAAGGGGCCATGAGCAAAGGATGCAAGTGACCAGTAGAAATTGGAAAAGGCAAGGAAATCGATTATCCCTAAAGCCTCCAGAAGAAATGCAGCCCTGCTAACACTTTGAGTTTACCTTAGTAAGACTTCCTAAACTGCAAATACTAAATGTTTATTCTTTTAAACCACTAAATTTGTTGTAATTTGTTGCACCAACAGTAAGAAACTAACATGCTCAGATTGGTGAATCTTGATAAACTAAGAGTCAGATCTACAACTTTTCAAGACTTGACCAAATATTAAGAAAACAATCAGATTGCTAAGGCATGGTGTGGATGGGAGGATAAAAACCACTGAATTGTACACTTTGAAATGGTGAATTTTATGTTATGTGAAATTTTATGTTATATGAATTATATCTCAACAAAAATCAATCAATAACTGACAGAATAAAGATTATACACTAATAACCAAGTTTTGCTTTAACCTATTGTTTGACTGTTTAAATGTAACCCTGACCTATTTTCTTATTTTTCTGAAAACATAATTGATGACGATGATGATGATGATGATAGCGGTGATAATGATGAAAACAATTTTGATGAAGACACCAGGCTGCTTATTGTTCAGCCTCTGTTTCCACCCTAAAAAAATACCATTAATAAATAAAACAAATATAAGATTCTCCCTTTACTTACACCTTTGTAAACTATACTCTTTCTGACTGATTTCTACCCACCTAAAATTCAGTTCCAGATTTTTTATCAACTACCCTGAATAATGCTTTCACCTCTGTTCCAAAGTGACCCTGTGATCTGCCTTCCAGGAGGGATCCAGCCCCTGGACTTTGTCTTTCTCTACATGGAGATATGGCTGACCAGTCCACCCCCACATTCAGAGCAGGACTGTGATAGTATCTGCTTCTGCATATGATGGTTCATATGACGGGAAGATGGGAGCTCAGATTTAGGGAAAGAGAGCTAATGAAGATGGTCCAGAAAGTGCAGATACACCTTGCTATGTCCTATAGATAAGACTATCGTCCCAACTCTTAGAGAAGATGGTAAAACCTGGTTGAACATAGTACTTTCTTGTTTAATAATTTTGAAAGCAGTATATCAACAAATAGTCACCCATGCATCCATTAATAGGATGCATCACAATGAAACAAAAGCTGTGAAGATTATACTTCTTTTCTTTAACATCTTTATTAGAGTACAATTGCTTTACAATGGTGTGTTAGCTTCTGCTTCATAACAAAGTGAATCAGTTATACCTGTACATATGTCCCTATATCTCTTCCCTCTTGCATCTCCCTCTCTCACACCCTCCCTATCCCACCCCTCTAGGTGGTCACAAAGCACCGAGCTAATCTCCCTGTGCTATGCGGCTGCTTCCCACTAGCTATCTATTTTACATTTGGTAGTGTATATATGTCCGTGACTCTCTCTCACTTTGTCCCAGCTTACCCTTCCCCCTCCCCGTATTCTCAACTCTATTCTCTAGTACATCTGCATCTTTATTGCCGTCTTGCGCCTAGGTTCTTCAGACCATATACTTTCTTTTTTTAGATTCCATATATATGCGTTAGCATATGGTATTTGTTTTTCTCTTTCTGACTTACTTCACTCTGTATGACTGTCTCTAGGTCCATCCACCAAACTACAAATACCTCAGTTTCATTCCTTTTTATGGGTGAGCAATGTTCCATTGTATATATGTGCCACATCTTCTTTATTCATTCCTCTGTTGATGGACACTTAGGTTGCGTCCATGTCCTGGATATTGTAAATAGAACTGCAATGAACATTTGGTACATGACTCTTTTTGAATTATGGTTTTCTCAGGGTATATGCCCAGTAGTGGGATTGCTGGGTCGTATGGTAGTTCTATTTTTAGTTTTTTAAGGAACCTCCATCCTGTTCTCCACAGTGGCTGTTATCAATTTACATTCCCACCAACAGTGCAAGAGTGTTCCCTTTTCTCCACACCCTCTCCAGCATTCATTCTTTGTGGATTTTTGGATGATGGCCATCCTGACCGGTGTGAGATGATATCTCATTGTAGTTTTGATTTGTATTTCTCTAATGATTAATGATGTTGAGCATTCTTTCATGTGTTTCCTGGCAATCTGTATATCTTCTTTGGAGAAATGTCTATTTAGGTCTTCTGCCCATTTCTGGATTGGGCTGTTTGTTTTATTTCATATTGAGCTGCACGAGTTGCTTGTATGTTTTGGAGATTAATTCTTTGTCAGTTGCTTCATTTGCAAATATTTTCTCCCATTCTGAGGATTGTCTTTTGCTCTCGATAAACGAGGAAACCATAAAGGTTTCCTTTGCTGTGCAAAAGCTTTTAAGTTTCATTAGGTCCCAATTTGTTTATTTTTGTTTTTATTTCCATTTCTCTAGGAGGTGGGTCAAAAACAATCTTGCTGTGATGTATGTCATAGACTGTTCTGCCTATGTTTTCCTCTAACAATTTGATGGTGTCTGGCCTTACATTCACGTCTTTAATCCATTTTGAGTTTACTTTTGTGTATGGCATTAGGGAGTGTTCTAATTTCATTATTTTACATGTAGCTGTCCAGTTTTCCCAGACCACTTATTGAAGAGGCTGTCTTTTCTCCATTGTATATTCTTGCCACCTTTATCAAAGATAAGGCAACCACATGTGCGTGGGTTTATTTCTGGGCTTTCTATCCTGTTCCATTGATCTATATTTCTGTTTTTGTGCCAGTACCATACTGTCTTGATTACTGTAGATTTGTAGTATAGTCTGAAGTCAGGGAGCCTGATTCTTCCAGCTGTGTTTTTCTTTCTGAAGATTACTTTGGCTATTTGGGGTCTTTTGTGTTTCCATACAAATTGTGAATTTTTTTCTTCTAGTTCTGTGAAAAATGCCATTAGTAGTTTGATAGGGATTGCATTGAATCTGTAGATAGCTTTGGGTAGTAGAGTCATTTTCACAATGTTGATTCTTCCAATACAAGAACATGGTATATCTCTCCATATCTTTGTATCATCTTTAATTTCCTTCATCAGTGTCTTATAATTTTCTGCATACAGGTCTTCTCTCCCCTTACGCAGGTTTATTCCTAGATATTTTATTCATTTTGTTGCAATTGTAAATGGGAGTGTTTTCTTAATTTCACTTTCAGATTTTTCATCATTAGTGTATAGGAATGCAAGAGATTTCTGTGCATTAATTTTGTATCCTGCTACTTTACCAAATTCATTGATTAACTCTAATAGTTTTCTGGTAGCATCTTTAGGATTCTCCATGTATAGTATCATGTCACTGGCAGACAGTGACAGCTATAGTTCTTCTTTTCCAATTTGGATTCCTTTTATTTCTTCTTCTTCTCTGATTACTGTGGCTAAAACTTACAACACTATGTTGAATAATAGTGGTGAGAATGGGCAACCTTGTCTTGTTCCTGATCTTAGTGGAAATGGTTTCAGTTTTTCACCATTGAGGATGATGTTGGCTGTGGGTTTGCCATATATGGCCTTTATTATTTTGAGGAAAGTTTCCACTATGCCTACTTTCTGGAGGGTTTTTATCATAAATGTGTGTTGAATTTTGTTGAGAGCCTTCTCTGAAACTATTGAGATGATCATACGGTTTTTCTCCTTCAATTTGTTAATATGGTGTATCAGGTTGATTGATTTGCATATATTAAAGAATCCTTGCATTCCTGGAATAAACCCCACTTGATCATAGTGTATGATCCTTTTAATGTGCTATTGGATTCTGTTTGCTAGTATTTTGTTGAAGATTTTTGCATCTAAGTTCATCAGTGATATTGGCCTGTAGTGTTCTTTCTTTGCGACATCTTTGTCTGGTTTTGGTATCAGGGTGATGGTGGCCTCGTAGTATGAGTTTGGGAGTATTCCTCCCTCTGCTATATTTTGGAAGAGTTTGAGAAGGATAGGTGTTAGCTCTTCTCTAAATGTTTGATAGAATTTGCCTGTGAAGCTATCTGGTCCTGGGCTTTTGTTTGTTGGAAGATTTTTAATCACAGTTTCAATTTCAGTGCTTGTGATTGGTCTGTTCATATTTTCTATTTCTTCCTGTTTCAGTCTCAGAAAGTTGTACATTTCTAAGAATTTGTCCATTTCTTCCAGGTTGCCCATTTTAATGGCATATATTTGCTTGTAGTAATCTCTCATGATCCTTTGTATTTCTGCAGTGTCAGTTGTTACTTCTCCTTTTTCATTTCTAATTCTATTGATTTCAGTCTTCTACCTTTTTTTCTTCATGAAACTGGCTAATGGTTTATCAATTTTCTTTAATCTTCTCAAAGAACCAGCTTTTACTTTTATTGATCTTTGCTATCGTTTCCTTCATTTCTTTTTCATTTATTTCTGATTTAATCTTTATGATTTCTTTCCTTCTGCTAACTTTGGGGTTATTTGTTCTTCTTTCTCTAATTGCTTTAGGTGTAAGGTTAGATTGTTTATTTGAGATGTTTCTTGTTTCTTAAGGTAGGCTTGTATAGCTATAAACTTCCCTCTTAGAACTGCTTTTGCTGCATCCCATAGGTTTTGTGTCATTGTGTTTTCATTGTCATTTTTTTCTAGGTATTTTTTGATTTCCTCATTGATTTTTTCAGTGATCTCTTGGTTATTAAGTAGTGTGTTGTTTAGCCTCCATGGGTTTGT
This sequence comes from Stenella coeruleoalba, assembly GCF_951394435.1. Taxonomy (NCBI): domain Eukaryota; kingdom Metazoa; phylum Chordata; class Mammalia; order Artiodactyla; family Delphinidae; genus Stenella; species Stenella coeruleoalba. The sequence continues at coordinate 58,068,337 of NC_137154.1, forward strand.
ATTCCTTACAGATTTTTTTCCTGTAATTGATATATATTCTCATAGTGTTGTGGTCGGAAAAGATACTTGATATGATTTCAATTTTCTTAAATTTACCAAGGCTTGATTTGTGAACCAAGATATGATCTATCCTGGAGAATGTTCCATGAGCACTTGAGAAGAATGTGCATTCTGTTGTTTTTCAATGGAATGCCCTATAAGTATCAATTAAGTCCATCTTGTTTAATGTATCATTTAAAGCTTATGTTGCCTTATTTATTTTCATTTTGGATGATCTGTCCATTGGTGAAAGTGGGGTGTTAAAGTCCCTTACTATGATTGTGTTACTGTCGATTTCCCCTTTTATGGCTGTTAGTATTTTCCTTATGTAGTGAGGTGCTCCTATGTTGGGTGCATAAACATTACAATTATTATGTTCTTCTTGGCTTGATCCCTTGATCATTATGTAGTTTCCTTCTTTGTCTCTTGTAATAGTCTTTGTTTTAAAGTCTATTTTGTCTGATATAAGAATTGCTACTCCAGCTTTCTTTTGATTTCCATTTGCATGGAATATCTTTTTCCATCCGCTCACTTTCAGTCTGTATGTGTCCCTAGGTCTGAAGTGGGTCTCTTGTATACAGCATATATATGGGACTTGTTTTTGTATCCATTCAGCCAGTCTATGACTTTTGGTTGGAGCATTTAGTCCATTTACATTTAAGGTCATTATCAATATGTATGTTCCTATTTCCATTTTCTTAATTGTTTTGGGTTTATTATTGTAGGTCTTTTCCTTCTCTTGTGTTTCCTGCCTAGAGAAGTTCCTTTAGAATTTTTTGTAAAGCTGGTTTGGTGGTGCTGAATTCTGTTAGCTTTTGCTTCTCTGTAAAGCTTTTAATTTCTTCGTCAAATCTGAATGAGATCCTTGCTGCGTAATCTTGGTTGTAGGTTTTTCTCCTTCATCAGTTTAAATATGTCCACTCCCTTCTGGCTTGCACAGTTTCTGCTGAAAGATCAGCTCTTAACCTTATGGGGATTCCCTTATGTGTTCTTTGTTGCTTTTCCCTTGCTGCTTTTAATATTTTTCTTTGTATTTAATTTTTGATAGTTTGATTAATATGTGTCTTGGCATGTTTCTCCTTGGATTTATCCTGTATGGGACTCTCTGTGCTTGCTGGACTTGATTATCTATTTCCTTTCCCATACTAGGCAAGTTTTCAACTGTAATCTCTTCAAATATTTTCTCAGTCCCTTTCTTTTACTATTCTTCTGGGACCCCCATAATTCAAATGTTGGTGCGTTTAATGTTGTCCCAGAGGTCTCTGAGACTGTCCTCAATTATTTTCATTCTTTTTTCTTTATTCTGCTCTGCAGTAGTTATTTCCACTATTTTATCTTCCACGTCACTTATCCGTTTTTCTGCCTCAGTTATTCTGCTATTGATCCCTTCTAGAGAATTTTTAATTTAATTTATTGTGTTGTTCATCACTGTTTGCTTGCTCTTTAGTTCTTCTAGGTCCTTGGTAAACGTTTCTTGTTATCTTCTTCATTGTATTCCCAAGATTTTGGACCAGTTTTACTATCATTATTCTCAATTCTTTTTCAGGTAGGCTGCCTATTTCCTCTTCATTTGTTAGGTCTGGTGGGTTTTTGCCTTGCTCTTTCATCTGCTGTGTGTTTCTCTGTCTTCTCATTTTGCTTAAATTTCTGTGTTTGGGGTCTCCTTTTTTGCAGGCTGCAGGTTCGTAGTTTCTGTTGTTTTTGGTGTCTGTCCCCAGTGGCTAAGGTTGGTTCAATGGGTTGTGTAGTTTTCCTGGTGGATGGGACTAGTGTCTGTGTTCTGGTGGAGGAGGCTGGATCTTGTCTTTCTGGTGGGCAAGTCCACGTCTGCTGTCATGATTTGGGGTGTTTGTGGCCTTATTATGATTTTAGGCAGCCTCTCTGCTAATGGGTGGGGTTGTGTTCCTGTCTTGCTAGTCGTTTGGCATAGGGTGTCCTGCACTGTAGCTTGCTGGTCGTTGAGTGAAGCTGGGTGTTGATGTTGAGATGAAGATCTCTGGGAGATTTTTGCTGTTTGATATTACGTGGAGCTAGGAGGTCTCTTGTGGACCAGTGTCCTGAACTTGGCTCTCCCACCTCAGTGGCAGAGTCCTGACGCCTGGCTGGAGCACCAAGAGCCTGTCCTCCACACAGCTCAGAATAAAAGGGAGGAAAAAGAAAAAGAAAGAAAGAAAGAAGAAGATTAAAAAAAAATCAAATAAAGTTATTAAAATAAAAAATATTAAGAAAAAAAATTTTAAGTAAAAAAAAGAAAAAAAAATGGATAGACAGAACCCTAGGACAAATGGTAAAAGCAAAGCTATTCAGAGAAAATCACACACAGAAGCATACATATACACACTCACAAAAAGAGAAAAAGGGAAAAAAAATATATATATAGCCTTGTTCCCCAAGTCCACCTCCTCAATTTGGGATGATTCACTGTATATTCAGGTATTGCACAGATGCAGGGTACATCAAGTTAGTTGACTGTGGAGATTTAATATGCTGCTCCTGAGGCTGCTAGGAGAGATTTCCCTTTCTCTTCTTTGTTCGCACAGCTCCTGGGGTTCAGCTTTCGATTTGGACCACCTCTGCGTGTAGGTCGCCTGAGGGCGTCTGTTCTTCGCTCAGACAGGGCGGGGTTAAAGGAGCAGCTGATTTGGGGCTCACTCAAGCTGGGGGGAGGGAGGGGTATGGAATGTGGTGCGAGCCTGCGGCGGTAGAGGCCAGCATGACGTTGCACCAGCCTGAGGCATGCCGAGCGTTCTCCCGGGGAAGCTGTCCTTGGATCACGGCACCCTGACAGTGGCGGGCTGCACAGGCTCCCAGGAGGGGAGGTATGGGTAGTGACCTGTGCTTGCTGCTGCAGCAGCAGCCTTAGCGTCTCATGCCCGTCTCTGGGGCCCACACTGATAGCCGCGGCTCATGCCCGTCTCTGGAGATCCTTTAAGCGGTGCTCTGAATCCCCTCTCCTGGTGAACCAGGAAACAAAGAGGCAAGAAAAAGTCTCTTGCCTCTTCAGCAGCTCCAGACTTTTTCCCAGACTCCCTCCCAGCTAGCTGTGGCGCACTAACCCCCTTCAGGCTGTGTTCACGCTGCCAACCCCAGTCTTCTGCCTGGGATCTGACCGAAGCCCGAGCCTCAGCTCCCAGCCCCCGCCCGCCGCGGCGGGTGAGCAGACAAGCCTCTCGGGCTGGTGAGTGCTGGTCAGCACTGATCCTCTGTGTGGGAATCTCTCCGCTGTGCCCTCCGAACCCCTGTTGCTGCACTCTCCTCCACAGCCCCGAAGCTCCCCCGCTCCGCCCCCTGCAGTCTCCGCCCGCAAAGGGGCTTCCTCCCCAGTGTGTGGAAACCTTTCCTCCTTCACAGCTCCCTCCCACTGGTGCAGGTCCCATCCCTATTCTTTTGTCCTGTTTTTTCTTTTTTCTTTTGCCCTACCCAGGTATGTGGGGAGTTTCTTGCCTTTTGGGAGCTCTGAGGTCTTCTGCCAGCGTTCAGTAGGTGTTCTGTAGTTGTTCCACATGTAGATGTATTTCTGATGTATTTGTGGGGAGGAAGCTGATCTCCGCTTCTTACTCTTCCGCCATCTTGAAGCCACCCCCTCTATACTTATTTTTAAGCTGATATTTAGTGACTATGATGAGCCCAGCATTGTGACAATCACCTTCTTTATCATATTGTAAACATCATAACAAATCTAAAAAGTTACAATTATGTTTTTCCATTTTATAAATGAGGAAACTAAAGATGAAAAAATTTTTAAAAATAACTTTACCCAATTGATATCCTATTCAGTTTCGTCTCACTATAAACTTGAGCTTTAAACTTCTTTGAGATATAACCTCTTTTTTTAATACAAATAATGTGTTGGGTTTGATAAAGACATCATTTCAACTTAAAAAAAATTATTTGGGTCTGTCATTGTTTCTTTTCCTCCTCTCTCTCTTCTTTTCTTTTCTTCCTTGGAAGACTATTTGATTCACTAGGAAAAATATCTTGTAATAATTTTTACTGTGTTTACTGCCTTGTCCTTTCATTTGAAGATATACACCCTAGAGAAAATGGCTGCACTTTCTCATGGAGAGGGCTCTTGCATTCCTTCAGAGTTTTGTTACTAAGGCCAAGGGATTATCCTGATTTCAATGGACAAATGCAAGGAATAATGGCAAATCACCAATGAAAACTTCTAAGTTCTCAAGAGAAAACATACTGCAAGGTGTCACTCTGGAATTGAGAATTATACAAAGCCACACCTAATATTTCAGCTTGACTGCAGACTAGTAAAGTGATGCAAGATATTAAGAAAACACATCAGGTTCAGAGGTCTATAATTAATCTTGTCAGCAGATGCGGCAGGACAGATTCCTGTTTAAACTTGCATCTTGATGAGACTTTTTCCTCTTTTTGCTGTATCGGTACACAGCACACTGGGGACCCAAGGGATCTAAACCCATTACAGTGGTTTTACGGTCACGTTCATGCTCACTGCATGCCCTGCTTGTGCTTGGAGGCATTAACTATTTAACTGTGACCATGATGTTGTGGAGACAGTGGCAGCTATTAGTGCATTTTTTGTACATGCTGTTGAAGAACAAATATAAAATTAAAAAGTCTGTGTCCCAGGCTTCAGGTAGAATAAATGGTCAGGGGACAATGCATTCTGTATTTAGTTTCTGTAATTGAATTATATCACAAAGCTTTCTAAACATATGTATGCATCATATTCTATAATAGCTAGAGTGAAATGTGCAGAATCATAAGCAATAATTCTATCATTAAATTTTAATGTGCAAGTGTTGGATAAAAACGCATGCATCTAAACCTTGAAACAATACTAGTGAAGGTAACTTACTTTGAAACCCAAGAGATGGATTAAATTATTATCTTTTAGTAACATTAAAAACAGAGGAAATGATTGCAGGTTGAGGAAAATGGGTATCTCTTTAGTGAACAAGTAAGTGAACAGTGGAGTTTCATTTTGATCAGACTTATTCCTCATTATTTAATTTGCCTTTAGAAAAAAATTAAAGGAAAAAGAATAAAAGAAAAGTTAATTTTTAGTTTTTCTTATATGCTCTCTATTTGTCATAGTTCTTATTTTAGAAGTTTCTGTTATTAATTATAATACAGCAACATGCCACATTACATTGGGATATGACACATATTTTATACACTTATATAACTAATGTACAGTAAATTCATGTAAAATGGGAAGTATTTCTTAGAAAAATACAAATGACTCAAAGAGCTGTGTGTTTTCTTTCTCACTCTCAACCTCTTAAATCCAAGTAATTTATAATCTGCATGGTGTCAGGGAGATGGAATATGATCTACTCTGCAACATGAATTAGGATAGTGGATAGTAAAGCAAATTATATATATACACATATTATATATATGTATACAGATTATATATATATATATATATATGTATGTATGTATGTATGTATTTGTATCATTAGCAGGTAATCGTCTAGGCTTTGCTGGATCTAGTTAGAATGATTCTAGTATTCTATGTAGAAATCTTCCTGGTTTAAAGTAAGTGAGAGTAATTGTGGATAACTTTTATTCTAAGGACCCATTTTAAATCATTTCCATTTAAGTTAACAAGCAGTAGTTTTCTTCATATTTATTGATATCTAACACTATATTTTATATGTATTTGTCTATTTACTGATTATCTTCTCCACTAGAATGGAAGTTTCATGGTGGCAGAATTTTTGTCAATGTCTTTTAACCTCTTTATACAAAGGCTTTTGAAGATTTCTTCACTTTGATGGTTTGTGAAAAATGGCTGAAGACATCCCAGTCCTACTATGCAGAAAACAGGCTGTAATTGTGTTCTTCTAGGTGCATCAATCCAAGTCTTCTCTTGGGTCTCTGGACCCGTGCGGAACAAAGGAACAAGTGAGCGTTTATCACAAAGGTGAAAGAAGTTTTCACAGAGTAGCCAGGTGTACAATTCTATGTCTTTTTTCATGCAAAGCTACTCTGGGATCTGTTCCTTTCTCTGTCATTATTTCTTTGTAATTTTTCATCCACTTGTTAATTTATGCCCCAATTGTATTGAATTTCTTCCACTTTTCAGAATACATCGTATGTCTCACTGTCTCTAGTCCTTGGCATATATACTCCAACCCCCACTGTTCATCTGGTTAACTTTTACTTATCCTTAACATCAGTCTGGGTGTCACGGGTGTCACTATTTTTGAAAAATCTTTCCTGATCTCTGAATCTTGGTTTGATATCCCTACTATATGATCTCATATTATCATGGGTTTTCCCCAATCACAAATTTACCACTCCCACCACCACCCCAAATGTAATTCTACTTCAGTAGAGTAGAAGCTCACTGAAGGCAGAGCCCAGGACATGTTTGTTCATTATTGTGTCTCCACATACTTATTAGTCTGTAATATAAATATGTTTATGTGCATATGTATATGTACAGTGGTAAGGAATTTGGACTCTATCCAGTGATAAATGGGAATATCACTTATTGAAAAATATCATCACTGATAATTTATAACAAACTGGAAAAGGTCAACTTCTATTAAAAATATTTTGCTTATAAAGAAAGATGATCTATTCATAAAAAATTTCCATTTAATACTCATGGGATATATATCCCAGGTTCTGGCATTGAGAGGCTGGGTTTTGGTCATGTAGAGAACTCAGGTTTTCAGTCTAGTATTCTTCACTGACCATATTAGATTCATAGGCAGACCTGATGCTGCAGGTTTTCATGACACTGGCTCTATGGTGTGTGGGAAGGTGTACAGATTTTCACTGAAAGTAGCCAAGATGTGCACCATGATTCGAATAATCTGCAATATTAATAGCAATATTGTAACATGTATTTTGTAGTAGTGTAATAATGACTCAGATCCCCTTAGTCCCAAAGGGCTGCTTGTTCCCAAAAGCTCCTCCAGTCACAGGATTGGCTCTTACTGGTCCAAATTGGGTCATGTGCCCATACCTGAACCAATCACGGGTGGTCAGGGATGGGCTGAGGCTCTGATTGGCCAGGCATGGAACATGTGTCTATTCCTGAACCAATCACATTGGTCAGGGATGGGGTAAGGCTCTGATTGGCTAGGCTTGGAACCTGTGCCCATCCCTTTAAATGGCACTACTATGGGCCTGTCAGCTTCATCCAAACTATGTGGATGGAGAATGGAGGTGGAGTTCTCTAGAAGAAAGTCAGGATTCTGTAAGAGAAGATGAGATGAATGCTAGGTAGGTATGAACAACAGATGTCAACTAGACCCTTGAAGAAGACAGTTCATTTCAGTCTGATTGCATAGACCGAATGAGAGTTCAAAAGATCAGATTTTTAAATTTAGTCTAGGGGAGATTGGTTCAAGATGGCAGAGTAGAAGGACGTGCTCTCACTCCCTCCTGTGAGAGCACCAGAATCACAACTAACTGCTGAATAATCATTGAAAGGAAGACACTGGAACTCACCAAAAAAGATACCTCACATCCAAAGACAAAGGAGAAGCCACAATGAGATGGTGGGGGAGGCACCATCACAATAAAATCAAATCCCATAACTGCTGGGGGGGTGACTCACAAACTGAAGAAAAATTATACCACAGAAGTCCACCCACTGGAGTGAATACTCTGAGCCCCATATCAGGCTTGCCAATCAGGGGGCCTGGAAATGGGAGGAGGAATTCCCAGAGAATCAGACTTTGAAGGGTAGTGGGATTTCATTGCAGGACTTCGAGAGGACTGGGAGAAACAGAGACTCCACTCTTGGAGGGCATGCACAAAGTAGTGTGCGCATCAGGACCAAGGGGGAAGGTACAGTGACTCCAAAGGAGACTGAACCAGACAAACGTGCTGCTGTTGGAGGGTATCCTGCAGAGGCAGGGTGTGGCTGTGGCTCACCACAGGGCCAAGAAAACTGGCAGCAGAAGTCCTGGGAAGTACTCCTTGGCATGACCGTCCCAGAGTCCACCATTAGTCCCACCAAAGAGCCTGTAGCCTCCAGTGCAGGGTCGTCTCAGGTCAAACAACCAACAGGGAGGGAACTCAGCCACATCCATCAGCAGACAAGTGAATTAAAGTTTTACTGAGTTCTGCCCACCAGAGCAACACCCAACTATACCCACTACCAGTCCCTTCCATCAGGAAGCTTCCACAAGCCTCTTAGATAGCCTCATCCACCAGAGGGCAGACAGCAGAAACAAGAACTACAATCCTGCAACCTAAGGAATGAAAACCGCATTCACAGACAGACAAAATGAAAAGGCAGAGGACTATGTATCAGATGAAGGAACAAGATAAAACCCCAGAAAAAAAACTAAATGAAGTGGAGATAGGCAATATTCGAGAAAAAGAATTCAGAGCAATGATAGTGAAGATGATCCAGGACCTCAGAAGAAGAATGCAGGAAAAGATCGAGAAAATGCAAGAAATGTTTAACAAAGACCTAGAAGAATTAAAGAACAAACAAGCAGAGATGAACAATACAATAACTGAAATGAAAAATACACTACAATGAATCAATAGCAGAATAACTGAGGCAGAAGAACGGATAAGTGACCTGGAAGACAGAATGATGGAATTCATTGCTGCGGAACAGAAAAAAGAATGAAAAGACATGAAGAGCAGCCTAAGAGACCTCTGGGACATTAAACACACCAACATTCGTATTATAGGGGTCCCAGAAGGAGAAGAGAAAAATAAAGGATCTGAGAAAATATTTGAAGAGATTATAGCTGACGATTTCCCTAACATGGGAAAGGAAATAGCCACCCAACTCCAAAAAGTACAGAGAGTCCCACGCAGGATAAACACAAGGACAAACATGCCAAGACACATAGTAATAAAACTGACAAAAATTAAAGAAAAACTATTAAAAGCAATAAGGGACAAATGACAAATAACATACAAGGGAATTCCCATAAGGTTAACAGCTGATTTCTCAGCAGAAACTCTACAAGCCAGAAGGAAGTGACATGATATATTTAAAGTGATGAAAGGGAAGAACTTACAACCAAGATTACTCTATCCAGCAAGGATCTCCCTCAGTTTCAACAGAGAAATCAAAAGCTTTACAGATAAGCTAAAGCTAAGAGAATTCAGCACCATGAAACCAGATTACAACAAATGCTAAAGGAACTTCTCTTAGTGGAAACACAAGAGAAGAAAAGAACCTACAAAAACAAATCCAAAACAATGAAGAAAATGTAATAGGAACATACATATCAATAATTACCTTAAATGTAAATGGATTAAATGCTCCAACCAAAAAACACAGGCTCACTGAATGGACATAAAAACAAGAGCCATATATATGCTGTCTACAAGAGACCCACTTCAGACCTAGGGACACATACAGACTGAAAGTGAGGGGATGAAAAAAGATTTTCCATGCAAATGGAAATCAAAAGAAACATGCAGTAGCAATATTCATATCAGATAAAATAGACTTTAAAATAAAGAATATTGGGCTTCCCTGGTGGCACAGTGGTTGAGAGTCTGCCTGCCAATGCAGGGAACACGGGTTCGTGCCCCGGTCCGGGAAGATCCCACATGCCGTGGAGCGGCTGGGCCCATAAGCCATGGCCGCTGAGCCTGAGCGTCCAAAGCCTGTGCTCCGCAGCAGGAGAGGCCACAACAGTGAGAAGCCCGCGTACCACAAAAATAAATAAAGAAAGAAAGAAAGAAAGAAAGAAAGAAAGAATATTACAAGAGACAAGGAAGGACACTACATAATGATCAAAGGATCAATCCAATAAGAAGATATAATAATTCTAAATATATATGCACCCAGGATAGGAGAACCTCAATACATAAGGCAAATGCTAACAGTTATAAAAGATGAAATTGACAGTAACACAATAATAGTGGGGGATTTTAACACCTCACTTACACCAATGGACAGATCATACAGACAGAAAATTGGTAAGGAAACACAAGCTTTAAATGACACAATAGACCAGATAGATTTAATTGATATTTATAGGACATTCCACTCAAAAACAGCAGAATAAACTTTGTTTTCAAGTGCACATGGAACATTCTCCAGGATACATCACACCTTGGGTCACAAAGCAAGCCTGAGTGAATTTAAGAAAATTGAAATCATATCAAGCATCTTTTCTGACCACAACACTATGGGATTAGATATCAAATACAGGGGAAAAAAACGTAAAAAACACAAACACATGGAGGTTAAACAATACATTACTAAATAACCAAGAGATCACTGAAGAAATCAAAAAATACCTAGAGACAAATGACAATGAAAACACAACAATCCAAAACCTATGGGATGCAGCAAAAGCAGTTCTAAGAGGGAAGTTTATAGCAATACAAGCTTACCTCAGCAAACAAGAAAATTTTCAAATGAACAATCTAACCTGACACCTAAAGGAACTACTGAAAGAAGAATAAACAAAACCCAAAGTCAGTAGAAGGAAAGAAATCATAAAGATCAAAACAGAAATAAATGAAATAAAAACAAGGAATAAAATGGCAAATATCAATAAAACTAAAAGCTGTTCTTTGAGAAGATAAACAAAATTGATAAATATTTAGCCAGGCTCATCAAGAAAATGAGGGAGAGGACACAAATCAATAAAATTAGGAATATAAAAGAAGTTACAGTGGACACCACAGAAATACAAAGCATCATAAGAGACTACTACAAGCAACTCTATGCCAATAAAATGGACAACCTGGAAGAAATGGACAAATTCTTACAAAGGTATAACCTTCCAAGACTGAACCAGGAAGAAATAGAAAATATGAATAGAACAATCACAAGTAATGAAATTGAAACTGTGATTAAAATTCTTCCAACAAACGGAAGTCCAGGACCAGATGGCTTCACAGGTGAAGTCTATCATTTAGAGAAGAGTTAACAGGCATCATTCTTAATCTCTTCCAAAAAACTGCAGAGGATCAGAATGGGCATCATCAGAAAACCTACAAACAACAAACTCATTGTACAAGGCCACTGACACCCTGATACCAATACCAGACAAAGATACTACCAAAAAAGAAAATTACAGCCCAATATCACTGATGAATATAGGTGCAAAAATCCTCAACCAAATACTAGCAAATAGATTCCAACAGCACATTAAAAGGATCATATACCATGATCAAGTGCAATTTATCCCGGCGATGCAAGGATTCTTCAATATGCACAAATCAATCAATGTGATATACAATACTAACAAACTGAAAAATAAAAACCATATGATCAAATCAATAGATGCAGAAAAAGCTTTTGACAAAATTCAACACCCATTTATGATAAAAACTCTCCAGAGAGTGGGTATAGAGGGAACCTACCTCAACATGATAGAGGCCATATATGACAAACCCACAGCAAACATCATTCTCAAAGGTGAAAAACTGAAAACATTTCCTCTAAGATCAGGAACAAGCAAGGACGTCCACTCTCCCCACTGTCATTCAACATAGTTATGGAAATCCTAGCCTCAGCAGTCAGAGAAGAAAAAGAAATAAAAGGAATACAAATTGGAAAGAAGAAGTAAAACTGTCACTGTTTGCAGATGACATTATACTATACATAGATAATTCTAAAGATACCACCAGAAAACTACTAGAGCTAATCAATGAATTTGGTAATACTGCAGGCTACAAAATTAATGCACAGAAATATCTTGCATTCCTATACACTAACAATGAAAGATCAGAAAGAGAAATTAAGGAAACAGTTCCATTCACCATTGCAACAAAAATAATATAATAACTGGGAACAAACCTACATAAGGAGGCAAAAAACCTGTACTCACAAAACTATAAGACACTGATGAAAGAAATCAAAGATGACACAGACAGATGGAGAGATATACCATGTCCTTGGATTGGAAAAATCAATATTGTGAAAAATGACTATACTACCCAAAGTAATCTATAGATTCAGTACAATCCCTATCAAATTACCAATGGCATGTTTTACATAACTAGAATAAAAAATCTTAAAATTTGTATGGAGACATAAAAGACCCCAAACAGCCAACGCAATCTTGAGGGGAAAATATGGTGCTGGAGGAATCAGACTCTCTGACTTCAGACTATACTTCAAAGCCACAGTAATCAAGACAGTATGGTACTGGCACAAAAACAGAAATATAGATCAATGGAACAGGATAGAAAGCCCAGAGACAAACCCATGTACCTATGCTCAACTAACGTACGACAAGGGAGGTACGGATACATAATGGAGAAAAGACAGTCTCTTCAGTAAGTGGTGCTGGGAAAACTGGACAGCTACATGTAAAAGAATGAAATTAGAATACTCCCTAACACCATACACAAAAATAAACTCAAAATGGATTAAAGACCTAAATGTAAGACCAGACACTATAAAACTCTTAGAGGAAAACATAGGAAGAACACTCTTTGACATAAATCACAGCAAGATTTTTTGACCCACCTCCTAGAGTAATGGAAATAAAAACAAAAATAAACAAATGGGACTTAATGAAACTTAAAATCTTTTGCACAGCAAAGGAAACTATAAACAAGACGAAAAGACAACCCTCAGGATGTGAGAAAATATTTGCAAACAAATCAACGGACAAAGGATTAATCTACAAAATATATAAACAGCCATGCAGCTCAATATTAAAAAAAAAAAAAAAAAACCCAATCCAAATATGGGCAGAAGACCTAAATAGAAATTTCTCTAAAGAAGACATACTAGATGGCCAAGAGGCACATGAAAAGCTGCTCAACATCACTAATTATTAGAGAAATGCAAATCAAAACTACAGTGAGGTATCACCTCACACCTGTTAGAATGGGCATCATCAGAAAACCTACAAACAACTAATGCTGGAGAGGGTGTGGAGAAAAGGGAACCCTCTTGCACTGTTGGTGGGAATGTAAATTGATACAGCCACTATGGAAAACAGTATAGAGGTTCCTTAAAAAACTAAAAATAGAACTACCATATGACCCAGCAATCCCACTACTGGGCATATACCCAGAGAAACATAATTCAAAAAGACGCATGCACCCCAATGTTCATTGAAGCACTGTTTGCAATAGCCAGGTCATGGAAGCAACCTAAATGCCCATCGACAGACGAATGGATAAAGACAATGTGGTACATATATACAATGCAATATTACTCAGACTTAAAAATGAACGAAACTGTGTCATTTGTAGAGACATGGATGGATCTAGAGACAGTCATACAGAGTGAAGTAAGTCAGAAAGAGGAAAACAAATATCGTATATTTACACATATATGTGGAATCTACAAAAATGGTACAGTGAACTGGTTTGCAAGGCGGAAAGAGAGACACAGTTGTAGAGAACAAACGTATGGACACCAAGGGGGGAAAGCGGGGTGGGGGGGTGGGGGGTGGGATGAAGTGGGAGGTTGGGATTGACATATATACACTAATATGTATAAAATAGATAACATAAGAACCTGCTGTATTAAAAAATAAATAAGTAAATTTCGTCTAGGGTCCAGTCTAGGATCCTGCATTGTAAAAAAAAATACTAAAAGACAAACAAAAAAAATGACTTAATATTTTCTCAAGTGATTATTACTGTATTGTGTTGCAGTGACATTCAGTTATTCTATAAAACACCCTTACCACATTGTTTTTACCTATCAGCATTTGTATACCATTCTGTGGCTCTCAGAAGACTCTGTTCTTCCCACGATGTATTATTCGTTTGTGCTGCTGTGGAACTCGAAGCTCTGCAGGCTTCTCTTGTTGTGAGAAACATCTGAGAGATAAATGTGCACTTGTGTTCCATCTAACATCTCATGCACACGGGAAGCTAGTTTCTATAATGCCTGGGGAGATCTGAATCACAATGTCACACAATTAAATTGTGACAGGGATTATGTCTAAAGCTCCTGGAGGTCACCACAGGTACAATATGAGATGTGTGAGCTGATACATATGGATTATGACATGTGCCAAAGTTTTCTGCTTTGATGATCACTGTGTTCGTGTTTTGACCCTTTATATCATTTTATTTAGACTAGTCTTTGAAAGCACAGGATTCTGATCAGAGATAATAAATCAAAAAGCTGTGATTGAGCTTCTTTGATGAGGAAGGCATTCTGCTGGTCTCTGAGGCAGCCAGTGAAGTGGGGAGAAGCTCTAATTTTGAATATCTATAAAGTGTCAGATACTGTGAGATGTTTTTTTTGGTTTGCATTATTGAGACAAGCCTGAGAGGTGGGTATCTTTAGACCTGTATAATTTGAGGTGCAAGTTAAGGCACAAATCACCCAGGGAAAGCATCTGGAATTTGAACCCAGTTATATCCAAGTTCAAGGTCCAGCCAGCTGAGGATCGGTAGTGTTTCGAAAGCAATAAATAAGAATCAGAGTCCACCCATTTCTCTGTATTGAGGACTCCTAGCTGTGCTCTCAAGAGGCTGATAAAAGTGACAGATGCTACGCCTGGAAAATAAAGATACTCATTTGTGCCTATTCTTTCAGGGAATTTGTGGACCTTGAAATTTATCCACAGACACTTGGATCTCAGAATAAAGACAATCTACAGGGAAGAAACCCAGTCTTATTAAACTCTGCTTTCCCTTTGGTGTATAGAATCCCTGCCAGGCACAGAACTGGTGATAAATAAAGCTTGTTGAATGGAATAAATGAATTAAAGAGTGAATTAATTGGGATAGACATATATACACTAATATGTATAAAATAAATAATAAAGAAGAGTGAATTAATAGAAGATGTCTCTCTCCACTCTGCACTATTAACCCAAATTATGTGTGGGTATTTGGCTTACTTCTGTATCACTGTACTGCATGGTCTAAAATTTACTGAGCACCTACTAAATGCTAGGTCTGTGTTCCTCATTCTATATGTGCTATTAAATTTAATCCTCACCATGGTCAGTCTTCAATTATATAAATCTTACATTCAGGCACTAGAATAGTGCCTGATACAGAGTGAGAAAAATGTAAGTGATAGGAAAAATGCACTACGTGTGATCAGTAAAGCTAACATTTATTAAGTGCTTGTTATGTTCAACGCACACATCCAAATGCTTTACATGTATTATCCTAGTTTAATCCTCACAACACTATGAAGCAAGTATTCATACTAACTTTTTTTACTAAAGATATAACTGACAGAGCAAATAATATGTCTTACCTAAGGTCAAGGAGCTATAAAGGAACAGAGCCAAGATTTGAATCTGAGGCTTTCTGATCTTACAGCTCATGGAAACTGAGACACAGAGAGAAAGCAACTTGTCTGGAATCATAAAAGTACTACGTGATAAAGCAGAGACATAACCCTAGTATTCTTTTCACTACTCAATTTTAATTCTACATGCCATCATTTAATACCACAAAATTGACAGACATCACTCTCCGGCTAGCCCTGATTTATAATTTGTTGGCACTAACTACCTGTGGTATCTGTAGGTACAAGACAGGAAACAAACAAACAAAAAAGATAGAGACTAACTTGTCTCACAAAACTTGGTAGCTTCATTGAGCTTGTGATGCTCCCAACATTTTGGGAACAGGATGATCAAATATGCTACAAATACTCAACCCTGACCTAAAGCTTATTTAGGCTAGAGAAATTCCTGTACCTTTCTCATTCTTAGCTTGGTTCTACACTGAAACTACAGCAACTGCATCCTATACTAACCATTTAGAGGTATTATCAACAGAGGCAGAATATGGCTCTTGGCAGTTTATTTTATGATATTTGATTAATATCACTATAATAGTATATATTAGAATGTTAATTTTGTAGCTACTTCTAGTCTCCTGATACATTAATATCTAATTATACCACTTTAGTCTATGTGTTCTTTCCCTGTAACCCAGCACCCATATAGCAAATACTAGGTTATACATCTCACTTAACAAATAAGGGTAAATTAAGAAATACAATAGGAAGTATAGGTTACAGTTGTGGTTTTGAAAAGTCAGAAAGTCATGGATCTAAATCTTGTCTCCATTCACTGAGAGTTGTGGGACTTTTGTCAAAATACCTATTTAATCTAAATCTCAGTTCTATCCTCAGTAAAGCAGAGATAATAAGATTCATGTCTCATAGGATTATGAACATTAACATAAAATAATATAGATAAAGCACTCGGAATAGGCCCTGCATATAAGAACTGCTTAATAAATGTTAACTTTATTAAATACACATCTGTATTTTCCTTAGAATTATACTTTACTTAGTATTGCTTACAGTTCTATCTATCTATCTATCTATCTGTCTGTCTAAATCATTGACTCATTTAATCTTCATCACAACCCTATGATATTGGATTATTATCCCCATTTTATGAAAGAGGAAACCAAAGCTCAGAAAGGTTAACTAACTTGCAAAAAAATCATACATTTAGTAAAATTTAACTTTCTTCAGTACATTGTTTCCTGTCTTTATCTATCTGTAGTACCATAATCATAAAAGGGCACAGACAGCCCCAGTAAAAATAGAATGCAAAGTAAGCACAATGACCTCTACCATAATGCTACAAAAGCTTCAACAGCAGTCTTTATACAAGGAATGTAGGCTCAGAAAGATGCATCTAGCTATGAGAACAAAGAAGAAAGGCTACAAGCTTGGATACATTAAAAATAAATATTTGTTTCCCATAAAATGCATACCCACTGTTATTCAACCCAATTATTTTTATGCAATCCCATATTTAAAACCCTTCAACATTATGACTTTATAGCATTTCTTTATTCTTAAATGTTTAAAACACTGTTTGGGATAAAACCAGTTATACAGAAAAGAATTAAGAATGAGAAAGATACAGATTGTATCAAACAGCTCTGTTTAAAAGAAAAAACAAAATTGTTCACTCTGTGATAAGCAAAGGAATGAGACAGTAATATAATGGAAAGGGAAAAGAACATAGTGTCTATCAGCCTAAGTTCAAATCCTGGTGACCTTGGTCAATTAATTCACTTAACCTCTCAAAGACTCAGGTTTTTTTTTTTTTTTCCCTCATCTATAAAATGGAAATAAAAATAAAATGAGGATTCTTGCTTCAGTCATATTTTTGTGATAGTTACTTTAGTATACTATAAATGACATAACTGCTATGAAGAGATGGCTTTGTACTCTTTGAAAAGCCTACCACAGAAGTATGCATTTTAAGTTATCAAAAGTCGCTGTAAGCAGCAAGTACAAAATAGATATTTGTTGAGTGGTTTAAGAAAGCACTTTGGAAACAACTTACAGAATAGTGTGTACATAGATTTGGATCTTTAAAGCTCAAAGTCTACTATGTATGTGGCTCCTGCCTTGCAATGATTTTCTCTTTCACCACCTTGCAGCCTCAGGTCCAGTACTTTGTTCATTTAACTCTACTCAGCCAAATGCCTTCTCCTGAGTAAGGTTATAATGATGGACTCTTATGGTCAATTTATGTAGTTTGGCAACAGCTGGAAATTACAGCAGAGATTCAATAAGCACCACTATTTGAGTTTATTAACATTTATGAGAAAATAATGCCAAATAAATTTTATGAAAAGTGAGAGACATTTAATCAGCATTATAAATCATGTTTTTTGTGATTTTTTTCAGTTTTTACACTTCAGTGAAGATATGATTTAGAAGGCAGCTGTGATCTTTTATCATGCTACATGTAAAAATCATTATTGACTATGACTACATTTTTGAATTTATCAAATTATTAAATTTAAGTTCTAGTTACATTTTTTAAAAGTAGGACTGAAGTATAGAGAATAGAAAAAATAGCTTCATGAATCACGTTGCTGTTTACATTTCTACTGATGAGTCTAGTCATCTGTTTAAATATAAAATCCTATTCTTACTGAATAAGTTAGGGCTAAGTTAAGAAACTCAAATAACAGTTCCTTTTGATTCCACTTTATCATGCCATCTGTCACTAAAGTATACAAATTATCTGCTTCATCCACTTCCCGTGTATTCAATGTCCACCAAGTTCCTGAAGCTGCTTTCAAATGTTTCTAAAATATGCATACCCCTCTTCCATTATCAGTATTGCTGTCCTAGTAAAGGAACTTGTCATCTGGGCAGTTATCCTAGGCTCATACTCAGTCCCTTCAGCCTCTCTCCCTCCTGCCTGTCTATGAACCACATGATCAGTGATTACCAAATACTCACTCTGGGTATTTGCCTTTTGTAGATAGAATTCAAGTTGGCCCTTCTGTGACCCCTGGGTATAGACT
Source organism: Stenella coeruleoalba (assembly GCF_951394435.1). Taxonomy (NCBI): domain Eukaryota; kingdom Metazoa; phylum Chordata; class Mammalia; order Artiodactyla; family Delphinidae; genus Stenella; species Stenella coeruleoalba. The sequence continues at coordinate 58,086,541 of NC_137154.1, forward strand.
GTCAATAAGCCTCAAGGTCCTACAGCTCTGCAGGTAACCATTAAGCCTAATGAACCTTCAACTTCTGAAGTTTAACTGAGACAGCTACACCCTACTCCATCCTCAGAAGTGGAATGGAATATTTGCAATCTACCTTCCACACCATCACCAGTTATCTTTCTGAAAATAGATGACTCTGTCACATAGCTCGCTAATGATGCTATTCCACTGCATAATGTAGCAATGTTACCATGTGGCAGCCAAAACATATTTTCATCTCCTATCACATGCATCACTCTATGGATTTGCACATGCTGTCCCTTCTCTGTAGGTTAATCTTTTGCCTGTCCCCTGCCGAGGAAACACTTGATCATACTTCAGAGTCCACAGGAACTCACAGACAGAGAGAAGAGACTGGTGGTTGCCAAGGGAAAGGGGAGGTGGTGGAGGGATGGAGTGGGAGTTTGGGATTAGCAGATGAAACTGTTATATATAGAATGGATAAACAACAAGGTCCTACTGTATAGCACAGAGAACTATATTTAATATCCTGTGATAAGACATATGGAAAAGAATATGAAAAAGAATATATATATATGTATAACTGAATCACTTTGCTGTGCAGCAGGAATTAACACAACATTGTAAATCAACTACACTTCAATTAAAAAAAAAAAAAAAACAGTGAAAAGAACACTGCCTCTCTGAATCCTTCATTAACACAACTCATCTGCTTCTTAACACGGGGAGTTGACTACTCCATCCTCAGTGCCCATACAGTACTTTGACATTAAGAATTTCTCTCATCCAAAATTTCCTGTGCTGTGTTTGAGTTTCACATGTAAATCTCTGTCTCCCTGACAAGGCTTCAAATTCCCTGAGGGAAAGGGTCATCATACTGTACTCATTTCTGTATCTCCAATGCATGTTATAGTACTTGCTTCATAAGTAAGATATAATACAAATTTTGTTTGTGCTCTTGAATCCCTATTTAAAGATGTCCTTTAGCTAAAATGAAACAAATGGAAGAGATAATGGAGTTGAGAGTCATAGAGGGAAATAAGAGAGAAAATAGGACTTGTCACATTCTAGATTAATAATGTTAAGGTTAAAGATTGGAAGCAAGATACTAGTCATGAGTGGACCAAGTAGTTCCTATAGTTTCTACACACACTAAGCAGCAAGAGAAGAAGACTATAATTTTTTAAGCATTTAGTGTATGCCAGTCAGAATACCAGTTCTTTAATAGTTTTAATCATTTAATCGGTACAACCTTATGAGTTATATATAATTCACATAGTATTGGTGAGGAAACAGATGTTTGGTGAGATGAAACAGTTTGCCTGTGATACCATAGCTGTTAGTATAAAAGCTAACATTTCTACCCAAGTGTGTGCAACTTGAGAGTTAAACTTTTTCTTCTTTAAATGCTCATTTCAGAGACTCATACATAATAGGGACTAGATGAATGTTAATAATATTCATAATGAAAATTCCTAACACTTACTGAGCAGTTATTATCTGTCAGGTACAAGGCTGAGCACTGGGGACAACGTGGTGAATTAGACACATCTTCTCAAAGGTTTTGAAATGTATCTGAGACAAATTGAATTGAACCTAAAGCTTAGTGTATCCAACCTTAAAGTAATTCTGAGGTTTATCAAACAAACAGAAAGTGCTTAGTTTTGTTTGGCTCTGTTTTGCTTCTGTGACTATAGAAGGAGGAAAAGGAGTCTCTTTATCAAACAGTGTGGAGGCAAGAGGCTCTCTTCCACGCCGGGAGAGTGCCTTCGATAATTACCAAAGGAGCTGGATGTCTCCAGCTCCTTCCAATTAACTTCTGTTACAGAGTGCTGTTGACTGCTTGCCTGACAGCCACACGCAGATGGGGGAGAGGAGTGCGCACAAGATCTCCTTGCATTTCCTGGTTCACAGATTAAAGGCAGTGTCAAGAGCAAATCAGAGTCAGGGAATTGATTTATTTGGCACTGAGTGTATGGGAAAGAGCCATTTGGAGTCATTACAAAAAAGGTTGAGCTGCTTTCATATTATGCTCTACCTCTTGGTACACAAATCAAACAGTTTTTGCCTTTCAGATGCATTTGCTCTGAGGGTTTCACTGCCAGAAAATGTGGCTAGATTCAGCTTTCTTAAATCTCAGCACTCATAACCGTAATGGTAACTGTTACAACCACTCTGGCCCGAGATCAATGCTTGCTGGGCACTGCTGACAGAGAGTGGGAGCAAGTGGCTGCTAGACAGGTTAGAGAAGATTCTGGAGGACCTGATCTAGGCCAAGGTCTAGACTGTCAGACACAGGAAGCTATCATAATAACACGTTAATTATCGTAACAGTTATGCCATAATGGCAATCACTCAAACAGCATCTACATGTATTAGGCCTTTCTAGGGGTATGTGTTTGTGTGTGTGTGCGTGTGTGCGTGTGTGTGTGTGTGTGTGTGTGTGTGTGAGAGAGAGACAGAGAGAGAGATAAGCAAACTGTACAGACGTCCTATACCTCTCCAAAATTTCTCCCTGGATTAGTGTTAACTGATGACTCTTTTCTGATCCAGTCTTTAATGATGCAAAATATTAATTTCCCAACTTATACACTTCTTTCACATTAGACAATGAGCCCTTGGCCTTTTATTGTAAGCAAGAGCCCTCCCTTCTCCTCTATTAATTGATTGATTGATTTGATCTATTTATTAGTATCAAATTAATACAAAATTTCTCTCTTTTCAATGCTTTATAGTTCTTTATTGTACTTACTTATTTTCATGTTCAAATTGTTCCAGATTTGTCGAATGGAAGCCCCGTCATGCTATTTTCTGTGTTCTTGTGACATGCTCCCATTTTTTTTTAAAGCACTCCCTGGCTTCCTAGCATAACAAGATTTTTTTCAGGCTCATCTTGTACCTACCCTGCCCAGTCCCAAAATCAGTCACTTCGCTGAGAATCTCTGCTTCATGATAGTGATGAATGGCGTTATATATCAACATCCGGGAACCAGGTTTACTTATTGCTGTGGGGATATCTTTGATTCTTGGCCCTGTCAGTTGACAGAGCTAGGAAACATATGCGTGCAAATATACATAAAAATATGCATGCATATACTATACAGAGAAATATATATACACATACAAATACATGAATAAAAATACAATGCACAGATACAGTCATACAAACACACACACACATATATAATATATATATTCGAAATCATAAATCCACAATGATACCTTAATTCCAGTCCCTAAGGGATTTCTGTGTTTTTGCCATATACTATTTTACATTTGTATTATACTTCAATCACAGTGAAAACCCTATCTTCCTTTAATATCAACATATTTATTCATTAGCTCAATCCTATAATACACCTAAAAGAATTTCAGAATGACTTTACCCATGCTACAGACAAAAAAAAAAGAAAAAAGAAAAAGAAAAACTCAAATCTACTAAAAAGAGTTTGGTGTTTGTTGGCATTTCTTCCTCCTCCTCACATTGCCTGTGACTGAGGGTACACAGTCCGATACTATGAAAATGTTACCTTGGATTAATCCTTCCTTCCTTTTCCTTCAGTTTTTATTTTCTCACTCATTAATTTTATTTTTTGAAAATGTAGAACATTAACATACTTTCACAGACTAAAACTGTACAAAAAGGTATGCTCAAAGAATTGTCATTTCTTGCTGTATCCCTTCCACCCCATTTTCTGCCCATCTTATCCCTTAGAGATAACCAATCCTCATTATTTTTTGGCTTATCCTTCTTATGTTTCTTTTTGCACTTAACAAAGATATATTTATGTTTTCTTCTTTTCACTTCCTTCTTATGCAAAACGTAGCACGCCATATGTGCTTTTATTTACTTTTTTTTCCACTTATGCTATCTCCATAAATCACTCCATATCAGTTCAGAGGTCTTCCTCATGCTTTTGTACAGTTGCATAGCACTCAGTCATATATATCTACCATAGTTTATTTAACAAAACCTCTCTGGTGAGAGATTTGAGTAGTTTTCCATATTTTACAGTATAATGGTATAATACATATATTTGTGCATATGCAATTTTATATTCTTGGTGGTATATCATTATGGTAAAGCCCTAGAAGTGTTGTGGGTCAAAAGGTAAGAATACATGTAGAACCTGCATAAGGGTTATACTATTTAGCATTCTCACCAGCAATGTATGCAACTGTCTATTTCCCCATAGTGTCCCCGATACACTGTATTATCAAGTTTTTTCAATTTTTGACAACATACTGCATGCTAAACAGTTCCTTGGTCTAGTATTAACTTTTATTATTTTTATCCTGAGTGAAGTTGAGCATATTTTCATGTGTTTAAGGTCTACTTTTATTTCACTTTTTTGTGAAATGTCTGCTAATGGCTTTTTCCCAATATTCTATAAAACAAATTTTCTCTTTAATTTTTAAAGTCCATTAATAATTAAGGATATTAGCCTTTTCTCTCTGATATGCTTTGCCAATTTTACTCCCACTTGGTCATTCTTATTTTGAATTTTTGCTATTTAAATTTTTTTTATGTAGTCATATTTATTGATTTTTAAAATTGCATATGGGTTTTCACTCAGAGTTAAAAAGATTTTCCTATAACTATATTTATGGAAGAATTCACTGATGTTTTCTCCTTCTTCTAGCACTTGTGTGTTTTTATAGTTAGAACTCCCCTGTTACTCTGGATTGTCTATAACTGTGGTTTCCAAACAGTTCTACAGAACCTTATGTCTCCCCAGAAGTGATTCATAAGGACTGAAAATGACCAATTTAAAATATATTTTGTGAGTTAAAATCTTGAATTAAAAGCAACTCATCTACTTAAATATGTCAAATAAAGTTTTTAACACATTGAAGATCATTAAGACACCGAAATTTGCTGCCAAACAAAATCTTTCTCTAAAGTGATCACAATATAGTTTCTCCTTCCATATCTGGACATGTCTTGAACCTTTGGGAATATATTATTGATAAGCTAGGTTCTTCTCTGATTTATTTTTAAACTCAGGCCTATGCATGTCTCCTAAAATCAAAACAAAGTGAAACCTCTATAAACCAGAACATCAGAGGTGGCATGCTTAATTAAGATGACACAAAGTCCAGGTACATCTGCTTGGTGCATGCCTTTTATATACTGCTACAGTGAGTTGTGTGCAGGAGCAAGTAAACTCCTAAAACGTTACAGTGTGAGATGTCAGAGTGCTGGTATTCGTGGAAATGAATGGGCGTTTTAAGTCCTTTTTGTCTTATTCTTATATTAATGCATTCCAAAATCATTTGTTAAAAACCTATTATGTGTCAGGCACTGCACTGGGTCTCAGATATAAAACATGAACATGATCCTTGCCACTTCAGAAACCTGTAATTCTAAAATGTCCCTTAATTTATAAAAGTTAATTTATATATCCAGGCAAGACATATTAAATAATTATAGTAAAAATGATGAGAGTTATAATAGAAAAAGTACTAGATGTCACAGGGTTATTTAACAGAATATATGACTCATGAGGTATGGAAGGTCTCTCTGAAAAAATATTGCTTAAACTAAGAACTGAAAATTGAGAATGAGTAAGTAAAATGCCCTTTAGTTTTTTTTTTTTTTTCTTATATTGGAGTTTCTCGAGAGTCCAAAATGTAAAAGGAAAATTCATTCTACTGTTAGCAAATCACATATTTAAAGTATAGAAACCAAGTTTCCTTAAGATAACAGATATCTGTATGTCTTTTTTAGGAAAAACATCTATTAAGGTCATCTGCCCATTTTTTAATCAGAGTATTTGTTCTTTTGCTATTGAGTTATATGTGTTCCTTATATATTTTGGATATTAACCCCTTACCTGATATATGGTTTGCAAACATTTTCTCTCATTTTGTAAGTCATCTCTTCATTCTGTTCATGGTTTGTTTTGTTGTGTAGAAGCTTTTTAGTTTGGTGTTCTACTTATCTTTGCTTTAGCTGCTTGTGCTTTTGGTGTCCATATCCAAAGAAATCACTGGAAAGACCAGTGTCAAGAAGCTTTTTCCCTGTTTTTTTTTTTTTTCTTTTTTTCCCCTAGGAGTTTTACAGATACCAGTCTTACATTTAAGTCTCTAATCTATTTCAAGTTATTTTTTTGAATGGTATAAGATAGGGGTCCAGGTTCATTCTTTTGCATGTGAATATCCAGTTTTACAAATACCATTTATTGAAAGGATTTCCCCATTGGGTACTCTTGACTTCCTTCTCAAATATTTGTTGATCTTGTGTAGAGGGGTTCATTTCTGAGCTCTCTGTTCTATTCCATTGATCTATGTGTCTGTTTTATGCCAGTACCATACTGTTTTGATTACTGCAGTTTTCTAGAATAGTTTGAAATCAAGATGCCTCCAGATTTGTTCTTCTTTCTCAAGATTGCTTTGGTTATTTGGGGTTCTTCATGGTTTCATACAAATTTTAGGATTGCTTCTTCTATTTATTTGAAAAATTTTGATAGCAATTGCACTGAATCTATTGAAGGCTTTGGGTAATACGGACATTTTAACAATACCAATTCTTCTGATGCACAAACATGAGATATCTTTTCATGTAATATATGTCTTCTTCAATTTCTTTCAACAGTATACAGATCTTTTATCATCTTGGTTAAATTTATTCTTAAGTATTTTATTGTTTTTGATGCTACTGTAAATATTGTTTTCTTCATTTTTAATTCAGATGTTTTGTTGTTAGTGTACAGAAATGTGTATCAAATCATGTTGTACACCTTAAACTTATAAAATGTTATATGTAAATTATATCACAATAAAACTGGAAAAAAATAAACAGAACCACGTAATTTTGAAGTCCTCCATATCAGCCTCCACTATCCATCATTATCACCTACTCCTACATCTGGCTAACTTGTTGCCTATGACTTTTATTGCTTAAGATTGATCCAGGATTGCCTTAAGGTATCTTAAGAGGATAATGCCTCTGTTTGCCTTCCCTCTCCATGGCCTTCCTTTGTGTTCTTATAGCATCGTATGTATTTATCTCTCTACTGTATCATTTATCATATTTTTTTCTCTATTCCTCTGCCCTCTCCACTAAGTGCTCAAGTCCTTTAGCTAAGGACCAAAGCCTTATTAATTCAGCACAATTGCTAATACTTTGTAGTCACTCCATATATGTTAAATAAATAAAGGCTTTCTAAGATAAAAGAGGATAACATATTGTAGATGAGGACAGCATGTTACAAAAGAGGACGAAGTATAAAAGAGTGGCCTTCTTTCAGGAAATGGGAGAAAAAGGTGTATTTGAAAACAAAACATTATTGGGAATACAGAAAACCATCATGGAAGATCTGAACAGAAAAGAAAATAGAGGTCAGAATCTTAGGGACCGGTATTTCCTGATAATAAATGTGTACCTTATTTTACAGGCAATGGCAAACCAATGTAAGCTCTGTGGCAGACTGATAACAGCCCCCAAAGACATCAGGTCCTAACCCCTGGAACCTGAAAATGTTACTTTATAAGAGAAAGAGTTTTTGCAGATGTGATTATGGATCTTTAGAAAAAGAAATTATACTGGATCATCCAGGTAGACACACACAGGAGAGACGGTGATGTGAAGACAGAGCAGAAAATGATTTGAAGATGCTTGCCTTGAAAATTGGTGTGATGTGACTACAAGCCAATGAATGCTAGTAACCACCACAAATTGGAAGAGGCAAAGCACAGTTCCCCTGTAGAGCCTCAGGAAGTTGTGTGGCCCTGCTGTATCAGTGTATCAGCCCAGTGATACTGATTTAGGACTCCTGGTCTCCAGAACTGTAACAGAATCAATTTCTATTGTTTTAAGCCACTGGGTTTGTGGTACTTTGCTACAGCAGCCACAGGAAACTAATACAGCTTGAATCAGGGAAAGTTAGAACATTATTTATTTGTAACAGGAGAAGTCTGGAATTAGTGAGTAAGGAAGCCTGGGGAGGGAACTGCAGGAGCAGGACAGGAAACCAGTTGGGAGAAGATGGCGTTAATGCTGGTGAATCATCAGGGGAGCCTACAATAATGTGGTAGCTCTGGGAATGGTGAAAAGGAATAAAATTCATTTGTAAAATATCCCTAGCTACAACTATTGTATATGATAAGGAAAAAACTTTTTAAAATTTGTCTTATGGTGGTTTAAAAAAAACTGAAATACATATCTTTTAATCCTTGTAAATAGGGTAATTATTGCTACAATACTAAGTACTGGGCTGCATCAGGATTAAAGGTTTCTTCCAGATAGGAAATAAAGGGTATTTCTTGCATATAGAAACAACCCCAATTTCTTTGGATCATGGAAAACCAGGGCTAGAAGGGAAGTCAGAGGGTCTGACATAGCCTCTGCAGCCTTTTCTCTAGCATTCTAGATGAATGATCATTTGACTTCTGCCTAGCAAGCAACTCACTAGGACCACAGGGAACAGGCAGCCCAGGCATGCAGCTCTGCCTAGTATGCACTCATATAACAAAAAGTTATCAAATTCTCCTCTATATGTATTGTGTGCTTTTCTAGTCCTGGAAATTCAGCAAGCAGTCCATAAGAAAGACTCACAGAGCTTCCATTCTAGCAGGAGATAGATAAGAACTAAGGGACCAAATATATTAACAAAATAATCATCAGATACTGACAATTAGGGCTAGGAAGAAGATAAAATATAGTAATAGGATATTGGGTGTTAAAATTTTGTAGTCAAGGAAGACATCTCAGAGGAGGCAACATCTGAGCTGAGACCTTAATGGCAGGTAGGAGCTGGCTGTACAATTCTGTGTTGCCCCTGACATACAACTCAGAGCATGGGTAAGGTGGCTTTGTGTTAGCATGAGAAAAGCCTTGGGTAGGAATTCAACGACCTGAGTTTTAATTCTTGCTCTTCAATTGATCAGGTGTGTGCCCTAAGATTTTTCTTTGCCTCACTAGATTTCCATCTTTTGATGTTTCTGATAAGTGATAGGGTCAGACTAGGTCACTGATATTCAAACTGTACTCCATGAGGCCCACTAAGGGGCTTGGGTGATGAGGCTCAGATCTCACCACCAGCTTCAACCAGAGGAAGCCTGTACCTGTTGTTTGCATTTTCCAAAACCATTTTATTTAAAAAAAGGATTCTTCAGGTCAAAAAAGCTTATACCCATTAGCCAAAACAATCAAGTTAATTATTAAAAATTTCCAAATCCAGTGATTCTAAGCTATAGACAATTTTGAATCAATAAAATGGAAAAAAATGCAGTCTAAATATGAAAAGGATTGCATGGCAAAATAATAAGCTCCCCCAAGTTGTTTCAAAAACAAAAACAACCAACCAAAAAAGTCCTACATTTAGGAAATGCAGGTGTCTGTATTAGGAAAGGAGCTACTAAGAAGTAGTATCCTTTGGCCTACGACTTAGTGACTTAAAGGAAGGAAGGAGGGAAACAGAGCAAAACCAGATGATGCTCCTCTGCCCCTCATGCTGCATCCTTAGCCAATCTTAACAGTTCACCGTTATTACCAGTGGTTCTAATCAACAGTGTCCTCAGGTGCACCTCTGTGAATTCTGGTAGAGCTTGGGGAAGATGAGAAGCTGCCTTTTTTTGGTGAAATTGATGTGTGAGGAGAAGTAAGGAGATCAGCATTCTCATTCCACTTCTTCCCACACTGTGAAACTTTAAGCAAGTGCTCTCATTCCTCTGAGTTTCAGTCTCCTCACTTATAAGATGGAATATGGGCATATTCCCTATGGAAGACCTAGAGAGGGAACATGTAGCCTATACCCTGTAATACTCTGCTTAATATTTGCACCATAATTGCAATTTATCAAATGTCTTTTACATTCAGTGTCTGATACAACAGCTGCTCATGACAAATAGTGTTGAATGATCTAAAGTGACCGTGCCTTTAGTAAACGGTTTAGGAATACAGTAAGTCCTCTACATATGAACGAGTCCCATTCCAAGAGTGCGTTCATAAGTCCAACTTGCCCGTAAGTCCAACAAAATTAGCCTAGGTACTCAACTAACACAATCAGCTATATAGTACTGTACTGTAATAGGTTTACAATACTTTTCACACAAATAATATATAAAAAACAAACAAATGCAAAAAATATAGAAAACGTTTTGAATCTTACAGTACAATACCTTGGAAAGTACAGCAGTACAGTACAACAGCTGGCATACAGGGGCTGGCATCCAGTGAACAGGCAAGAAGAGTTACTGACTGGAGGAGGGAGAGGAGGTGGGAGATGGTAGAGCTGAAGGAGGGTCAGCAACAGGAGACGGAGGGCAAGCTGCAATTTCATTCACACCTGATATTGACGGCACAGGTTCTGGTTCCTTGCTGGATTCAATTCTATCTACCCTCTTGAAAAAATGGGCCTCCAATGCCATCAGGTCTTCATTAGTAAGCTCCTCGTGTTGCACAGCAAGGAGTTCAGTGAAGTCGTCCTCTTGTAGATCTAGTGCCAGCTTCTCGCTGAGCGTCACTAAGTTGCTGAAGACCTCTTTGAACTCCTCATCCACCTTCTCAAATTCATGAAAATCATGAACAAACTGCAGGAAAATGTTCTTCCAAACCCCATTCATCGTGACAGCCATAATCTCACACCAAGCAAAGTCTATGATTTTTATGGCCTTGTAGATGTCATAGTCCTTCCAAAATTGTCACAAGGTTGTTCCTGATTTGTCATTCGCCTTTACTGCCTGATAAAAAGTGTGACATAAATAATATTTCTTGAAAGTCATTGTAACTCCCCAGTTCACAGGTTGGATGAGCAATATAGTATTCAGTGGCAGATACACTATTTTGGTTTGGGGATGAAAGTCATCCATGAATGGGGGGTGGCCCGGAGCACTGTCAAGCAGCAAAAGAATATTGAATGGGACATCCTTCTCCAAGCAATACTTCTCTACCTCCGGGATAAAGTGATGGAAAAACCAATCCTGGAAAATGACTTGTGTAACCCAGGCTTTGGGATTATTCTTCCACACAATAGGAAGAGAGCCCTTGGCTATGTTTTTAAGGGCTCTTGGGTTCTCTGAATGATAAACTAAAAGAGGCTCCAGCTTCATATCGCCAGAAGCATTGCTACCAAATGGCAGAGTTAGCCTATCCTCATAAAATTGCTGCTTTATAGCTTGACATCAACTTTTCCTCCTTACTGATGTAACTTCAGTCTGGCATCCTCTTCCAGTACAGTCCTCTCTCATCCACATTAAAAACCTGCTCGGGTAAATACACACCTTCATCAATGATTTCTTGACGTGTTGCAGGAAATTCCTGGGCAGCTACCATATCTGCACTCGCTGCCTCACCACTGACTTTTACGGTGTGAAGGTTGGCTCTAGCCTTGAACCGATGAAACCAGCCATGGCTGGTATTAAAAATGCACCCTCTGATTATTCGCCGTGTTTATTCTTCAAGTCTTCATAAAAGGCTCTTAGCTTTCTCTTGAATCAGCATTAAGCTGAGGGGGACTCGATGCTAATGCTGATCTTGCATCCGCACACTGAGAAGTTTCTCCATCTCCTCCATCACTTTTCCATGCTTTTTCGATATTATTGTCGACATCATCAGCACAGCAGACTTCACATGTTCCATGATCTTGTCCTTGTTCTTTAGAATAGTGCTGATGGTTGGACAATTCATGTTATAAGAACAAGTGATGTCTACCATATTTTCGCCTCACTCCACTCTCAATTATTTTCACTTCTGTTTCCATCGTTATCGATTGGCGCTTCTTAGCAGTACCAGCTACATCACCACTGCTTTTACACTTGCTTCCAGACATCCTGGGCTTGAAATAAAGACACTGTACTACTGTACTCTATACAGTACTGTACAGTACAATACACAAAAGCACAACCACTTGTAGAGGATGCACGCATGTGACAATGTACACCAGACTCGTGAACTAACTTACGTGACTGGACATGCAAATGCATGTTTGCATCTTTGAAAGTTTGCAATTTGAACATTTGTATGTAGGGGATTTACTGTACTTGATGCCTTCTTTAAAAAATAGAAGTTGTTTTTGTGAATACAAGTCCTCAGATAGACAATTTCAGGATGCTTAAGAGTAACAAATACCACCTCTTTCTTTTCTCAACCACTAGAAGAGATCATTGTATCCACAGTGAAATGAAATTAATCACTAACCATTGAATAACATTTCTGAGAGGCAGATAAACCAAATGTTCACAGTTTGGATGCCCTCAATCAACTAAATGGAAGTGTTACATGAGAGGAAAGAGGTATCACTTGATTAGGGATGAATCTCAGCCTTTAAATTAAATTTGAGACACCCTGGTCCACTTGGCTAACATTTTAAAATTTAAGCAAAATACCACTGGCTTGGGAGTGCAATTCTAAGCTCTCAACCTAACCATGGGGCTTTCATTCTTTGCCAGACCAGAGTGACCACAGAGCTTCTAGACGAGCCCTCTGAAATCCTTTTGTGGATTACTATCACATTTTCCAGACAGCAGGAGCTTGGCTGTATCACCAAATCTTCTCAGATTTCATGGGGCTCCAAGACTGTTTTGTTCATAAAAGAAAGTCTGGATAGAAATTTACTTTTCTATTTGGTATACTGGCCCCATTAAACAGGAAATTATTTTGAGATTATCAGACACATACAGTGGTTCCCTTAGCCAGCTTTATCTTCCATAAGGATAAAGTATATATCACTATTTTCTTCTATTTATTTGTCCATTCTTATAACACATTTAGTATGCCAAGTTCTTTGTTAGACAGCAGATGTATGAGGAAGGATCCCCCGATAAAATAAATGACAGGATCTTAGAAGGAAATCGTATTTTCACATCTCAAGAAGGGTTTAATAAAGAGACTATTTACAAGGTGTGACCAGGGTGGAGGAAAACTCAAGGGATAGTGTAGATTCTGCTCCACAACACCCTGGGGGCTAGTAAGAAAGGAGCTGTTACAATTTCCAGGATTGAAGGAATAAGAAAAGGAGAGAGTACTCCACATTCATTCACTCTCTTCCCCCTGCCCCAATCTCCTGCCAGGGCTCCCCATTAGTTGAATCCAATGAAAAGTCAGAAGGCAAGACAGTCTCTTGGTATACCCTTGCAGGTCAGCCTCTCCCCACAGAAAGCAAGGTGGAGCAGGGTAGAGAGTGGATCTAGAGGGGCAAACAGAAGATAATTAGCATCCTGGGTGTACTAAGATAATTTGAAGGGTATGTTTCTACTGTGATTTTCATCTAAAGCATAATCACAAGGAAAGTCACTGATGAAGTAGAAGTCTGAATTTTTTTGACTATATATGTGGCAAATAAAACAAAAAAAATCAAAATGAATTGGGTTCTATCAACATGAAACGGTGTTCCTTTCTTAAATCGTTAAGCTGTATTTCTTCTCAGAGGCAATGCATTGTAGTGGAAAGAACAATAGTTTCGTTGTTGGGTAAATCCAGCTCAAATATTGACTTTGACTTCACACTAACTCTCTATGTGACTTTGGGTAAATTATTTCACCTTTCCTTAGTTTCCTGACCAGTAAATATGAGATTCATTACGTCTACTTAGTACTATGCATGACACATGGTAACAGCTCAGAAAAATATATCTTTCATAGTGTTTAATAATATTAAGATTATATAAATATCAATCCTAAAATATCAGTTATTCTGTGTTTCATCTAATATGTAGGTATCTATTGCAGAAAGGAGATATTTAAGAAGCAGTATCCTTTGGCCTATGACTAGTGATTTTTAAACTATCTGTTTTCTATTATCGGTTTATTCTGACCCTTAATCAGAAGTACAGAGATAACAGCTCTGTGCATTACAGGCTATAACTCCATTTTGCCAAAGGTTGAGCAGTTAGGAAATTTCCTTAGGATCATATCATTTGTAAGCAGGTAATTCTGTGTGGCTCCAAAGTTAGTATTATACCACAGTATATTATGTGACCTACCATGGCCTAGAACTCCATCATACAGAAGCTATGCTTGCATGTGTAAGGGAAAGATGACAATTGTCAAAAAAAAATCATGAGTGTGAAGGAAAATACATTTTAAAGATGGTAATGCCTTACTGTGGATGGGTATGCAAGAAGATGGGAGAGTCAGAAAAAAAATGAAAATCAGATCTGAAATTATTCACTAATTAGCCAGTGTTATCCTAGGAAAGGGAACACTTAAGAGGAAAAAAGAATAAAAACTAAAATGCAAAAAGCCATCATATGAGAAACACCCTGTTTGCTGGAGGTGAGCAAAAAGAGAATGAATGAAAATTAGTAATACTGTTATGCTGCACATGTTATGAAGAAAAAATTGGCCTCAAAGTCTCCTAAAATGTTCCCTGACCTTCAAGTTCAGTCTTTCTCTGTAATTATGAATCCAAAATGTGAGTCGTATATAAATCAAGTACAGATTATTTAGTGACTATTAGATATTGTCTTAACCTGGAATCTTTCAAATGCACTAAAAATAGAACTCACTCAAACTAGTTTCAGGGAAAAGGGGAATTGATTGAAAATACAGATATGTCATGGAAAAGGATCACAAAGCCTGGTATCAGGAACTGGAAAACAAGGGCTGAGGTTACTCCTGCTGTGTATCATCTCTGCTTCTCCCCAAGCATTTCAATCACTCTCTCTCTCTCTGGCTGCACACTGCTCCTCCACTTTGGCATGTGCGCCTCCACCATAGCTCTGGCTTCACATGGCTTCCTGTTCAATCCATCACGCACAGACTGGAGACCCAATTAGCAGGAAAGAGAACCTGGCAGGCTGAACTCATTTCAGGTGCTTTCTCCAGCCCCGTTGTGTATTTGGAGGAGGTGTCATTAAATTGCAGTCCAGAGGACTATGGAAACAAGCTGTGTAAGATGGAATCATGAACAGATCCTATTAGAGAGGGTAGAGCAAAAAGGAAAAGATTGCTCAGAAAAGGAATGAAGTATAACACGTGTATGCAGAGTTATATGTAAACAAGATGGAAATTGTTTTAAAAGGCATTACTGTGCTCTGAATTTACTCCAAGATTTTAATATTCCTATTCAGATTTCATTAAAACATTTTTTAGACTGTATACCATATAATTACTTTATCAGTTGCCATCTAGCCCCTCTGTACCTGAGCAGGATTTCCAACCAAGAACTATTTTAGTTTGCATTTTGTATTTTTGTATTGATAATAAAAAAGAAAAATGAATGTGATGTGCAGAAAATTGGGGGTGGGGGAGTCTAAAGAAGCAAGTCAAAAGCAAACAATATGCCACCCAGCAACACCCAAAGTAAACATTTTTGGTATATAGCCTTCAAATTTAACTCTACACACAAACCTATCCATACACGTGACCTTAAACTATATATACTATTTTAAAGTGCTTTCTGTAAATTAATTTTTTATCATTTTCTCTTTATTATAGATATTCCTTTATGGTATATTTAATAATGGCTATACGGCTTTTCATAAATTTCTGAACAAAAAACATTTGATTACTCCAATCTGTCACTCTAAGAATGTTGGGATATTTCTATATCCATAAATATATATAGACATATAGACATTGATGTATGCATATGCAGATATTTACACATATATAATCTAATTTTCTCTATATATGGCTCACTATTTAGATTAAATTTCTGGGAACAGATTACTTGGTGAATGACTGAGATGAGCTATATGACTCTTGATACATATAGCAATATAAAAAGACCATGCTAACGTACATTCTTCTCAGTGTTTAAAATGTCAGTGTTTAGGTGGTCAAAAAAGCAAAACACCACCACCACCAACAAAACCTGCCAACTGGAAAGGGTAAATCCCCTCATTATTTTATGTTTTTCGCAATTATAGAAGTTAAACAATTTAAAATTCTTATACTTGGCCATATTCTATTTCGTACATTGTTGTATCGGCTCTTTTGAAAGTTTTCCCCCAACCTTTCACAATTATTAACTTGTATATCCTATGTTTTACTTTCCTATAATCTTTCTTAAAAGAAAACAGACTCTGCTATGATATTCAATTTTGATGGCAACGCAGGCTTTGATATTTAACCTCAGTTAGACTCCATGTAATCGCTTACAAAATGGAGACAAGAAACCCTGCCTTCCATAATGTAAATAATTTCTTCTCAGTCTGAAAACATGTGTTGTACAGGGCCATCTCTCTATCATTATTTACACTTTCTTGTGTCCTATACTGAAAAATATTGGATTTGTTGAATACTTTTGAATTTGCCTTGCTCTTCCCATTCTCAGGAATTTCAGTATATTTCCTCTGCCTAAAATAATTGTCTCCCCCATCTTCCTGGCTCCTACACATCTTTATTATTTAAAATTTTACATCCATATAAAAACCTTTCTTTAACTCTACTCATGTTACTTGAGGTGTACCTGGTTATATGCTCTAAAATGTCCTTTATCATCATTACTATATGTGATATTTCTAACTTTAATACATTTTACATTTTAATACATTTTAGTGTTTCTTTCTAAACAGTTAAATTCCTTGAAAGCATGATCCATTTGTATCTTGTTCACTATTCCATTTTCAGAGTTCTTAAGAGTAGTACTTAACCGCCAATAAATATATATGTAAATTTATGAGCAAATGAACCATTTTTTTTCTTCTGAACAATAATTCCTATTCAAGTTTCATTATTCTTTTATCAATTATTGAAAATATTGTGTTTGTTTAGTTTGAGGTAACTAGAATAAAAGTCTGGTCTCATTAAGTGGACTACTTTTCTCAAGCGTAAAATAATATTTCACTAAAGGCAGCACACACACTTCTGGTTGAAATGATTTTAGGTAGCAAAAAATTATTTTGAATAGTTATATGAATATTTTTCATTATAATCTTAAAGAAATAATATAACAGTTCAATTAAGTACATGATCTGGAAATTCTGCTTCTGGTTATACACCCAAAATACATGAAATCAGGGACTTGAACAGATATTTGTAAAACCTTATTCACAATCACCAAAAGGTGGTAACATATGTCCATCAACAGCTGAATGGATAAACAAAATTACAATGGAATATTATTAAACTTACGTTGATTGGCTTGGTTTTGGTAAATATTTCACAATATCTACCTGTATCAGGTCATCAGTTTGTACACCTTAAACGTATACAACATTTGACTGGAAAGGATACCTTAATAAAGCCAGAGGGGGGAAAAAAGAATAAAATTTTGATACAAGCTACAACATGGATGAACCTTGAGAACATCATGCTAAGTGAAATAAGCCAGCCACAAAAGCACAAATCATATTATGTGATTTCACTTACATGAGTTAGCTAGATCAGCCAAATTCATAGGGACAGAAAATACAACAGTGGGTCCCAGGGGCTGAGGGGAGGGGAGTTAGTGTTTAACAGGTAGTAAGTTTAAGTTTGGAATGATGAAAAAGTTCTGGAGATGGATAGCGGTAATGGTGGCACAGCAGTGTGGTATACGTAACACCACCAAACTGAATATTTAAAAGGTTAAAATGGTAAATTCTATGTCACATGTATTTTACCACAATAAAAAAGAGTCCAGGTAATATTCAGATATCTTAAAAGGCATTCAGATGATAAATAATTACAGTTTGGGAAATACTGACATAGGCAATGCACATGAGCTTTTCACATCAGAGAAACCTTGGATTTCAGGTAGGGCTGCTTCATACCTGCTGAGAACCTTGAGCATTTGCTGACCTTTGTCTGCTTCATTTTCATTGTGTGTGAGACCGGGGCATTGTAAAGATAAGCAAGGAAACATGCAAAGCACTTAGAACAAAGTAGGCACCGTGTAGAAACACAATTAGTGGTTCCAGTTGTTATATCACCATTGTTTTTGTTATGTTTTAAAATGAAGTAGGAGACTGAAGTGTTTTCTATGCAGTGTTTTGGGTTTTTTTTCCATATAACATAAATTTGGTTAGAAATAAAGTTATGAGAAATAAGATTTTGTTCCAGTAGAGTTATTGAATATTTTATCATTTTGGAAGTCCAATTTTCTTCACTCATTCTCAGTGTCTTCTGCCTTTATAAGATAAGGGACAGATTCAATTTATGCTGTCAAACACTAGCTACCTAGCTACGCAACAGACCATTCCTTTTAACCTTCTTTTATGTTTACCTTGCTGAAATATAGTTAAATGCTTTCAATAAAACATAAAACCACCAATAGTCAAAACCTACCAAAGATTTCTATCCCTCCAGGTATAAACAGATCTTTTGAGACAAATGGAATATTTAGCTTAATGAAATTTTACACTCTTGACTTAGTAGGCAACTTGTAAGTAAGAATGGTCACTTCTATTTTGATGAATGAATTTTTGTTGAAGGCCCATTATGTGACCATACTACATTTGGGGTTACGGGAGAGCAGAAATAAGGACATCTCCATAGACTCTAATCACAAGGCACTATAAATCTTATGGATGAATTGATGATATGAATGATCTCTGGACAAAGTTTCCATTGGTAGGGTTTAAAGCAGGAAGTAATGAGTCAAGCCTCATTTATATCTCCTAAAATAAAATGTATGCTATATCATGAAGTCCCCATATAATATTAGTATCTAACATGTTATTTCTTAACTCCTTGCTTCTGTTCATACCGTGCCACTGTCTAAGGGTCCTTTTGTCTTATACATCCCTACTTATTTCCTATTCTATTTCTATTGTCCCCCTCTCTGAATTCAGCCCCACCTACTGCTCTCTACAATAGTGCACACAAATCGGTATGACCTTGAACATAAAATTCTAACACCAGATTGCATATTTTCTAACAATGCCTAGAGAGAAGATATTCCTTTTGATTTAAATGTGAAACATCTTAAAGAAGAGAAATCCATTCCCTTATGCATTTATATTCTTCATGGTTCTCAGAAAATTATTATAATTTAGGCATTCAATAAATACTTGCTAATATGACTTGGCTAAGATAACTGGTTACAAGGAGCTGTGCTCAGTCTTTGTAGTTACAAAGTACAGTGATCATGCACTCTTTTTATTATAGACATTGCAAACATTCCACAAGTGTTTAAGTTGTATTGGTATCCCTTACAGGAAATCAGTTCCCAATATGTCTTATGTTCCTTGGGCGTTTCTGCCTTATTGTTCTCATGATTCCATGTTAAGAGGATACTGTGAAATTTATGCAACCTCGTGTGCAATGTTAAGACAAAGAAATCCACCAAATCAGCTTTGTGACCACCTAGAGGGGTGGGATAGGGAGGATGGGAGGGAGGGAGACGAAAGAGGGAAGAGATATGGGGACATATGTATATGTATAACTGATTCACTTTGTTATAAAGCAGAAACTAACACACAATTGTAAAGCAATTATACTCCAATAAAGATGTTTAAAAAAAAAGAAGAAAAAAAAAAGAAATCAACCAAATCAGTCAAACTAATCATATATTTATAGAGAGGGATAACTATATTACAGTGTTAAATTAACATTATAATTTAGGGAGATGTCCTCATGCAATGAGAAATAAACCATACATTTTTAATGTAGCAGCCAGGCCATTAGAAGTTTTCAGTTCCCTAAGTATTTAATTTGATCACTTTGCTATAGAATGCTACTGTTAGATAATCCTTTGTCCACATTATTATACTCCTTTTTAAAACCTCCAGGTAATGACTGTGTGTAGTTCGGTGTAATGAATAAAGTAAATTAAAAGGTAAATTTAGACCTAGTACCAGCAAAGAGAAAATAAACGACCAGTCTCCCCAAATCCACTCTTTTCAAAAATCTATAATAAGGATTATCAAAAAGTAAAAATCCAGGAGGAAAACAATCTAAATTGTTTTTCTTTGCTTTTCTTTTTTCCTTTCTTTAACCATTAGGGAAAGACCTCATTT
This sequence comes from Stenella coeruleoalba, assembly GCF_951394435.1. Classification (NCBI taxonomy): domain Eukaryota; kingdom Metazoa; phylum Chordata; class Mammalia; order Artiodactyla; family Delphinidae; genus Stenella; species Stenella coeruleoalba. Next base: position 58,106,370 of record NC_137154.1, read on the forward strand.
AAATTGATAACTCAACTACATATAAGATTTTTCATGTTTTGTTGACTGTGTTTGAAATGACACAAGAAAAAAAAAGGATTATATTTAAACTACATCTAACATACAATCAAAAGGCTACAAATACAAAACCTGCCCAAAATCAACTCAGATCCTGGTGAGGGAGATAAGACACGTATTGGCTCATGATGAGGCATTCCAATGCAAGTGACATACAAATAGCATCAGAGAAGGACTGAAGTAAACTGTGAAAGTTCCACTAAAGAGGGGACATTTTAGCTGTAACAATGACTACCATTTGTATAGCACCTTCTGTACTAGGTTCTTAATGTGCATTACTAAATCTCCACAAAAATCTTATGATAAAACAGATGCTCAGGGATGTTAAATAACTCAGTCTTAAAGGTGAGTAGATTGAGATTGGGTTCCTTCTTTGAGGAGAGAATGACATGACCGGAAGTCTGGAAGTAGTTGGATAGAAGGCACAGAATAAGTTCAGAGAATTAGATTCTTATTAAGAGTTTATCTACATAATACTGTAATTGATCTAAAATACAGTTATCTGTTAAATAAAATGTTAACTGTTAGTCTCTCTGGTTGCTGGGATTTGGGATAATTTTATTTTCATGTATGTGAATATTTTCTAAATTTTCTTCAAGAAAGGTGTACTGATTATATAACTGGCAGCAATAAACATTATTTCACATGATTAAAAAAAAAAAAGCCTACAAATACAGACCTGAGTTTGTCATTGCTACACCTTGGGTCTCCTTTTAATCTCTCATTAGGGAAAGTTAATTACTCCAGTATCTATGATATCCTAAGTGTCATTCACATATCTATATTTCATTGTACTGTAATTTATTTATCTACCTTATTTGATCATTACACCCTTATATAACATATATACATATCTATATCTATACATGCTTCCTACCAATAACCTGGAACTGTTTACATCATGGTTCGAGTTAAACAGTTAGGTAACTTTATGGCAAATTAACTAAACTAAGTAAGTCAACTATTAGCTATACGAGGAAGATATATCAAGTGATGCTGATAGTGATGTTCTGCTCTTACTATATTATTACTAATAACAATATAACAACAAATATAATAATAAACTATAGTAGTCAGCATGTGATGAATACCTAGCATACTAAGTATTTTACATGTCATTTTGTTGAACTCTCAAATAAGTCTGAAATTAGGTACCATTCTCCCACTTTCAAAGGTGAAGCCACCACAGCTTAGACTAAGTAAGTAACCAGCTTGCCTAAGGCTGTACAACTAGTAAGTGGCAAAGCTGAAGTCCAGCCTCAGGTTTTTCTGGCTGCCTCGTGAGCACAGCCCTGTCAGAGTGCGCCCTGATCAAGGCTTATTTCTGGTCACCAGTCACTTCATGAGTGACTCTGCTGAGTGGCCCCAATATTGGACTGTCGTCACTTCTCTTTCTATTTGGCACCTTTATTTCATTGTTGGGCAATGCTTCTATGCATACAGCTGCCTGTCCCACTGTACCCCATGGTCAGATCTGGCTCTGTTTAGCTAAATACAAACATATGCTTGAAAAGAATGACTCAACATATAGGCAATTGACTGGACTTAAAAACTCTCATTTGATAGTCTTATACGGCACAAGTTTTAGATAGTCCTTTATACACTCTCTTCATTAGAACAGATGTGAATCAGGGAAGATGGAACATGGGGAATCAATTAATACAAAGACCACCTGGCATATTTTGCAAATGGAGACAGTGATGGCCAGATATAGTAACCATTCACAAAGCTAGCACTTGGGACCATACTGCTGTCCCACGTCTATGCATTTGTGGTAAGTCAGTAACTCTTCCTGTCTGGGGATTACCCAGCTATCCTCTTTGGAATGGATGAAGTATTTAAAGAAAAACAGAGAAAACCTTTTTATCTCTCTGGCCTGGGAAAACTGAAATAAGTCCTGTCAATAAACATCTTTGGACTTCACAAATTTCCGTGTCCTCAAATATTCATGTCTTTCCAAACCTCAAACATACTCCATGGGGATTTGATAGTATACAATTTTCAGTCAAATTGCCACAAATACCCATGGAGAATTCAGTGTGACTTGGGGATTACCTCTTATTTTTCTTTGATCAAAGGTGCAGCTTGTGTATGTTTTTGGACCACTTCAAACAATTGCTTTGGAAAGAGTTCATGTGTGTGTTTCTGTGTGCTCCAATCTCTGATCAGGTAGGTTCCCCTTGGTTAGACTAGACAGGATCTTGGACTCTTTTCACAGACTCTCTTAATTAAAGGAAATGAAATTGACACACCCATGGGAAAACTAGAACTCTCTAGTTTAGAGAAGCAGTTCAATTTGTAGGAGGTAAATATTAATCCCGTGTTATGATTTAACTTTAAAGATTCTGTGACATTTATGCCACTTGGGAGATTTTCATGTGCAATATTACCTTTCAGGGAAAACCCAGGGGTGCTTCTATGTGGCACACAGTTTTCTTTCCAAAGAATATTTCAGCAGAAAAGTATGGGTATCTCAAAAAAACTGCATGATAAAAATAACTCCCTATATTCAACAATTACTCAGTATCTGCTATGTGTCAGTATTTAGGTATTGGCTAATGATATAAAGTCATTAACACTGATTTCAAGGCCCTTTTCATCTCACAGACTTTGTTTTCCCACCACTCTACCACCACCTTTAATCCCCACCATGATTTTCTTCCAGTTTCCTGAACATGGAATGCTTGTTCTTGCCTCCAGGACTTTATATATGCTGATTCTTCTACTAGGAATTCTCCTCTACTCTTACTTTCACCTTTTGACTGACTGAATTCTACTTGTGCTTGGGTCTTCTTAAACATCTTTTCCCCAGTAAGACTCCCCTGATTTCCCAATTCTAGGTTCAATGACCCTTCTATATATTCCCAAAGCACCTTGTTTTTACCCTGTCAAAGCCTTTTTTCACTGTAGGTATTGCCTCTTTGTCTATATTCCCCATTACACTGTAAGCTTCTGGAAGGCAGGGATTGTCTCTCTGTCTATTTATTATATGCCTCAGCATCTAGCATAGTGACCAACACATAATAGATGCTTAATAGACATTTCTTGATTTAATAACAATGACCACAATTTACTGTATCTATTGTTTGCCAGGGGCTAGGTTGGACACCTGACACTTGTTATATCTACTGCTTCCATCAATCATGGAGTGAACATGTTATTAGTTTTCATTTTAGATATGAGAAAATTGAAGTTTAAGTAGGTTAAACTCTCCACAGTCTGCGAGTCCTCAGCAACAAAGCCTGTGCTTGCTCTCATTTCACCACAACACCTCTAAGAAGATAGTATTCCAGCACATTTTTCAACCTCAGTTAACACAAACAAAACTGATTTCATGTGAAGCACACAGAGATTTTGAACTGTTTTTTGGGGGAAATATTTTATATTAGATAATAAGATAGTTATGAGACATAGCAGTACTTATCTATAGGCCCCTCTTAAGCATAATTATTTTTACCCTTTCATTCTTGCTCTGTGAAGGAGTATTTTCTTCCTCAGGACTTACATTCTAGAGTAAACCACCTTGAAAGAAATAGGCAAAAAGGAGTCAGAGGTAAGTTCAGTAAAAAGTCCTCCTGTTAGCCTCACATGCAGATAAATGCCTAAATGTAGATGCTACACTGTGGAGATTGCTTTATTCTCAGTCCCTTTCATTATGAGTGATATATATATATATATATATATATATATATATAGGAATCACTTTGCTGTATACCTGAAACATTGCTGTAAATCAACTATACTTCAATAAAAAATAAATTTTAAAAAAAACAGTAGTAGGAACAGCAATCCTGTTAGACTGGTATAGTTTTGATATTTACAAGGTGCTTTCATCTACATGATTGTATTTCTCAAATATATCTATGAGGAGAAAAGGGCAGTGTGATTAGATTTGTTTGATAGTGGTGACATGATGTTCAAAAAGGGATGCTGCTAAAGGAGTAGTTAAATGTGCCCAGAAGACTTTGTAGTACAGGGAGTTTCATTGCCATAGCCCTCATGCTGTTCCCAGTCAAGGAATGGGAATACAGCAGAGCTACTATGGCAGATCTATTTCTGGGAAATACAGTCCCATCTGATAGCCACCTTTGGCTCAAGGACTATCCAATGGCTTTTCTGACCCTCCTTTAGTCTGTATTGCAGTCTAAAACATTTTCACCCAACCCTCACTCCCTCTCTCCCTCACTCAACGTCAGATTTGCATCTCAGTTGATCGTACATCCAGCTTCTTCCAAATTTCTCCCTATCTCCAATTACACAATCGTTTCCCTTAGTACTATCTTTCCATATTTAATCCTGCTGTAGCACCTGCTTCTTGGAGAACTTGACTAACACAGCTGGCCCTGCGTTGTGTATGGCACGTAGCACAAACTAGATCTCAGGCTACATGGCTGGAGAGGGAAAATCATTTATAACAACCACAGTAACGATTGGACCAGGCACAAATCATTAATTGATGCTAAATTTAGAAGGAAATTTGGATTAGGAGCAGGCTATTTACAACATAGTCAGAGTATTTCCCCAATTACGGCTTATTGGTAATAAAGGGGGAAAAAATAGAAACTATATCATAGAGAAACCAATGCCTTGATGGACTGATCAATGTAGCAGATGAATACACCTCCAGATGTGATACTCTCAGAAGTTCACAATATCACCTATATAGTATTCCAGTTGGGAATGCACAACCTGAATCTAATCAGGAAGAAATATCAGAAAAATCAAAGAAATGAGGAATGTTCTACTTATAAAAGAGAAAGATGCTATTATTTTTTTAATTGACATAGAAGACCAAGAAAAAAAAAGCTATGAAAATTGTCCATATTAAAGACTAAAGAGGCATGATAATTAAATACAATACTAATCTTGGACTTGATCCTGTACGAGAGGTGAAAAAAAGTCAAAAAGGATATTATTGGGTTAATTGACAACACTGGAATATGAATCGTAGATTAGGTAAAAGTGTTGTATCACATTTAATGTAATTGACAACTGTTTTGGTCTACACAAAATAATATCCCAGTTCTTAGGAAAGATACACTGAAGAATTTTGAAGTAAAGAGCCTGGATACAGGTAATTCACTATCAAATGATTCAGAAAGTAAAAGTAAACAAGAACAACAACAAAAACATATAGATAAGTAGATGGATAGGTAGGTGGGTAGGTAGATAGATACATAGATAGATATATAGATAGACAGAAAATATGTGTGTGAGAGAGACAGTGCAAACTCTACTAAAGCAAATAGAGTAAAATATCAACAAAAGGTTACTCTAGGTAAAGAGTATTGGGTGTTCTTCGTATTATTTTTATTCTTTAAACCTTTATGTAAATTTGAAGTTACTCAAATGAAATGTAAAATATGTGATTTACCAAGGCTTTGGGATAACAAAGAAAAAAAATACATGCAGAGAAGAACTGGCAAGTATGTTTTCCAGCTGTGAAGATGCAACTTGCCTTCCAGGGCTAACCCAGCCATACCTGTATGCATAGCATCCCAAGAAGGACTTATCTGGATCCTTTCCTTCCAGCCCCCTTTTGGCCTGCATGCTCTAGAGACCATCTTTAATACCACCATTCAGAATGGTCATAGGCTGATCAATAAGGACAGACTTGGCTTTGTGATATATTTGCTGAGGAAAATCTGACTTCACCTTGCAGTCAGAGAGACACAGTAACTTTGGCAAACCCTTCCTTCCTTCCTTCCTTTCTTCCTTCCTTCGCATTGAAACTTAGTTTCTTCATTTAATTTATGTACAAGTGATTATCAAGTTTCTACTACGTGGTGAATAAGATGATCCATACTCCTTAGTTCTTATCGGTCTAGCATTGTAATCAGGGATACAGGCTCTAGAACTAGATTGCTGTACTCAAATTCCGGCTCTTTGGCAAGTATAACCTTGGGCGAGTTACTTAATATCTTTGGCACCAGTTTCCTTCTCTATAAATGGAAATCAAAAAGAACAGCACCTGTAGCAATCGGAGTGTTTTGAGGGTTAAAAAAAACATGGTCACTACTTAATAAGTTTTCAATACATAATAACTATTTCTATTATCAACATCATTATCATTATTCAGAGCTTCCTCTGACTCAGAGCTTCCTCATCTCATCTTCTAAGATTGTTGGCAAGATTTGATAGAATATATGCAAAGCATCCAATAGTTCCTAGAACATAAAAATCTTTCAACGAATGTAATTATTATTCTTTAAATGAAGGGAGAGAGCTCGTTGAGTTGGGTGGTCTAATACAAATCTCAAATTTCCACCCTCAGAGCCAAGCTCTCAGTATCCTCTAAAAGCCGTCCTTCTTCTTGTGTGCTCTAAATTTCACTGCAAAGGTAATTTTCAAAACAGTTAATCAGATCAGGCTTACGCATATAGCTTGGGATTCACATGTGGCCAATGGTTTCCCTAATTTAGATCCAACTCTCTTATATTTCCATCTGGTCTAGAAGCATTTATCTTCTTTAATGATCTTGCTGGAGACAATGATTCCCCATAAATGACTTTGCTCTTTGGCCATATGAGTCAGGCAATGCACTATCTGTAGAAAGTAACACCCATTTCCCACCACTTTGCCTTTTTTTTAATGTCTTTTACATTGCAAGCAAAATAGTTGCAATAATTGTCCCTAGACACTAGCACGTTTCTTCCTGCTTCTTTGATTATTGTCTAAAAGTGAACTGGGAAAAATATAATAAAGTTCTCTTCAATAATTAGTTCATTGGCCAAGGAAAAACTGGCTAAGGAAAAAGAATTAGTGGTTCTGTTCTGTCATTAAAGCCTCATTATTTGGGGGTCCCGTTAACACAGTTTTATAAATGAGGCCTCATTATTTGGGGGTCCAGTTAACACAGTTTTATAAATGAGAACTAAGAACAGCTGGTGGATAAGATGAAAGAAGCCAAGTGCATTTGATTTTCTCTACACTCTGCCTCTCCCATTATTAAAAAAAAAAAAAAGATGAAATTTTATTGTTGTAAATGTAGTGACCAAGTTAGAATTTGGATGTACATGTCATATAATAAAATAATACTAAATTAGGGGATTGTACATGAGCTCTGTTATCACTTCTGTTATTGATTAACTTTGACCTTGGACAAATTACTTAACCTTTCATGCTTTCCACTTCCTCATCACTCACATAGGAATAATAGCACATCACCTAACTATATCATGAAGCAATAATAACAACTAAATGTATAAATTTCTGTGAAGGTATTTTGAAAAGTATAAAAAACTCTACAAATTTTTACTTTTTGTGTTCATCATCCCTACTATTTGTAAAATCTTCTGAACGTAGCATTTACATTAGTCATCTAGAACGTCTCTGGAGACATTAGGCCATTATTTTATTCCAGTGAATTTATATTTTCTTTACAAATCCTAATAAGCATTTTCTGTATAATTAGTGATTGAAAGGTAGAAAATAAAAACACCCACATCAATCAGATAAACCTAGAAGGTATTATCAAATAGGTAGATTTGAATAAACAGAAAAGGGTCCTTGCTTGACTTAGAATGATGAAAATGATGATGATGACAATGAAGGTGACGAGATTATGGTAATGACAATGATAATAATAAAAGTCATGTATACATAGCACAGAAAATATTTTTATAATGCACTAGTATATCTTATAGTACTTGGGTTTTTATGAAACCTCTGAAAAGAAACAAAAGTGGATACACATTACCCTTATATTACAATGAGGAAGCTGACAGTCAGACAAGTGAAATGCCTTGACCAAGGTAAAAGAAACAAGTGGGAAACTCAAGAATCTCCATTCATTCATTACCTTATTCATTCAGTCATTTGGCCAACAAACATTATCTGCCACCCACCCTGAAGTGTGATAAGCACTACTGATTCAAGAATGAACACAATGCAGTGGATCAAGGTATTAGTCGGAAAAGGAGATATAAATAATTCAATCAATGATTATAATGTAAAAGTGTGAGGGCAATAATAGCAACATTCATAAGGTATTATGGATGCAAAAGAGAGCCACTCTGCTATCACAACTTTTCCAATATAATTTTTAATAACACGACTATTGACTCCAGTTGCTTCCTTACCATTGTAGATGCACATGATTTATAAAATTAGTACTGTCCTGTTGTTATTATTTAACGTTTTCACCTATTATCTCCTATTTAATATAGCTTCTCTAGGTCAGTCAGCAGAGCTACAAGCCTACAGAATATTTCCAAGTATGAGGTCTGTGGCAGTACTCTTTAAAAAGACTGAGTCTTAAAGCTGGAAAACCAGGAATAATCTTGACTACAAATTTTTCTTTCAGAATTTCCAGTTGACTAACCTAGTACTTACCTGACAATGAACTGTTCCTTTTAAAAATATGTCTGGGGCTTCCCTCATGGCACAGCTGTTAAGAATCCCCCTGCCAATGCAGGGGACATGGGTTCGAGCCTTGGTCCAGGAAGATCCCACATGCCGTGGAGCAACTAAGCCCGTGCGCCACAACTACTAAGCCTGCACTCTAGAGTCTATGAGCCTCAACTACTGAAGCCTACACGCCTAGAGCCCATGCTCCACAATAAGAGAAGCCACCACAATGAGAAGCCCATGCACTGCAGTGAAGAATAGCCCCAGCTCTCCACAACTAGAGAAAGCCTGCACACAGCAACAAAGACCCAACTCAGCCAAAAATAAATAAATTAATTTAAAAAAATAAAAATATGTCTGTGGAAGTCATAAACAAACTGAGTCTTAAAAGATCAATGTAGCTGGAAAATAGCCTTAACCATCTAAAAGTAATGGAAACCCACACAATTAAATGTGAATGGAGTACCACAAATCACAATGTTTATGAGAATAATTAGTACCATAGAAAATGACCAAAAAGTCTAAAACAGAAATATTTACCCTGAGAAAAAAAATGGATAATTCAGACAACATAAAAGAACTTAAAAGAGCTCTTTAATTAACATATCCACAGGGATTTGAGAAGATATTTTACCCATAAAGTGAGGACTACTATGATGGAGAGAAAAAAACAAAGTATAAGAAATCATTCTTAAGAGTTTAAAGATATGATTACAGGCATTTAAAAAATAATCAATAGAAGGTCTAAAATATAAAGATGAAAAAACACCTCAGAATATTTGATAATAGCAATAAAAATAGATAGAAACAAAATAAGAGGAAAGGGAAGAGACAATGAGGCTCAAACCAAAAGATCCAAAACACTATCAGGAGGATTCCTTGAAAGAAGTAACAATATAACTAGAGGAGAAATCACCAAACAAGTATAGAACAAGTATTTCCTTGTGACTGAAGAAAGACATAAGTTATCAGACTGATAGAACTCCTAAGTATCCTGTGCATGGATAATAAAAATAATGGGAAAAAAAAATCCTTGTGAATTTCAAAACTGAGATACTAAACACTTCTAGAGAGAGGAAAGAAAGTGACATTGAAAGGAAGGAGAATAGACACTCATCAGCTTCTAATTAGTGACATGAGAAGTCAGAAAACAATGGGGGTCAAGGCCGTTAATATTTTTAGGAAAAATAATTTTCAACTAGTGTTTGAAACAATGTTGAAAGATCAATAAAGTATAATGAGAAATCAAGGTATTTTAAAATCATTTAAAATCACTGAAAATGCTAACTTGATTCTTTGCATCTTATTCACTAAACCAAGTCTTCTACTTTTAAGCATATTGTTTGATTTCCTTTCTCTAACCCCAAAACAGTATTTTAAAATGTAAATAAAGGCACGAATCTGTCAAGTTTTGCTGCGTTAAAAGTATAACCCCAAACTTCTGCTAAATCCTACAGTCCTTCTGAGGACATTACCTTGTTAATGTCTATCTTTCTTTACTCATATTATTTCTACATTTATTTTCTTCCCACAACACTGAAATAGCTAGGAGTAACTTCCATGACTATATTAATACCAAAATAATCTTAGAAACATGTATTTAAGAGGAATACTAATCATCTTTCAATGCCTGCCTATAAGACAGCATGAGAGGCAAAACCCTTGCCTATCTGAGAACAAATCCTCTTTACACACTCATTTACCATATTCTTCCTATGGATGTTCTCCTCCAGTAACAGGGAACCACTATCTAGGATGAAGAATAAGGCTTCAAATGTATTGTTCAATATACATCCCACCCTTTCACACACCCATTTCACTGCATCCACCAAGCAAACTCCTACTCTTTCTTCTAAGACCCAGAGCAAACGCCCCCTTTTCTGAGAAGGTAGCAAACCTTTTTTAAAGTGTGGTTAGTCATAACCACACTTTAAAATAGGTATTACCGTCATCATATTTCAGACAACCAACTGAGACTTAAAGGAGCTAAACAAATTGTACAGTCACCTACTTTGTAGATGGCTGAATGGAAATTCTACCTGACTTCAAAGCCCATTCATTTTCTGTTTCTCCATTTCATTCAAAATTTCTACTTCTCTGTGTTCATGACTCTTTTTGCACATATTATACACAGTTTTCATCATACCATACTACAATTATTTGCTTACATATACATGTTTCCTATTGGGATCCCCATATTCTAATGGCCAGGAATCCTAACCTTATGTCTGTATTGCCAGAATCCAGTAAACAGTGTGACTTATAGAAGACATTTAGTAAATTCTTACTGAATGAATGAATGAATAAATTAGTATAAAAATAAGCGAACTGCAGAATCAGAAAACAGTCTTATTCATTAAAATCTTCTAACTTTCCTACTTACTTGATAAATGGCTATCGCATACTAAAGACCATAGAAACACAGCAGCATTTGCATTTGGCTCTCATTTGGTTTGACTCCTGGAATTACAGGCATGGATTAATCCACACAAAAGTTTAGAGCTTCCAGGAACCTGATAGATTATCTAAGATAGCATATTATATTATTGAAATAAGGTCCAGAAAGGGGAAACAATATTTTAGTCACAGAGCTAGTGAGACAGAAGGCCAGGACTCGAACTCAAGTACTTATTCTGCCACAGTTACTTTCTTGATACTTTGAAGAAAGGATTTCATAATAATTTGAGAATTTCGTCTACTTTGAATATAGAAAGAGGTTCAACCAGAATCCAGCACAGCTCAGACCAAATGGAAATATTTACGGCTATGTGGAAGAAGGTTACAAACCAGAAGGAATCCATTCTTACCTTAGGATCTTTTCATTGGCCGGCTCCCCCAGATTTCCTGTTTTTAATGTCCGTGTAGCATTCCATACCTGGCTGATAGCCCTCTTTACACGTTAAGTCAGCACAATTGGTGGTAGGTAGGAGAGGGCGAATAAGGTTTAGATTTAGAGAACTGAGCTAACGTTTATTGTTTATTAAGCGCCTAGCCTAGCACTTTACACATGTTAAATCACCTGCAGCTCCTCAACCCCCTATAACATCAGTACGATCATTGTATATATTTTACAGATAGAAAGAAGCAAGGATCAGCAAAGTTAAGTAACTTGCCTAAGCCTCACAACATGTGGGTGGTGGGCACTACAATCAATCCAGGTAGTGAGACTGAAGGACCTTCTCTCATAACCAGAACTCTCTCTTGAAATAGTCGCCCTTCTCTCTTCATCTCTAATAAACCTTGTTTCTACGTGGCTGCCCTCAAAATGTAACATGCTGCTGCTGTACTAGAGTCTGTTGGCTAATGCAGTCATTCACAATGTGTCCTCTAGACCAGGCCTCTGAGAGCAGCCTGAGGGCTGCAAGGGAGGAAATTCACTGGAAGCAGATGAAATTTGGGAGCCATCTGAGCTCTACTCTCTCATCCCCGAGAAGATAGTTTTATTGTAGAAAAGATAAAGCTGGCTGTTATGCTCACATAAAATTAATTCCACAGTTGTTCTTTACCAACAAGTGCATTTGAAGTCTAAACATAACCATTGTGAATGAAAACAGTTGGTTTATTAGACAAGTAGGAGTCTGGATTTTCCCTGCTTCCTCCTTTATTTTTTCTCCTATTTTCTGTTACCCTTGCAACAATATTGTTTATTAGATGCTTTTCCATAAAATTTGTTGTAAATATTAATAATACTAAAGAAATGTGTTTCTACTTTGTCCCCCCAAAATTCCAAGATGAGAAAATTACTAAAATAGGAGAATGATGGTTAATAGAGTTTTACTAGAGTCTTAAAATGCAAATAAAACATGTACATGGGGGAAAGCAATGCCTTTTTAGTGCACTAAGCAATTTGCATTACAACTTCGAGCAACTCATCTTCTCCATGGTCTTGCTTATGAAAACTGAGTACATGTATAGCGATGGTAGGGACCTAGTTTTCATTATGAAAACTATAAAAAATAAATGTGAGAATATAAATGACCTATTTGTAACCAGACTTCAGGATCCCTGAAATAAAAGCCAAAAAGCAAGATGCTGTACAATAATATTGCTTTTGAGCATTGATTTACATGATAAGTCTGGTGCTGGCAGGAGTTCCTAGCTATTATTGCAGCTTAACAAACATACAGCAAGGAGAGAATTTGACAGTTACTGTTCACTTAGAAGAAAGTTTGTTTCTTATTTTTACTATATGCAGCAGCTGGAAAAACTGTATTGTCATTTGTACATTCTTCTAATAAACAGCAATCAGGTGACTACTATGTGAAACATTAAACTGAGGGTTGGGATTAACACGGGGGAGTTAGTTGAAAGAATTGTTTGGAGATATATTTGTGTGTGTGTGTTTTATGTTTAGCTTTCAACTGATCTTCAAAATGTTAAAAAAGACAGAGAGACACATGCTCTCAGCAGACCTCCTAAGCTCTGCTCACCATGGCTCTCTGCTATGGTTTTGTACTTCATTCACTCCATTAGTTCAATCTCTTTTTCTCAATAACATAGGGAGCACACCTTCCTTCTGATGCTTTGTCTTGATAATCTTCAAGTAGATTTTGTCATTCTCTCCTTTATATGTCTTTTTACTCAATAGATGGCCATGATATATTCAATCGTTTACTATATTTATTTGCCAATATCTCAGCGTGTCACCATTGCATTACAAAATCCTTGAGAGCACTTTTGCACCCCCAGAACTCAACAAAATGTCAAACTCATGGTGGGTGCTCAATAGTACTTGATGTATACATGAATGAAATATTTATAATCCATGGCTGATGGTAATGCTGATTAAAGTAAGAACTAGCACAGTGAGAGTATGGGGAGGGGAATGAATTCTAAAGAATTTGACATGAGAGAAATGCGTTTGAGCTTATCCCCAACAATGATTACGGCAGGACAGAGAAATCATTCTTTAGGTAGAAAGAATTACCGTTTGTGGTTAAATTCAGTTACTGGTGAAATTCAGTTACTGATGAACGATGACCATAACCTCATGATAAACTTTTACTGATAGGACGAAAAAGGGAGAAGAGGGGGCTGCTTTACTAACTTGCATATTGCCCTTCTCCTCTTTCAAGAATTGAATAATTCTGACTTAGTTATATATCTGATTCTTCAATATTTCAATTGATCCTTCAACTTTCTTTTAATGAGTATTCACTGCTCCTTCTCACATCGTTGCATCTTTTTAAGAACCTCTTTTTAATTTTCCTGTCTTTATTCTCTCTTTTTGGTCCTACGAAGAAAATCTAAATTCTGCCTTTACCTTCATCTCCATCTACATTAATAACCCACAAGTGGAACTCTCCACCTGCATCCTTCCCTCTCTTCTGTACTTGCTTATCTCCAGCTGTCTCCATTATCTTTTTCTCTGTGTCACTTTAACTGAAGAAATGAAAAATCATCATCATTTTATTCTTTTATTCTTCTTTCTCTTCTCTATCACTGTGATTATATCTCCTTCATTTCCAGCACTTATAATTTGTGTCACATTTGACCCTTAGCTCTCATTTTTATTACATTTAGGTTTTAATTCCATAATGTGTATAAATGAATTTAGAGGACAGTAAACAAAATCTCTTCTGAAATGTCATAGGTGAGTATATACTAAGCATCTTCTGTTTTATAAACATCATAGTAGATTGCACATATTTTAATAGCTGATATTTATTCACTGCACATTTTGTTCCAGGCCCTCCATAAGTTATATGTGTGTATATGTATATATGCATATATATACATACACATGTTATAAGTATAAGTTATATATATATATATATACACGTATAAATTATTTCCATACATATATACATATAATACATATACATAATACATATAATACCATTATGTATGTGTATATATATGTTTGTGTGTGTATATAAAACCAAGCTCAACCTTCATTATAAGGTCATTATTTTGGCAGCAAGAAAAGCCCAACTTGGAAGTAGCAGATAACTGTCACAAAAACCCATGCACAGTCTTCCACAGTAGGAAATGATCTTCTTTCAAATAAGTGAATATGAAATATACTTATTATAAATTATAGATCTGTGATTTTTATTGTTTATTTGTTTGATAGTCTGGTTTTGTTGTTATTTTCTACAGCAAAATCTCAAAAGTGCTTCAGGGTGTTACTACAAAATTGCATAAGTTATATTCCGAGTATTAGAATGGACATATTTATTTTAGGGAGCTATTTCCTAGGCAAAAAACAGTAATGCTTATTTCCAAATCTTTATGATATAGAAGAGAGCCATTGACATGTGCAGTTGCTTGTCCTTTTTTTTTGTTTTTTGAGCAGAATAAGGTAGTGTGCAGATAATTGTGAGCTTATTTGGATTAGTTACTAAGGGAAGGATTGGTAATTGTCATGGTTTTGGGCCAGTTCTGCACTAGAAGTAAGACTAAAAAAAAAATGGCACTTTGACCTGCTGCCAACAAAACTAAGTATTTCACATACCACAGTCAGGGCATAAAAAAACAGCAACAACAGACAGACAAAATAACACTTTGCACCCTGAGATAAACTAAAAATAACAGCATCAAACTGATTAATTCTGGGCCCCAAGATAATAAAACCTCAGAGATTTCTCATAAACCTGAACTACCTAAAAAACAATTTTATCTCTGAGTTTTGCTATGTTGATGCCTGAATATACGGCATGACCTTTACGAATATGATAATCATGAGAGAAAGTTTCTGAATGGCTGCCATGAACAGGCTAATAGATACTCAGTAAGCTTATTTATTTTGCAGTGCTACCTTTAAATACTTACAGATTTTATTTGACCAATAAGCCATTCTGACCCCCTCATACCTGTTTCAGGCCAACTCTTTCATTCCTTTTCTGAATCTGCTTTGTTTTTTAGATTCTTTTGACAGATTCTGCAACCTGGATAAGGCAGCAGCCCACACCAATTGTTCTGCCTCTGAAATTTTAAATTCGAGTATCCTACTCTTTGACCACAAACTGATAAGACTTCCCCTTTCTCACTAACTTCTTCCAGGTCTCTGGATCATCACTTGTGTTTAGACATCTGGTCTCTACCGTCTTAGGATTAGTTCTCAGTGTACTTCTTAGTTTTGTTTTGTATCGTTTCCCCCTTAGGTGCTAGACAGGAAGGCTAGAGCAAACTAGAGCTGGGCATTTCCCTTCCCCCAGGTCAGTTAGACTCTGGTAAAATAGTTTCCCTTGGGGGCAAGGCTTGTTAGGAATAGAATACTCTGGGCATATTTGAAATGGCTATTCTGTCCCCTGACCCACCCACCCAGCCCCCCACCTTCACAGAAGCTCCAGGGAATTTCTGTTGGATCTTCACTGAGAACGTGGTAGGGCAACTGGAAGTAAAACTCACTAGAGTGTGGAGGTCCCTCTATGTCCAGGCCCCCTGGAGTGTTTAACTATGAAACTTGCCCACAGGGAATCTCCAGCAATTCACCCCTCACAGTTCAAGTTGTCTTTGCAGGTACTGTGGAGGTTTCCAATCCCCAAGTGCTGTTCTGGTAATCTGTATTTCTCTGTATTCACCTGTCTCTCCTTTTTGGGGGCAACCATTTGCCCTGTGACCTCACTTCTCTGATAGACCTAATAAGAGTGGCTGATTTTCAGTTTGTTAGGCTTCTTTTCAGTTGTGTGGACCGCAGGAATATCAACTTCCAAGCTCCAAACTCATCACATGCCCAGTGGAACCCAAAAGTCTGCTATCTAGTTTCTAGCAGTCGCCATGTTTGTTTCCTATTCAACTTCTCTTAGACTTCATGGGATTCCATTTCAATCACTCACCTGCATAATGAAACCCCAATTCTGGGCATATAGAATACTCTGGGCATATCTGAAATGGCTATTTTGTCCCCTGACCCACTTGCCATGCCCCCACCTTCACAGAAGCAATAATGAAACCTCAATCAATCCAGCTGCCTGGCTTCTCTTTCTCTGGACTAATGAGAATTTTTTGAAGACAAATACAAGTCCTTCAAGACATGATGTACCTGTCCCTCCCTCAGTATTTCCTTCCAGCATACCTGTCTCCCCAAATCACTTGACACCTTAAAGTAGAAATGTTTCTTAGCCCCTTCCACCAGGGGAACCTGTTGATTCTGCCTCCTTAATTTTTCCTTCCCTGTCCACTTAGGCTCGCCATTAGTGAAGCTATATGAGACACATCATCTTCTGCCTCCTTCTACTGATAGCCTTTTATCTGTTCTCCTTGACTTCAGCCTTGATCTTTCCAATCTATGTTTCCACATTGTGGCTAGACAGATGATTCTAACATGAACATTTAACTGTGGTGCTCCCTCCAAAATCTGCTTGTTCCTCCCTGTTATCAGGAAACAGTCTATACTCAATATGGCCTCAGCATGGTTTCCAAAGCCCCTCACGACGTGATCTTCCTAGCTCTCTAACAATGGCCCTTGTCATTTATCCCTTTATATTACTGAACCAAATTTTCACCATGTCCAGTTTCCAGAAGGGATGATGGTCTCTCAAGTCTTGGTGAGCCTGTGTAAACTGAACTCTTTTCTATTTCAAATTGGATATCAATTATTCCTCTAAGAATGACCCTTTAAGACTTGGTTACTCCTTTGCCCTCCCTTAGAACCTTGCCCTCCCTTTATTATAGAATCCAAACTGTACAAAATTTTATTGCCTGGTGAAGCAGTGGTGGAGAGTCCACCTGCCGATGCAGGGGACGTGGGTTCGTGCCCCGGTCTGGGAAGATACCACATGCCGCGGAGCGGCTGGGCCTGTGAGCCATGGCCGCTGAGCCTGTGCGTCCGGAGCCTGTGCTCCACAACGGGAGATGCTACAACAGCGAGAGGCCCGTGAACCGCAAAAAAAAAAAAAAAAAAAAAAAAAATTTATTGCCTCTTATTTTGTCTCGTTCTTATGAGAAATAGAGATTGTATCTCTTATTTATCACTGAATCCTCAGTATCCAGCATCGTGCCAGTCACATAAAATGCGTACGATGAATATTTATAATGAACTACAAGAGAATGCCATATGGGATTACATAAAACATGAAACCAGGCTCTATCTCTATATTCTTAACCTGCTTGCTGAACTTACACGTTTATGCTCTTAGTGTAAACTGTAAGCTATTAGACTCAGCAGAAGTTGCAAACAGCCAGCATGCAGGCTAAATGCTACCCACAAAATGTTTGTTTGCTCCTACATTCAGTGCTTGGGAGGAAATGGAGCCAATATTTAAACACAGAGAAATTAAAAATCTTAATTTCCAATTGATCTTAAAAGTCAGAAAACCTAGATACACATCCCGCCAAACAGGCTTTGTGGTCAGTCAGATGTGGACATTCATGGATATGTAGGGTTTTTTTTTAATAAACTCAGTGTTCTTCCACAAGTTTCTCAATGTCTCAAATCCTTAATGTACTTCTCTATAAAACAAATATAATGCCTAGAATTATTGTGATCCTTAAGTTAATTAGATAATACATCCAAATATATTATCTGGCACATGTAAGCATTCAGTCAATAAATTATCAATTTATTCTTATTTAATATGACTGAAATCAGCTATGGGCTTCTTTAGTCCAGCTTGAATACACGTGTTACTCCCACTAACTGGTGAGCTGGTTCACATGGTCGTAACTTTAATGAGTTTGATATTGTAACAGGGGACTTGTAAGCCAGTGGGTGGTTCACTCCTTCCACTGCTAAGAGCTACTGCTTTTCCCTCTATGTATTAGTCACCAGGTCCATCCAATAAAACTCAGAATTCTCACATCCCTTATCTCCCATTGGTTTACCTGTTGAACCAGAAAAAGCTTCAGCTCTTCTGCCTACATCTGCACCCACACTCCGCTTTTCCTCAAAGTAAAAGGAAATTCCAAACTCAATTTTCAGAGTCCAGGGCATTAACTGGCTGAACTTCATTATCGGGTGTGATCAAGCACCCATTCAAAGTTCCTCCATACTTCCTGTCTTACTAGGGTTAATCGATCCCAGCAAACTGTGACCGTATTGCACACTGTCATATCTCTTTCCTGATTCTCTCTTCCTCCCTAAGCAGATGGACAGATGTACAAATTGGTTAAGAGCCTGCACCTAAGGGCAGGCGGAGATTTTTCCAGCTCTCCTGCTTTCTTTTCCCTTTTTTTTTTTTTTTCCTTAAACTACTAAGTAGCCTTGCTTGCCTTAAGCTACTGGCCTGATGTGGGATCATATCCCATGCCAGTTCACCCCTAAGCATGAAAGACAAACATATCCTTCCTTACTATTCATCTCTTTCTATGACCAGAGGTCCTTCCTCCCATTTCAGTGGTCTTGATGTGTAGGAAGGTGGAGTAGACAGAAGCTTACCGATACATACCTAAAATATAGGTATAGCTTCCAGAGGCATTCAGAAAAAAACTATGGCACTGAGAAACTAGGTTGCTATATTTAGCAAACCTGGACAGAATTGGTAGTCAGAGGAACAAGGAAAAAAGAAGCAGGTTCCCTTACAGACTTTGGACCAAGGGCAGCTGTCCTTGTTGCAGAGGTAAATTAGATGTCCATGGAGAAAACAGACATCTCATACAGAAGCACTGGTCACAGACTTGTCAAACACTGATTCTTGGAAGAGTTTTATTACCCCAGATGGTCATTCCCCTGTCTATCCTGTTTCCAGTCCACTGATGCAGGCTAGGCCTTCAGGCTATATACAGCAGCAAACTACTAGGTATGTGAGAATTATGGCCCATGGGTTGTTTCTGCTGGACAAGGGGAGGTTCCACAGACTGATTGCTCGTTGTGGGTATTTTTGTTTTCTTGCTTGTTTTCCTTTCAGGATTTCTCTCACCCCATCCCCCTTCCATCTTGTTTCTCAACTGGAATTGATGGAGACAGGAATTGTCTAGGGCAAGTAGGACCCAAGATTAACAGAAATCACACAATTTTTTATGCTACTATTGAAGTATAAAGGCTAGGGGGAATTAAACAAAAACATAAACTAATAAGCGGCAAGGATCTGGGTGGTGGGAACGTGCAGCAAATAACATATTCATTATGGAATCTTTGAAGGTAAAGACTTGTAGAAATACTATAGGGCTTAAAGGGGCTTCCGAACTATTTGAGAGAAGCGTGTGTCATTGCAATGGAAGACTGTGCAACACTGTAGCCTTTGAAAATCTGCATGTATTCAGTGACATCTAGGTAAAGCAAAACCAAAAATAACTATCTTTTTCCTCTTGCTTTCTCTTTTATGACTTTGCTAGATAACTAAAAATTTAGATAAAAAAACAGGAAGGAAACATTACCTTTGCTTAGGAACGTCTATTGCTGCAGGAGCTACGTATCTCACTAAATTTGGGGGTTATGAGGCTGGTGTTGCTCTACACTTATTGTTGAATTACTAAACTTTGGAACGATGAACACATGAGAAACTAGGAGTTTTCATTGTTCAATATTAGAGTGTGCAGCAATATGCCTGTTTTAGGGGAAAATGACCCTTGATGAGTAGCTACTGAAGACAGAGCCCAGGCTGGCCAGAAATAAAAGGGCTTCTAGAGAAAATAAGGCGAGTAATCAAAGAGAAAATGTGAAGCTTAAATACCTCAGGGGTGAGGGGTGAGGTAAATTTTACATCTATATTACTTTTTTTGATAATTTATTACAGGAGGCCAAGGATAGTTCATATTAAGAGAGCATTGTAATACTGAGGCTGTTCCGGCACACTAGTCTAGAGGATATGGCAAGACGTAATTTAAGAAGTAGATTTAGAAGGAGGGGATGTGAAGTTTTAGCTTAATTTCTAATGTGGCTTTGAAGTTAATTATTGTCTTGACTCACTAAAGGGATTTCTGAGATCTTTGGTGAAACTCTCTATCACACTATCAAGGAAAGGTGGGGGACAATGACTAGACCTTACAGGTAGTCACATGGATATGGGGACAGGTTTTCCTGGAAACTCCAACAGTATCCACATCTGGGGAAAATAGCACTATCTCTAAGTGACGCATCAGTCACCGCCACACTGAGCTGGGTTAACAGACTAAGCACATGGGGGGAAGAGAGGTAGTAGGGTTTTGCCCACACTCTGTGTGCTGCCTCTTTGCTCTTTCACTCCTTCATCTTCTCCAGGAAGGGAGAAGTTGCTAACCAAGAGTCCAGCATATTGACTTGGAGTCACTGGGTCAATATAGTTTAAAAGGTCATGCATCAGTCTATGGCTGACTTTAGCTCTGTTCCATTTCCTGTACTCATTATGTACCTAAGTTGATAAGCAGGTCCAAGGCCCCTCCTCCCTCATTATACAAGTCTAAGTGTGCTGGTCATTACTCTGGGATCCTAAACCAAACAGGTCAAAGAAGACCAGACCCAGTCCTTTTTTTCTTTAAGAGGAGTTAAGAGGTTCCACTTAGATCTTAGATCCTAAGTCACATATTTCCACGCAGCTTCACCAGAGTTTTACAGGAAGGTATTGGGAACTAGCTTAATAGGTTATCATGTGGGACTTTTTTTTTTTTTTTTTTCATTTAGCTGCTTTTCCATGTATGCCCAGGATATTTCAGGGATATTTTTCAGGGAGGTCAACAGGCAGGGCAATATTACTACATCTTAGTCAAATACTATCAATACCCCTAATATACTACAGACTGCATGTGCTCTTCATACATTTATTTTCTACAGCCTAAATTCTGTGCTTTATCTAATGTCAAAAATCTTTTCCCAACTAACTAAAGTAAAGCTTAATGGACAAAAGGATTGCTTGTAAATATGCATGTAAATAGTTCTGTTAATAACCCACTGTTTTACATTTGGTACATCTTTGTCTGCTAATACAGGTAGCTCCCTCACTTTTCCACTTGTTTGTTCAGTTTGGATTAAAATTTGACTTTGAAAACAGAAAACAGCCTCAACAGAAAAAAATGACAATTATGTGACTACAAGATATAGCCAATTCATTTTAATAAACTATATTTTAATTTACTTATTACTGATTAAAATTGATTCAGCAGGAGAGAGAAGAAATCAGGCTTTATAATTAAGCAGCCTGGGTTTGAATCCCAAGTGTCCATTTACTGCTGTGTGTCCTTGGACAAGTTGTTTACACTACTTTGAGATTCACTTTCCTCATCAGTACAAAAACATGAAAAAACAAAACAAAAAAAATCCCAACTCATGGGTTTAATGTGAGAATTATTACTGTGTGTAACGTTACAATGTATGCTCAATAAATGTCGTATTTTTTTAGGTATAACCCTCCACCCACGTTTTGTTGTTGTTGTTCTTGTGCATAATATACCTCTAGCTCTCTGCCTTGGTTCCCAGGAGCAGGTCTGCTCTAGTTTGAGAAGCATGAATCTGGGTGATGAGAGCCACTTCTTGAAGATGCATTCTCTCTTCTAGGCCCTTGTTTCTCATGGACAGAAACACTGATACACTCTACATTTGCTTCGAGAATTAGGCAGAAAGATACTTTCCCAAGTTGCCTAACCCTAGGGAAATGGATTCCCAGTTTGCTTTTGGTTTAACTAATCCCTTCTTTCTCTGGGCTGTTCAATTTTTGTTTCTCTTTTGAAAAATCTTCCAAATTGGTCCATGCCTTCCAGCTATTCCTGCTGTCCAGGACACAATGATGGATTCCAATACAGCAGCAACAGCTGGAGAGTTTCATATTTTCCTTTGGGAGATCCTATTGGTTGGTGAAGCTGAAAACGAAGACATTTGTAGGCATTTCCCTAAAATGCCTCTCTACCATCCTTATGGCTAGTTTGCCCACACTGCTCTAGCAGAGGTCCGTTAACACAGTGATTGCAAAACATCTGGGGGGGATATTTAGCTGTAAGGGGTTGCAGGAGTAGTTTTCATGGTTATTAATGAAACCAGCCCACCATTCGGCACAACATCGTATGCCTGCCGAGTGCCATATAAGGTAATGCCTGATTGCCTGAGCCATGCTTCATCCCCAGGATTCACTGTCAATTAAAATAGTAAATAAGCAGCACAAGCTACAGAGATTAGAGGGAAGGATAAGTGTCCTTCCTTGTCAAATAAAAATGAGGCGCTGACTGGGAACCAGAGAGGGGAACTAAAGAGGTACATATTTTATTCTTCCATGGTGTCATTTTCATTGTTATTTTATGCACTTGACAATGGATAAAAAGAAAGGCTAAGTCACAATGCGGTAATAGTAACAAACTGAAGTGTTCCTATCGTCACAAGCCAGAGACAACAGGCAGTTTCTTTTCAGTACTTCTAAAGTCGCATCTCAAGATCCCCTCACTGCTCCTGTAGGAAGCTTTGGGTGCATTCACTTCGCTGTGAGGGAGAAGAGTACATCAGCTTCATCTTATGGGAGAAACCAAGAAAGGCTGAATGAATTTTATAAATAAATCATACATACAGACCCACATACTAAGGATAGTCCATCTCAGGCTGAGAACAACAGAAATTAATTTTGTCAGTCTAATGATAACAACAACAATAATGACTATCCTCTATTAAGTGTTTATCGTGTGCCATTCACCGCGCTAAGAAATGCTGATAACACGTATCATCTGATTTAATTTCTTAAAATGGTTCTCTGAAGTAGGTGCTATTATTTCCATGGGGATTAGGGAATTTAGATAATTTGCCTATGGTCACAAAACTCAGTGAACATAAGTCAGTTCAAAACAACATGTTTCATGTCATTTATTCGTTTAATTACTCTGATGTGGCAGAGTTTGATAAGTGAATGTGTCATAGTTTATAAAGAAAACAATCAAAAGAATGACCTCAAAGTGTTAACACTTTTTGAATGTCTGCTTTGTAACACCCTGAGTTAATTACAAGGCTCAGGAGACCATGAATGTGTAGGAAACTGAACTAACACATATAGTTTTGTGTTGCTTTGTATTTCATTATTTATTTTTATGCTTCTCCCTCCCATACATATACACACACTTAACACTGAGTTGCTAAACCAAGGACCTAATTGTATTCATCTCCATATGTCTACATTTTTCTTCCTTATTACAAGATCAAATAAGATGATTTTTTTAAAAAATTATAGAAGAGAAAGAAGGGGAGATATGAGGGATAACATATTTCTTTGTGAACATATACAGGGCTAACAGAATTTTAGATCCATCTATCAATTCACATTTATGTTGTCATTTTGAAGAAGGTAGTTACAGCGGTAAGAGAACAAAAGTTCTGCACAGTTATGTAATTGTAGTTCACTTAGTACATCGTAGAACTGGGATGGGAATCTGCTTTTGACAACTGTATAATCCATCCTTTTTCTACAAGATAATGTTGAGCATGTAAGTTTTTTACCACTATTAGTCTTACATAATTATGGTTAACTTAGATCCAACTCTGCTGAGGAATTAGCAGATAAATCTCAGGACTGGGTGATTGGTGACTGTTCATTGGGAAAGAAAATAGAAGAAGAGAAACAAACAATGTTCAGGTATATCAGGTGCTCAGACTGTTGAGTTTGAGGCATCTGTAGGATATGCAAAAGGAGATTTTCCATAGGAGCTGAAAATATGAATTCAAAATTCAGGAGGTAAATGTATGCCAGAGATGGAGGTTTGGAGAATGTTCTGTAAAGGTGGTAGCTAAAGTCATGGTAGTCAAAGAGGTCCCTGAAGGAGAATACATAAACTGAGGAGAGTGCTAAAGTTTAGCTTTATGGAATTGAGTGGAAAAACGAGTCTAAAAAGAAGATTTTGATAACAGCTATCTAGAGAAGAGAAGAACCAAGACATAAATATACAAGAAGGTAAGAAAAGAAAGAGTTTCAAAAAGGAGAAACTGTAATACATTAAATTGAGGTAAGGTATGTCCATAGGATGTATCAACTAGGAGTTCTGATCTATCAACCATTTGGAAATTTTGAAGTTTTAGGGTTATTTCAGAATAGCTAAGGGACGTTTGAGTTGAGAGAATGTTTAAGTACATCAATAAAGGAAACTCCAGGGTGTACTTCTAAGCAATATGAATGGAGTATAATTGATATCATAAAAGAAGTGTCATTCCCTACCCTCTTACTCTGACTTGTTTTGCTTTCATGTATTTATTATCACCTACAATATAACTTGTGTTATTTGTCATCTTCCTGCTTATGGCAGAATACAAGCTCATAAAAGGAGGCATTTTATTTCATTACTACTGTGTCCTCAATGTCTAGAACAGGAATTTGCCAAATACATTCCACCTCTTGTATGCGTAAATAAAGTTTTACTGGAACACAATTCCTGTTCGTATTATCTGTAGCTACTTTGGCTGAGTTGAGTCAATGTGACAAACTCTCAAACTAAAAATATTTACTATCCAACCCTTAATGGAAAAAAGTTTGTTAACCCCGTTCTAGGACAATATTTGCACATAGTAGATGCCCAGTAAATGTAACTGCTAATCAAATAAACTAATAAATTAAAGGCATTTTTTTCATATTTAATGCTGCTGGCCAAATTAACCTTTCTGAGCTTTGTTTCCCCATTTGTAGGAATGGGGTGATAATAATATATATCTTAAAGGACAGAAGTAAGCATTAAATGAGATATATATAATTGGCAAATGGTCAAATCAAAACAACAAAAATGCTCATTCCTTTCCCTCTTTCTCCTTGAAAAGCTGTCTATGAAGATGATTTCACTGCCTTCTGACTGGCTTCTCCAGGACTGCCTCCTATCACTCTGGTCGAAAGTATCAACAATGTGAGGCCAATGAAATGAAATAATATTGATTCAGCCACAAAGATGTCCTGGAAGTTATGAGGCCTAATCTGCACAGTCAAGATGAAGATAGCGACAGGAAAATCACAAGCCCCCAACTTCCAAATCATCCCAGGCCTTTAATGTCACTGTCATTATTAACATTATTTTCATTGTAGCAAAAGGGGCAGTAGATAAGAAACAGAAACATTTGAGCCTGATAAAAACACTTGGAATAATTTCCAAGGCACTGTCCTTCACCTTTCTAATGGTTCCAGAAGAGTTCTTCATTATTCATGTCTTTCCCTGCAGAATAGTGCATTTTTCAAGGCAGTTGTCAAGACCATTCAGCTTCCGAATTTTTTTTCTATATTTTTTGCTAGTTATTTTTTTTTTCTTATGGTTGAGTATCCAATGTCGAAGTTTTATTTTTTTAAGCCACTTCGCTTTTTAAAAAGTACTAGTACTAAAGATATTCTAAGCTTTTGTTCTTCAAGACACAAACACTCAACCAAGGGTGATATTTTCAATTTTATTTTGAAAAGGGACTTGAACATTAAAATTGAAGCCTTTGGAATTGGTAGGTGCTAAGTAGGAGAAAGGAGAAAAGACAGATATTTCCATTTTCAAAAGGATTTTAACAGTTTAGAAAAAAAAAATAGAACAGAGTATAAGAACAGACAAAAGTTAGAAAAAATAATGCTATTAAAAATATACATGTCTAACTCTTTATCTCTCAGGTCCCAAATACCCCCATATTCTCTGCTGAAACCTCAAATCACATCATTAATTCCATAATTCCTATCTTTCCTGGATATCAAGATCTTCATTAATTCATTAAGCAAATATATAGTGAGTTTCTGAATTTTATGACACAGTATGTGAAGCACAGAGAATGGAATGCCCAGGCCTGACTTCAGGCTACTGTCTATCAGGGAACACTGACTCATAAACATATTACATGCAAGTTACTAATGCCCCAAAACGGGAACACTAATTTTTCTTACAAAGAAAGAAGAATAAATGCAAACAACATGTGTAAAAACATCGTGGGATGAACATCATGGAAGATTTCATTCATTCATTTGCTTGACATATATTTATCCACCATGTGTTAGACAATGCAAAAGGAGCAAGGAAGACCATAATGTCACCTTGAACAAAGTGCATCATGATACACATTTCTTAGGAACACATAATAGCTAGGAATGTTTCTAATGTTTGGCTTTCGCCCAGTTAATAATAAATACATTTTAATAAAATTTAAATGAGATGTTAAAAAAGAATGGTCTGACCACAACTTTTAAAGATGATATATTTTAGTTACTTTTGTCTCATCTAAAGTTCGAAATCTTTGAAATTTGTGATTTTAAAAATCAGATGTAATTTTGATCATTCTCCTGTTTTGTGTCTAAATGGCAAAATAAGATTGGTACCAGGGTGCTATTTGTTAACACTTTTCTCCAAATAAAATATTTAGGGTGCAGACAGTGTTTGTTCACAGTAAATAAGAGCAAATTATATATAAAATCACTATTTTTTAAAAAAATTTCTAACAGTGGCTTTGAAAGGTTAGAGACATCTTGATATATTACTTAGCTTTGATCAAATGACCATGATTTACAGAACTAGTAAATGTTGCCTCACTGTGAATTTGCAGTGATAATATTTTCATATTTGTGGTTATCATGGCCTGGTTTTTAACTTGTTTACATCAAGTGCAGATGCTAGGAAACTGTCTTTTCAGTCAGACACCCTGAGTTCAAATCTGGCTTCTACCTTACTTTGGGAAAGAATCTCATGTCTCTGAGCCACAGTTTTTTGATCTGTAAAATGACCATAAGAGTACCAACTACCTCCTAGAGTAGCTAACAAAATTACCTGAATTAGTTCATGTAAAATAGGGCATTTTAATACTTATTTAGTACTAAATCAAGGTATTGTGGAAAAATCACTGTAAATTACCTAGAGAGAATTTGGAATTTCAACTTTTCAAATTCTACGTATGGCCCTACATAAATCACTAAACTTACCAGAATCTCAGTTTCTATTTTTAATGTTGAAAATACCTACCACAGAGGTTATTCATGATGTTTGAATTTGTGAAAATACAAGGAAACCTCATTTAAAATAGAGTCAGGAAGCCCTGAAGGGAGAGCCCTCGGGCACCACCCCTCAGACCCCAGTAGTGAGAAGGAAGAATTTCTCCTTGCCCAGCAACAGCCGAGCCAATGAGAAGCTGTCACCACCCTGGACTCTTCAAAGCGGCCCCTCCCAACTTCCTTCTTTTCCTCTATAAAAGCAAGCCCTTCTCTCTGTTCTTTGAACTTACCTATGGTTCCCATAGTTCGCCTGTCCTGAATTGCACTTCTCTGCTTTTTTCAATAAATTTATTTTGCTGGTAAAATAACTGGCTTTTTTTTTTTTTTTAAATGATGGTATTGTCCTTCCTGGGGAGCACTCTTCTGTTTTCTTGTAAGGGGATCTCACTCTGCTAACATCTCTCAAGACATTCCTCCTTCTGGAACTCTGGCTCGTTTTCATGTTTAAAAACAACGGTCTCTCCTCATGCCCATTTTTAACTAATTGGTCCAACTTAACCAAAAATAATTTAGAACTCCAGTGACCATATGGGGAACTTTCAGTCTCCTCAGACTTGCTTTTCTTAGAACCAATTTAGAGTACCAGTGCTCTAATATGAAACAAATTGAATGGGATGCCTATTTCAATTGGTATCTTGAGGCTTCCAAAAGTATTCAGAACTCTAAAATTGCCTCTTTCCAAAATACCATTTCTGAATTGACCAAGGTTAATAAGCAGTTGAAAGCCGATTAAAAAAAAAAAGCACTGGAGGCTTCTTCATACCTTTCACCCTCTGCACTAACTTCCTCTTCTCCTACTGCACCTCTTTGTACCCTCTACTTCTTTATTCCAACCCTCTCGCTGAACTTCTCCTTACTTCTTCCTTTTTCAAACCTGACAGAAACTGTCCTTTTAAAACCAGACCCTCTGAGGATTCTGATGCTAAGCTCCTAATTTCTTATTTTCCCTGAACTAAGGCCAAACTATGAACCATGGTCAAAGATTTTCCTAAAGCTACTGAAGACCCTCATAGATTTGTTGAGGCATTTAATATAGTCTTCCAGACTTACCAGCCAGCTTTCTCAGATTTATAACAGCCAGTTCACATGCTTATTGGTGAAGGCCAAGCCCAACAATGGATGAAAACAGCTAATTGGGATGATCCTGAAAAATATCTAGGACTGCAAATAGGAAACCAACCCCCTGAGTTGTTATAGGATCAGGCGGGGCAACTTGCTAAATAACTTCGGCTAGAAAGCCCTGCTTTCCCCAAACCTATTGATTGACATGAAATTCAGGCTTGTACCCAAGAGTTCAGTGAGCCTGTGAATAATTATTATAGGCTGCTCCAAATTATTTTTAAGGAAAATCCGGATCTTCCTATAGATGTTGAATCTACTTGGGTAGCCTTTAACTCCGTGTTTATTGCTGGGCTGAACCAGGGTCTTTCTCTTCTAGATAAAAGGACCAGGAAGGAAGGAATGGGAAACCATGTCCACTCCAGCTTTAGTTAATTTAGTAAATCAGCTTGCCCACACCCTAGATGATTTAATAAAAGGAAGACCACTGAAATCCTTAATTTGTAGGTCCAACAAATTGAGATCCCTAAACAAAAGCAACCCCCTCCTGGTACTGTCATTATTGCAAAAGCCAGGACATTGGAAGAAAGAATGTTATAAACCTTAGTGCTCCAGGCACAGTCAGTTTTCTAACTAGCCTTTCCGAAGCCCTACTAACTCCCAATCATGGGACTCAGGAATTGCAGTGGCTTTTCCCAATCCTTCCTCTTAACCAGCTTGGAGAAATAGCTCTTCAGATTGGGAATGACTGTCCTTATAGACACTGTAGCTACCCTCTCGGTGCTCAAACTCACTGTTATTAAACAGCCAGTGCCTCGAAGTACTAAAATGGTTCAAGTAGTAGAGGTCTCTAAGAAGCCTCAACAGGTTCCTATCTCTAAACCTATTCCCTTTTGTTCAGGCCCTCTAAAAGATACTCATCCTTTTCTCCTAAATTCCTCTGCACCTATTTATTTATTGGGCTGAGATTTCTTAGAGAAATATCATGCTGGAATTTTTCTCCTAAAAGGGGGAGATAATTCTAGAATTTCATAGCAGTAACCAAAATACCCAACAAAGTGAATCAAGTGACCCTTCAGTGTCCTTTATTTGCTTCTTCTGTGGCAACACTAGAGCTAATTTTAAGGATGTTAACCATTTGTCCTTATTGGATCAGCTGCAAGCCATCAAGCTCATAATAGAGGGTTATAAAGATTAGGGCCTCCTTATCCCCTGTACTAGGCCTTGCAATATTCCTATTTTGCCTGTGAGGAGACCATCTTATGACTTGCTTCTTTGCTCCCCCAGGCCTCTTAATGGGGAGACAGAATTGACCAGTTAAAACATAAAATTTTCATTAAAAATATTCTAAGTGACAAGGAAAAAAAATCCAAAACTTTTAGCCTTGAAAGGACACAAAGTCTGCAAGAAAAACTGCAGTTCTCTCACTCAGGTTTGATATTTGGGACACCTGATCTCAGAACAAAGGTTACATTTAGATCCAAATAGGCTTCATGGCATTCTGATCTTCTCCAAACCCCAAATTAAGCATCAATTAGAGTTTTCTTAGGCCAGCTGGCTGCTGCCAAAATTGGATTTCAAATTTCTTATGACCCAAGTTCTATGTCCTTTACTAAAACCAATAGACCTGACCCTATTATGTGGGAAGATCAGGATGACTTAGCTGTTCAAACCCTGATGGAAAATGTGATAAATTTTTCTGCCCTTAACATCTCAGTTGTCAACCTTCCTCTTTATATTTGAAAAGGAAGGAAATGCCCTTGATGTACTCACCCAAAAGCATGGGGACCACCATTGAGTATTACAGCCAACAGCTAGATCCTGTGGCACAAGGATAAACTCCTTCCCTCAGAGCCATTCCTGCCACTGCCCTTTTAGCCAAGGCCATGGAAGAAAGTCATGAGATTCCCTCTATCTTTGTACCTCACGCAGTAGAAGCCAGTTGTCTACAGATCACCTCCTGAATCACTGGTGACTACAGGAAACGCCCTTGAATAATGCTGATTTTATTTTTGTTTACTGGTTGTTCTTACTTAAAAGATAAAAATGGTAGATATTAGGCTGGATATGCTATTGCAACTCCTTTGAAGTCAATAAGGCAATACCTTTGATCTCAGCTACCTCAGCTCAACAGGACACTCTTATTCAGGCCTACATTTTAGCCAAAGGTAAAACTGCAAATATCTATACTAACAGTAGTTATGCCCTTGGAGTAGCTCATGACTTTGGAATGCTATGGAAACAGTGAGGCTGCCTCACTTCCTGTGGAAAACATTATGTCCAGGAATTATTAGATTGTATACTCTTGCCAGCTGCTGTGGCCATTATCAAGGTTCCTGGGAATTCCAAACTTGATTCCCTATAGGTTAAAGGAAATTATCTCACTAATATTTCTGCCAAATGCTATTCTTAAGGAACCAACAATTCAACCTCTGTTATGATCCAAAGTGATGCTCCCCCAAATGATAATTTAGAACTAAAGATGTCCAGCAGTTGGCCCCAAAAAAGGAAAAACAATACTGGAAATCTAATAACTATTGTTTTGATAAAACGAACTCTGGCTTGGGCCAAATAACAATCCAGTCTTGCCAGAGACTAAAATTTTCACCATTGACTACTGTACATTAAACCACTGTCTTCAATACTAGTGTGCAGATGTTAACAAGGTCACAAAGAGTGCCTAGTTTGTTTGCCCTGCCTTCCTGAAGTACAGTTCAGGAATGGACCGTTTGAGGTTTGGCAGATGGATTTTATATAGCTAGCCCCATCTCACTCATATAAATATATCTTGGTAATGATTTACATATTTTCTCACTGGACTGAAGTCTTTCCTTGTGGACAGGCTACTGCTACTACTGTGGCTAAAATCCTACTAGAAAATGTTGTCCCTACCTGGGAAACCCCCCTTAAACTTCATACTGACTGGGGAATTCACTTCAGCAGTCAAGTGATTCCACAGATCTGTGCTGTTTGGCTGGTTTTTCAACACTTTCACTATGCTTACCACCTTCAGTCCTCAGGGCTAATTGAAAGCACTAACAGTATCAACCCTTCAAATACCCTGTCCAAAGTTACTGCCGTTAGTCCTTCTAAATCTCAGGTCTACCCCTTTTGGAACTCATAAGCTCCCCAATTTTGAGATAATCACAGGATGCCCTATGCATCTAGTTCCTGCCTCTTTTGATCCACAGCTGATAGAAGGAGATATACTTCAATATTGTAGAGGCCTAATTGCTTCTGTTGAAAATAAGCATGCTTTAATAGAGCAATCTTTTCACTGTGGACTCCTGGGAGATGAAGACCTTAAACATTACACCATGAAACCTGGGAGATTTCAGCTATTGGAAAAGGTATTTCCAGAAAGACACTCTTCAACCTCATTGGAAAGGGCTCTATCAGGTACAATTAACTAACTCTTGTGCTACAATACTTCAAGGAATAGACTCCTGGATTCATATATCACATCTAAGAAAACAACAAGCCTGACTGGACTCACACACTATCTGGCAACCTGAAAGAAAGATTTCCAGGAATTTAAGCAGACAGCATCCAACAGACAGCTTTCCCAAGATGACCAAACCAGGTTTGCATACCTTTTTCTTGCTGTCATCTCCTCCCTCTCTTTCTTGGTCCAATCTATTGAAAAAGGGGAAAATCTTTCTGACTGTTGGAGCTGTTGCCAAAATGTCAGTCTGTTCATGATGTCAGAGATGCCTTGGTCTTTTCTTTGACCCCAAATGCTAACTCTCAAACCTATGGATGTTACCTATCAGATTAGGCTGATATGAAGAAGTATTCTCATATGTTGTTACACATTTGCCAATCATTACCTGACAGTTCATGGTCCTTTGACCTCTTTAGCTGGTTGCCTTCAGGTTTGGCTCCTGCTTTTTTGTTATTATAAAAACTAGGGTCATTATTCTGCTAAATTTTGTGCCTGTTGGCTTTCAAATCTTTGCAGAGGTAATATGCTCAAAGGAATGATAATCTCCAATGCTTATCTCAGATGGAAAATGCCTGAGAGTTCTCCCTCCTACCCCTTCTTGTTATGCAAATATGGCCTCACAGGTTTCAAGTCTGTACTCTCCCTCAGATGTGGGGATGTGGGACATGAAAACCAGATAAGTTTCCTTCTGGCATCAAAGGATGAAACCATTAAATCTGAGAAACCTGACTCTTGATCAGCAATGCTATTGAGAAAAACATCTTGATCAAAAGAGGAAAATGTGAAAATAAAGGAAAGTTAATTTAAAATGGAGTTTGGAAGCCCTGAAGGGGGAGTTTTCATGCACCACCACTCAGACCCCAGTAGTAGGAAGGAAGAATTTCTCCTTGCCCAGCAACAGTACAGCCAATGAGACAATGTCACCATCCTGGACTCTTTGAAACAGCCCCTCACAACTTTCTTTTTCTCTTTAAAAAAGCAAGCCCCTCTCCTATGTTCTCCAGACCTGCTTATGATTTGCCTTAGTTTGCTTGCCTGAACTGCAATTCTCTACTCTTCCCAAATTAACGTACTTTAGAAAAATAACTGGCTCTTTGTGTGTGTGTGTGTTTTGTGAACAAACTAAATAATGAATGTGAATTAGTATACTCATTGTCTTGTTCTTGTACTGAATTCATATTTTTTAAAAATTTAGTCAAATTTATGGAAAAATATCAAATAAACATACCTAAAAAGCACATGACAAAGGGGAGAACATCTTTGCTATAAATATAGTAGACAAGGTTTATAATTCTTGATATACAAAAAGCTCTTAGAAATCAATTTAACAAAGCACAAAGGTTTCCATAGAAAAATGGGCAAAGAACCCAAGAAGGTAATTGTCAAGACAAACACTAAATGTCAAATAAATATATGAAAAATGTCAACCTTTTTAATTTTAAAAAATGACTTTTTTGTTTTGTTTTGTTTTCACTTATTACAGAGTGATTTCCATGATGTGGCGGCTCTCTCATATATGGCTGCTGGAACCTCCTATTACTATAACTTAATGAGACCTCTAATTATTATAACCTTTACAGAGAGCAGGTTGTCAATATGTACCTAGATCTTTAACAATGGTCACAGCTTTGGGTCTACTAATTCATGCAAAGGATATAACCAGAGATGCTGAATAATTGTTATGCATTAAGTTGTTCAAGCATTCCTTAATTTTTAATAGCAAAAAATTGTAAAAATTTCAGCGTGCAACAGGAGTGGAACTGATTTTAAAAACAAAGAATATTTAGTGAGATAAAATGCTTCTGATGTTATGTGAAAACAGCAATTTGAGTTATGTGGTGTATGTGTGTGTTATTGATTATAAAACCAGGTTATTAATGGGTTAGACTCCTTAAGGCTCAATTTAAAAGGGCTTTACTTTCCCCCAACACTACATTCAATTTGCTATGTCACCCCTTTTTTCCACACCAACTGGATAGCATCTTTGGCATGTAACATAGCTGTCCGGTCATAGAATACTCTTATTTTCAGGAATTGAGAAGTCTGGTTCACAATGGCTGGGTTTGGAGAAACAGTACAGTGCCTTCTACTCCTACTAAATCCATTCAAGACATCCTCTTCTCTTTTTCATTACAATGAAACTTCAGTCACTTTGTATGTAGCTTGGAAACATGTTATGGATGGGCTAGCTAGAGATTCTGGATTGATTTTGGTCACCGCTCCACAAGTTTAGAGTAGATATAGGAAGCACTTCTCAGAATATGTGGGTGTTTATCACCTATCATCCTGAACTGTACTGATGAATCCAGCTCCTCTTTCTAGGATATGTGAGCATTTAACACTTATAGTACTCAGTTTGGGGGCATTTCTTAAAAATAAGGAAAAATGTCTTCCAACTTTGCAAAATGCCTTCACAATTTTGGAACTGCAGACTATTTCTGCTTTATTTTTGATATTGTATCTTACAAGTTTTCTAGTGATCTGGTCTTTATAAGAACAAAATAAGAACTACTAAGTAATTCCATTTTGTTAGTACCAAGGTACATTATTCATATCACGTAAAGTACGTTATAATCTACTCGAGGGCAATAATCATTTGTATTTTTTATATAAATCATGGGTACTGAATAAAATCATTTTATTTATTTAGAAAAAGGTCCAAAAAAGTAAATAGATTACTCAGTACTGATCTTTGAGAGGGAAGAAGAAAATCGGACTTGGGATGGAATTTTATTTACCCAAATAATAATGTGATATAACCATACCTTTATTACTACTACTGCTTCTGCTTGATAGAACTGCACTGCAGCTGCTCACTATGGCATAAACACTTTGTTAAATGTGATATATGAAGTTTTCTAGTTTTATCCCATGATATCTGAAAATAACTGGTTGTTTCAAACAGAGGCTTAGAGAAGTGGTGTATTTTTACCAAGTTTACTCAACTAGTTGGCACAATTTTGCTATTCAAACTCTGCTTGAAATAACTAGAATTTCATGTGCTTTCCACTGCCTCAGACTAGAGGAAAAAAATGTATTAGGAGAACAATGGAGCATGGTGTCATCATTATATTCAAAATGCCTTCTCTTGCCAAGGTGAAAAATCACCATGGATAATTGGCCCTGGATAATCAAGGTACATTAGATTATTGGTATCTGGTATTTTTGGATAAAGAAGATGGTCAATGTAAGTAGGAATATATAATATGTAAGATATAATGTAGTGTAGCATAACATGTTCCCATGCGGAACTTATTTTGTCTTGTAAAGGGTGATTTAATTATTACAGTTTGCAAAGTCCTCCTTTTATTGAGATTAAGGGGGTAGAATGCTGTAGCCACACACTGAATCCCATGGCTGGCGTGAATCTAACAAAAACCAGTCACTTCATTCAATTTCTTTCTTCCTCCAAAATGCAATTAACAGACTGTGATTAGTTGAACAAATTCCAAATCGTATTCAAATGAAAGCAATTTACCCAGAGTCTGGGTCCAACAGGTGATCATTTCAAAGCTCCTGGAAGAATTGGATGGTTTTATCTAATTGTTCTCAGGAAGAAATGGATTTAAATGCATGGTTCCAACAGGCCCCTCCATGCACAGTGCATATGGTGGTTCAGTGCTAGCCTTTCAGCTTCATTAGCCCAAAGGGCAGCCTGGGTAATTACATCTTGCTTCCAAAATATTTTTATGGTGAACAAAAATGTTTCAATCTAGCACAAAATAACAACTGAAACTTCCTAACAACGAGGCAAAGAGAGTTCTAGGTATATGTGTTTATAGGGGTGTTTGTATTGGGGAGAGGGGGAAGAGTAGCAAAAGACTAATAAATAAAAATTGTTTGTGTGCTAGATGTGAAGCACTTAAAAAGACTTCACTTACTTTGTACTGTGATAATAGAAGTGTGAGGTGTGCATTACTTCCTCCATTCTTCCAAGGAAGAAACTAAAGCTTAGAAGGTAGTGCTAAAATTTGCATAAATCACACATGGTTTGAACATGAAGAAGCAGGATTTTCAAAACCACATATAAATATGTAACACTAAAGGCCTTTTTTTTCCCTCTCTACCAGGTTGCCTTATATTTCAAGCACCATATAAATTTGGTCGAAACATTCTGTCTTCATTTCACACAAGAAAGTTAATTTTAAAATTACATAAATTTTTGGTTTTGTTTCCAGTTCTGCATATAAGGAAGGAACTTGAAAGTCACCAATCCATCGTAACAAGTAAAATACTAAACAGACTGAAAAATCACAACTCTTTTTGGATCTGTAAGAGAGGTGAGGACATAGGACAATTTGCTGCCCCCATGACTGGAGAGAAAGACAGGTGAATACAGAGAGTTGTGACTTACCAGAGCAGGGACTCATGAGTGGAAAACACCTTGAGAACACATGCCCAGGTAGAAAAGCCTAACTGTAATTGATGAGCTGCTGAAGATCCAGTATGGACAAGTCTGAGAATTAAAAATGTCAGGGGGACCCAGTTATAAGAGGGGCTACACACTATTGTGAGTTTTACCTCCAGGAGCTTGACCAAGTTCCCACACTAAATATCAAAGAAAAATCCTGGCATGCTTCTAGAAGGCAGACGGGAAAAGGAACCATTGTAGAATATACCAGTGTACTGTTCTTCTTGACAAATCCTGCCCTCAGAAGAAACTAGTCAACTAGAGGCTTACCTGCTAAAGGATTATCAGAGTCTCACTGAGCTGGGTGAAGAGAGACTCTAATAGTAATTCTTTCCCACTTGTAGGGGAAGAAGGAAAAACAAACAAACTGAGAAACACTTGTGAAATTCAGAGTCCATAGACATAGGCCCATTAAAAAACTGATACCTTATGATAGGACTATAGAGTGTTTCCCCTCCTTCACACCTTGCCACCACATTACCAAAGACCTATTTACAGTAGTTCCTTTTACCTGGTACATCATGTATGGCTATAAAAAAAAAAATGTAAGGCATACTAAAAGGAAACACACACATGCGCACACACACACACGCACACACACACACATACACAACTGGAAGAGATAGAGCAATCATCAGAACCAGAAATATTATAGATGATGGAATCATCACACTAGTGATTTCAAACAGCCATGGTTAATGTGCTAAAAGCTCTAATGGATAAGGTAGACATCATTCAAGAACAGATGGGCAGGGACTTCCCTGGAGGTCCAGTGGTTAAGACTTCACCTTCCAATGCAGGGGGGTGAGGGTTCAATCCCTGCTTGGGGAGCCTCGTGGCCAAAAAGCCAAAACATAAAAAAGAAGCAATATTGAAACAAATTCAATAAAGACTTTAAAAATGGTCCACATCAAAAACAAACAAAAAACAGATAGGCAATATAAGCAGAGAGACAGAAATCCTAAGAGGTAACAAAAAAGAAATGCTAGAGATCAAAACGCTGTAATAGAAATAAAGAATGCTTTTTGTGAGCTTAGTAGTAGGCTATACACAATGTGGAAAGAATCTCTCAACTTGAAAATATATGAAGAGAAACAACAAAAAATGAAAAGCAAAGAGAACAAAAAATAAAAAGAGAATAGAATATTCAAGGCCATTGGGATGTCAACCAAAAGCATAAAATATGCATAGAATACCATAAAGAGAAGAAAGGAGCAGAAGAAATATTTGAAACAATAGTGATTGAGAATTTCTCCCAAATTAAAAGCAGACAGAGATTTAAAAAGCTCAGAGAACACCAAACAGGAAAAATGCTAAAACACAAAGAACAACGAAAAAAGTCCTACATCTAGACATATTGTTTCAAACTACAGAAAATCAAAAATAAAAAATTGTGAAAGAATCCATAAGGAAAAAATACATATAAAGGAACAAAGATAAGAATTACATCCAGTTTCTCCTCAGAAAACACACAAGCAAGATGAGAGTGGAATGCAATATTTAAAGCATTAAAAGAAAACAAGCACAAACCTAGAATACTGTACCCCAAAAAATTATCTTTCAAATGTAAAGGATAAATAAAGACTTTCTCAGAAAAACAAAAGGGAATTTGTTACCAGTAGATCCACCTTGCAAGAAATGTTAAAAGTAGTTCTTTAGAGAGAAGGAATAATGTAAGTCACAAACTTGGATCAACATAAAGGAAGAAAATCAAAGAAGGAATAAATAAAAGTAAAATAAATAATTTCTTCTTATTCTTAATTGATCTAACAGATAAGTCTGTTCAAAATAATAATGTATTCAATAATGTGTTATATATGTATATAAAACATGTATATATACATGTGAAATAAATGACAGCAATGATACATGGGATGGGGGGAATTGGGATTACTTTATTATTATAAAGTATTTAGACTACTTGTGAAGCATTACATGTTACTTTAAAAAATGTATTTATCAAGCACATAAAATGTTAAAGTCATGATGTAGATACTGTGGGAAATGCAAATACTACTTTATCTCTTAGGTACTTATACTGTGAAAGTTAAAAAAGTCCTTCCTTCTCAAAACCCTATAATAATATAATCTTAGGTATTTAGACTAATATATTTCCATCTTTAAGTAAAGTGAAACAATCACTATTTGCCCAACATTGAATCTGACAGGACATCCTCTTGACTCTGCCTTCAAAACATATTTATAATTAGCATAGTTTAATTTAAGCATTTCCAGGAAGTCAGGTCTAGTGGTGATAAATTTTCTTACCTTTTGTTTGTCTGAGAGAGGTTCTATCTCTCCTTCATTTCTGAAGGACAACTTTGCCAGGTAAAGTATTCTTTGTTGGTACTTCTTTTATTTCACCACCCTACTCTCTCTTAGTCTGCAAGGTTCCTGCTAAGAAATCTGCTAATAGTCTTATAGGAATCCTCTTGTATGTGAGGAGTTTTTTTTTTTTTTTTCTCTCTCTTACACGTTTAATTTTCTCTTTGTTTTTGTTTTTATTGTTCTATTACAATGTGTCTTGGAGAAGATCTCTTTTGAATTGAATATTTTAGGGGACCTATGAGCTTCATAAACTTGGATGTCCAAATCTCTCCCCAGCTTTGGGATGTTCTCAGCCATTATTTCTTTAAATAAGCTCTCTACCTCTTTCTCCTTATCTTCTCTCCGGGACTGCAATAATGTGTAGATTGTTTCACTTTGTGGTATCCCATAATTCCTGTAGGCTTTCTTCACTCGTTTTCATTCATTTTTCTCTGTTCTCCTTTGACTGGAAAATTTAAATGACATGTCTTAGACGTCACAGATTCTTTGTTCTGTTTGATCAAGTCTGCTGTTAATGCTATCTATTGCATTTTTCATTTAATTCATTGTACTCTAAAGCTCCAAAATTCTATTTGGTTCGCTATTATTATTCCTATTTCTCTGTTACACTAGTTTTATTCATGTAGTGTTCCTGATTTCATGGGATTGTTTTTCTCTTTATTCTCGTAGTTCACTTAGCTTCCTTAAAACAACTATTTTTTTTTCAAGGTAAAGTGTCATATTTATTGTAGTCTATGTGTACTTCTTAACCATTTAACATGTATAGAACTGTGCTACTGTGTTTATTAGGTTTCCACTTTTTTTAATGTCTCACTGATAAAGTTTTTGAATGATGTGCTCCAACACAGTTCTACTGTGCAATTCTGTACAACACAGTGACTTTTAGGAGCACACGTCACGTGACAGCAGAACTGACTGCATCATCTTCCAGTTATCACTTCTGCATCTCTTAGCATCTTGTCAGCTAAGTCATCTCTTCTACCAAAGTATTTCCAAGTATTTGTAACCAGTAAATGTGACTTTAACAAATAGAACCACCTACAAGATACATTTCCTACACCTATTAACTTATCTAAATTCTGATACAGTAAAATTTCCTTCTGATCAGTATTACCCATCAGACCGTGGTTATGGGGGTAACCATAAGTAAACCAGGTTACCAGCACAGAGGGCAGAGTTCACCCCAGAATGGTCGAATGGTCAAGCTCAGAGAATGTGACAATGAGTAGAGATATTAGGGGCTGGAAAGATGGGGCTTCCAGCTCTCCGAAACACTGATTGCATTCTAGTTCCTTCTCAACAATTTCTCCATTTGCTTATGGCCACTTCAGGGACAACCCATCCAAGACATGCAGACAGAGGAGAAAGCAAATGCATTCAAATTCATCCTCGAATGCTGCGTTCATCCAAGACCATCTCCCTTTTCAGGAGAGGATCTACATATCACTGCTTTGTGACCAGCACAGAGCTATTTCAGGATCATGTTAAATGAAATCACCCTTGATTTGCTATCAATAAGAGACAATTTTAAGAAACAGCAAAGAGAAGATGTACAATGTGGAGGGCATTTCATCTGGCAGAAGCACCCATGTGGCCCCTCCATCTTCTTCCTGGCTGATTCTCACTTGATCCCTGAGAAAACAACTATTTTAAATTCTTTATCAGGTAAAATAAAGGTCTCTATTTCTTTGGGGTCAGTTACTGGGAAATTATTGTGTTCCTTTGATGGTGTCATGTTTCCTTGATTTTTCATGTTCCTTAAAGGCTTCTGCTTCTGTCTTTGAATTTATAGAAGGAGCCACATGCTCTAGTCTTTACTGAATTCAGGAGAGAAATCCTTCTGTCACCCCTGTTAGGGATTCTGAGGCTTTCTCCGACCTTTTCTATGGGCACACTTGCTCCATACTTCTTGTTCCATCCTTGGGGGAGTTCTTAAGATTGCATGTCTTCTCTTGATGCTACAAAGCTAGGGCAGGTGCTGACAATGTCCTGTTTGTTTTCCCTAGGGTA
This sequence comes from Stenella coeruleoalba, assembly GCF_951394435.1. NCBI lineage: Eukaryota > Metazoa > Chordata > Mammalia > Artiodactyla > Delphinidae > Stenella > Stenella coeruleoalba. Next base: position 58,146,781 of record NC_137154.1, read on the forward strand.
GTGCTAAACGCTCAAGTTCGCGTGGTTTCTCCCATTCTTGTAGACTTGAGCTAGCTTTCTGAGTGTGCTCACTAGTCATCTAAAAAAACTCAAACTGCCCAAAGGTGTGTACGGAGGAAGCCGGCTGGCTAAGGGGTTGGTGTGTGTATGGCATGCAGAGCACTGGTGGTGTCTATGGCCAGTGTGGGGATCTTCAGATGAGGTGTCCCCAGAGGCTTGTGGTTGAAATGCCTGACTGAGTACATAAGGCAGTTAGTAAGGTTCACATTCTTGTGGTAACTTCAGAGTCCTGGCTGCCGTTCTGTGGGTCCTTCACTGCCCCTCAGTTGTATAGCACACTACAGTATTCTGAATGCGGTGAGAAAGAAGTGAGCCTCTTTGGCTCTCTTGCATAGCTGGGGAATCCAGGCACTTACTCATAAACTTTCAGTTTCTCCCTTTGGTGAAACTGCAGGCCAAGGAGATAAAACTGTGCCATCTTGGGGAAGGGGTGTTGCAGGTAAAGTAAAATTTTCTGTTTCCCTCTTCAGTGAGTTCAACATCAGGTTTTGGTTTTTGGTTTTTGTCTTCCTTCCTTCCTTCCTTATTTTTCTTTCTTTGTTTCTTTCTTTCTTCCTTTTATTCCAGTGGTGTGCTAGACATTTTTGCTCATCTACCAGAATTGTACAAAGACATTCTTGTTCATGCGTGATTGTCAAAATCACTGTTCTTTGGAAAGAAGATGATATTAAACTCCTATTCCACCATTATCCTGAGATCCACCTATAATAGTGTTATTTGAAAATGGACTTGGATTAGTTGTAATTGTATACTGAAAATTCTAGGACATCCACTAATAAAAGTAAAAAAAAAAAAACAATTTTAGATGCTATGCTATGCTATGCAAGGGGAGAAAATGAAATGATATAAAATGTTCAATTAAAATCACAAAAGGCAGAAAAAGAGTGGAAGTAAAAAAATAGAAACAAAGAACAAGGACAACAAACAGAAAAGAGTAACAAATTTGGTAGCTGTTATTCCAACTATATCAATAATCATTTTGAATGTTAAAAGTCTAAATATACCAATTAAAAGAAAATGTAGATCAAAAAATAAGACCCAATTATATGTTGTCTACAAGAAATCCATTTTAAATATACACATATATATTAGAAGCCAACTGATGGAGAAAATTACAGCATGCTAACACTAATCAAAAGAAAGCAGGAATAGTTATGTTAATTGCAGATAGGGCCTACTTCATTTTTCTTTCTGTTTTTGTTTAATTTTGTTTAATTTTAGTTATATTTTTTTTAAATTTTATTTTATTTACATGTTTATACAGCAGGTTCTTATTAGTTATCTATTTTATACATACTAGTGTGTATATCGCAATACCAATCTCCCAATTCATCACACCACAACCACCCCCACCCCTGCTTTTCCCCCTTGGTGTCCATACTTCTGTTCTCTGTATCTATGTCTCTATTTCTGCCTTGAAAACTGGTTCATCTGTACCATTTTTCTAGATTCCACATATATGCATTAACATATAATATTTGTTTTTCTCTTTCTGACTTACTTCACTCTGGATGACAGTCTCTAGGTCCATCCACGGCTCTACAAATGACACAATTTCCTTCCTTTTTACGGCTGAGTAATATTGCATTGTATATATGTACCACATCACCTTTATCCATTTGTCTGTCGATGGGCATTGAGGTTGCTGCCATGACCTGGCTATTGTAAACAGTGCTGCAATGAACGTTTTGGGGTGCATGTGTTTTTTTGAATTATGGTTTTCTCTGGGTATATGCCCAGTAGTGGGATTGCTGAGTCATATGGTAATTCTATTTTTAGTTTTTTAAGGAACCTCCGTACTGTTATCCATAGTGGCTGTATCAGTTTACAGTGTCACCAATGGTGCAAGAGGGTTCCCTTTTTCCCCACACCCTCTCCAGCATTTGTTGTTTGTAGGTTTTCTGATGATGCCCATTCTGACTGGAGTGAAGTGATACCTCATCGTAGTTTTGATTTACGTTTCTCTAATAATTAGTGATGTTGAGCAGCTTTTCATGTGCCTCTTGGCCATCTGTATGTCTCCTTTGGAGAAATGTCTATTTAGGTCTTCTGACCATTTTTGGATTGGGTTGTTTGTTTTTTTTTTAAATATTGAGCTGCGTGAGCTGTTTATATAGTTTGGAGATTAATCCCTTGTCCCTTTATTTGTTTCCAAATATTTTCTCCCATCCTGAGGGTTATCTTTCCATCTTGTTTACGGTTTCCTTTGCTGTGCAAAACCTTTTACGTTTCATTAGGTCTCATTTGTTTCTTTTTGTTTTTATTTCCATTACTCTAGGAGGTGGGTCAAAAAAGATCTTGCTGTGCCTTATGAAAAAGAGTGCTCTTCCTATGCTTTCCACTACGAGATTTATAGTGTTCAGTCTTATATTTAGGTCTTTAATCCTTTTTGAGTTTATTTTTTGGTATGCTGTTAGGGAGTGTTCTAATTTCATTATTTTACCTGTAGCTGTCCAGTTTTCCCAGCACCACTTACTAAAGAGACTGTCTTTTCTCCATTGTATATCCTTGCCTCCTTTCTTATAGAATAGTTGACCATAGGTGTGTGGGTTTATCTCTGGGCATTCCATCCTGTTCCATTGACCTATGTTTCTGTTTTTGTGCCAGTACCATATTGACTTGATTATTGTAGATTTCTAGTATGGTCTGAAGTCAGGGAGTCTGATTCCTCCAGCTCCATTTCTTTCCCTCATGATTGCTTTCTCTATTCGGGGTCTTTTGTGTCTCCATACAAAATTTCAGATTTTTTGTTCTAATTCTGTAAAAAATGCCATTGGTAGTTTGACAGTACTTGCATTAAATCTGTAGATTGTGTTGGGTAGTATAATCACTGTCACAATATTGATTTTTCCAGTCCAAGAACATGGTACATCTCTCCATCAGTTTGTGTCATCTCTGATTTCTTTCATGAGTGTCTTACAATTTTTTGAGTACAGGACTTTTGCCTCCTTAGGTACATTTATTCCTAGGTATTTTACTCTTTTTGTTGTAATAGTGAATGGAATTGTTTCCTTAATTTCTCTTTCTGATCTTTTGTTGTTAGTGTATAGGAATGCAAGATATTTCCGTGCATTAATTTTGTATCCTGCAACATTACCAAATTTATTGATTACCTCTAGTAGTTTTCTGGTGGCATCTTTTTGATAATCTATGTATAGTATGTCATCTGCAAACAGTGACAGTTTTACTTCTTCTTTCTAATTTGTATTCTTTTATTTTTTAACATCTTTATTGGAGTATAATTGCTTTACAATGGTGTGTTAGTTTCTGCTTTATAACAAAGTGAATTAGTTATACATATACATATGTGCCCATATCTCTTCCCTCATGTGTCTCCTTCCCTCCCACCCTCCCTATCCCACCCCTCTGGTGGTCAAAAAAGACCGAGCTGATCTCCATGTGTTATGCGGCTGCTTCCCACTAGCTAGCTATTTTACGTTTGGTAGTGTATATATGTCCATGTCTCTCTCTCATTTTGTCACAGCTTACCTTTCTCCCTCCCCATATCCTCAAGTCCATTCTCTAGTAGGTCGGTCTCTTTATTCCCATCTTACCCCTAGGTTCTTAATGACATTTTTTTTCTTAGATTCCATATATATGTATTAGCATACAATATTTGTCTTTCTCTTTCTGACTTACTTCACTCTGTATGACTGACTCTAGGTCCATCCACCTCACTACAAATAACTCAACTTCATTTCTTTTTATGGCTGAGTAATATTCCATTGTATATATGTGCCACATCTTCTTTATTCATTCCTCTGTTGATGGACACTTAGGTTGCTTCCATCTCCTTGCTATTGTAAATAGAGCTGCAATGAACATTTTGGTACATGACTCTTTTTGAATTATGGTTTTCTCAGGGTGTATGCCCAGTAGTGGGATTGCTGGGTCATATGGTAGTTTTATTTGTAGTTTTTTAAGGAACCTCCATACTGTTCTCCATAGTGGCTGAACCAATTCACATTCCCACTAGTAGTGCAAGGGTGTTCTCTTTTCTCCACACCCTCTCCAGCATTTATTGTTTCTAGATTTTTTGATGATGGCCATTCTGACCAGTGTGAGATGATATCTCATTGTAGTTTTGATTTGTATTTCTCTAATGATTAATGATGTTAAGCATTCTTTCATGTGTTTGTTGGCAATCTGTATATCTTCTTTGGAGAAATGTCTATTTAGGCCTTCTGCCCATTTTTGGATTGAATTGCTTGTTTTTCTGTTATTGAGCTGCATGAGCTGCTTGTAAATTTTGGAGATTAATCCTTTGTCAGTTGCTTCATTTGCAAATATTTTCTCCCATTCTGAGGGTTGTCTTTTGGTTTTGTTTATGGTTTCCTTTGCTGTGCAAAAACTTTGAAGTTTCATTAGGTCCCATTTGTTTATTTTTGTTTTTATTTTCATTTCTCTAGAAGGTGGGTCATAAAGGATCTTGCTGTGATTTATGTCATAGAGTGTTCTGCCTATGTTTTCCTCTAAGAGTTTGATAGTTTCTGGCCTTACATTTAGGTCTTTAATCCATTTTGAGCTTATTTTTGTGTATAGTGTTAGGGAGTGTTCTAATCTCATACTTTTACATGTACTTGTCCAGTTTTCCCAGCACCACTTACTAAAGATGCTGTCCTTTCCCCACTGTACATTCCTGCCTCCTTATCAAAGATATGGTGACCATATGTGTGTGGGTTTATCTCTGGGCTTTATATCCTGTTCCATTGATCTATATTTCTGTTTTTGTGCCAGTACCATATTGTCTTGATTACTGTAGCTTTGTAGTATAGTCTGAACTCATGGAGCCTGATTCCTCCAGCTCTGTTTTCGTTCTCAAGATTGCTTTCGCTATTCAGGGTATTTTGTGTTTCCATACAAATTGTGAAATTTTTTGTTCTAGTTCAGTGAAAAATGCCAGTGGTAGTTTGATAGGGATTGCATTGAATCTGTAGATTGCTTTGGGTAGTAGAGTCATTTTCACAATATTGATTCTTCCAATCCAAGAACATGGTATATCTCTCCATCTATTTGTATCATCTTTAATTTCTTTCATCAGTGTCTTATAATTTTCTGCATAAAGTTTTTTTGTCTCCTTAGGTAGGTTTATTCCTAGATATTTTATTCCTTTTGTTGCAATGGGAAATGGGAGTGTTTTCTTAATTTCACTTTCAGATTTTTGATCATTAGTGTATAGGAATGCCAGAGGTTTATGTGCATTAATTTTGTATCCTGCTACTTTACCAAATTCATTGATTAGCTCTAGTAGTTTTCTGGTAGCATCTTTAGGACTCTCTATGTATAGTATCACGTCATCTGCAAACAGTGACAGCTTTACTTCTTCTTTTCTGATTTGGATTCCTTTTAGTTCCTTTTCTTCTCTGATTGCTGTGGCTAAAACTTCCAAAACTATGTTGAATAAGAGTGGTGAGAGTGGGCAACCTTGTCTTGTTCCTGATCTTAGTGGAAATGGTTTCAATTTTTCACCAGTGAGGACGATGTTGACTGTGGGTTTGTCATATATGGCCTTTATTATGTTGAGGAAAGTTCCCTCTATGCCTACTTTCTGCATGGTTTTTATCATAAATTGGTGTTGAATTTTGTCGAAAGCTTTCTCTCCAACTATTGAGATGACCATATGGTTTTTCTCCTTCAATTTGTTAATGTGGTGTATCACGATTGATTTGTGTATATTGAAGAATCCTTGCATTCCTGGAATAAACCTCACTTGATCATGGTGTATGATCCTTTTAATGTGCTGTTGGATTCTGTTGGCTAGTATTTTGTTGAGGATTTTTGCATCTATGCTCATTAGTGATATTGGCCTGTAGTTTTCTTTCTTTGTGACATCTTTGGTTTTGGTATCAGAGTGATGGTGGCCTCGTAGAATGAGCTTGGGAGCGTTCCTCCCTCTGCTATATTTTGGAAGAGTTTGAGAAGGATAGGTGTTAGCTCTTCTCTAAATGTTTGATAGAATTCGCCTGTGAAGCCACCTGGTCCTGGGCTTTTGTTTGTTGGAAGATTTTTAGTCACAGTTTCAAATTCATTACATGTGATTCGTCTGTTCATGTTTCCTATTTACTCCTGGTTCAGTCTTGGAAGGTGATACCTTTATAAGAATTTGTCCATTTCTTCCCTGTTGTCCATTTTATTGGCATAGAGCTGCTTGTAGTAGTCTCTTATGTTGCCTTGTATTTCTGTGGTGTCTGTTGTAACATCTCCTTTTTCATTCCTAATTTTATTGATTTGTGTCCTCTCCCTCTTTTTCTTAATGAGTCTGGCTAAAGGTTTATCAATTTTGTTTATCTCCTCAAAGAGCCAGCTTTTAGTTTCATTGATATTTGCTATTGTTTTCTTTCTTTCTATTTCATTTATTTCTGCTCTGATTTTTATGATTTCTTTCCTTCTACTAACTTTGGGTTTTGTTTGTTCTTCTTTCTCTAGTTCCTTTAGGTGTAAGGTTAGATTGTTTATTTGAGATTTTTCTTGTTTCTTGAGGTAGGCTTAGCTATAAACTTCCCTCTTAGAACTGCTTTTGCTGCATTCCATAGGTTTTGGATCATCCTGTTTTCATTGTTATTTGTCTCTAGGTATTTTTTGATTTCCTCTTTGATTTCTTCAGTGATCTCTTGGTTATTTAGTAATGTATTGTTTAGCCTCCATGTGTTTGTGTTTTTTCTGTTTTTTTCCCTGTATTTGATTTCTAATCTCATAGTGTTGTAGTCAGAAAAGATGCTTGAAGTGATTTCAGTTTTGTTAAATTTACTGAGATTTGATTTGTGACCCTAGATGTAATCTCTCCTGGACAAGGTTCCACATGCACTTGAAAAGAAAGTGTATTCTGCTGTTTTTGTATGAAATGTCCTATAAATATGAATTAAATCTATCTGGTCTATTGTGTCAATTAAAGCTTGTGTTTCCTTACTAATTTTCTGTCTGTATGATCTGCCCATTGGTGTAAGTGAGGTGTTAAAGTCTCCCACTATTATTGTTTTACTGTCGACTTACTCTTTTACAGCTGTTAGCATTTGCCTTATGTATTAAGGTTCTCCTATCTTGGGTGCATATATATTTAGAATTATTATATCATCTTCTTGGATTGATACCTTGATCATTATGTAGTGTCCTTCCTTGTCTCTTGCAACATTCTTTATTTTAAAGTCTATTTTATCTGATATGAGTATTTCTACTCCAGCTTTCTTTCGATTTCCATTTGCATGGGATATCTTTTTCCATCCCCCTCACTTTCAGTCTGTATGTGTCCCTAGGTCTGAAGTGGGTCTCTTGTAGATAGCACATATATGGGTCATGTTTTTGTATCCATTCAGCAAGCCTGTGTCTTTTGGTTGGAGCATTTAATCCATTCACATTTAAGATAATTATCGATATGTATGTTCCTATTTCCATTTTCTTAATTGTTTTGGGTTTGTTTTTGTAGGTCCTTTTCTTCTCTTGTGTTTCCCACTTAGAGAAGTTCCTTTAGCATTTGTTGTAGACCTGGTTTGGTGGTGCTGAATTCTCTTAGCTTTTGTTTGTCTGTTAAGCTTTTGATTTCTCTGTTTAATCCAAAGGAGATCCTTGCCAGATAGAGTAATCTTGGTTTCAGTTTCTTCCCTTCATCACTTTAAATATATTGTGCCAATCCTTTCTGATTTGTTGCGTTTCTCCTGAGAAATCAGCTGTTAACCTTATGGGAGGTCCCTTGTACGTTATTTGTCATTTTTCCCTTGCTGCTTTTAATAGTTTTTCTTTGTGTTTAATTTTTGTCAGTTTGATTACTATGTATCTCGGTTTGTTTTTCCTTGGGTTTATCCTGCCTGGGACTCTCTGTGATTCCTGGACTTGGGTGGTTATTTATTTTCCCATGTTAGGGAAATTTTCGAGTATAATCACTTCAAATATTTTCCCAGAGACTTTCTCTTTCTCTTTTCCTTCTGGGACCCCTATAATGCGAATGTTGGTGCGTATATTGTTGTCCCAGAGGTCTCTTAGGCTGTCTTCATTTCTTTTCATTCTTTTTACTTTATTCTGTTCTGTGGCAGTGAATTCCCCCTTTCTGTCTTCCAGGTCACTTATCCGTTCTTCTGCCTCAGTTATTCTGCTATTGATTCCTTCTAGTGTATTTTTCATTTCAGTTTTGTATTGTTCATCTCTATTTTTTAATTATTTTAGGTGTTTATTCTTTCATTTTTCTAAGTCTTTGTTAAACAGTTATTGTATCTTCTCAATCTTTGCCTCCATTCTTTTTCTGATGTCCTGGATCACCTTCACTATCATTATTCTGAATTCTTTTCAGAAGGGTGCCTATCTCCACTTCATTTAGTTGTGTTTCTGGGGTTTTATCTTGTTCCTTCATCTGGTACATAGTCCTCTGCCTTTTCATTTTGTCTATCTTTCTGTGAATGTGGTTTTCCTTCCACAGGCTGCAGGACTGTAGTTCTTGCTTGTGCTGTCTGCCCTCTGGTGGATGAGGTGATCTGAGGGCTTGTGCGAGCCCCTGATGTGAGGCACTAGTGGTGGGTAGAGCTGGGTGTTGCTCTGGTGGGCAGAGCTCAGTAGAACTTTAATCTGCTTGCCTGCTGATTGGCTGAGTTGAGTTCCCTCCCTGTTAGTTTTTTGGCCTGAGGAGACCCAGCACTGGAGGCTACAGGCTCTTTGGCTGGGCTAATGGTGGACTCCAGGAGGGCTCACGCCAAGGAGTACTTCCCAGAGCTTCTGCCGACAGTGTCCTTGTCCTCGTGGGGAGCCACAGCTGCCCCCTGCCTCTTCAGGAGACCCTCCAACACTAGCAGGTAAGTCTGGTTCAGTCTCCTGTGGGGTCACTGCTCCTTCCCCTGGGTCCTGATTTGTGCACTACTTTGTGTATGCCCTCCAAGAGTGGAGTCTCTGTTTCCCCCAGTCCTATTGAAGTCCTGAAATCAAATCCCACTAGCCTTCAGCATCTGATTCTCTGGGAATTCCTCCTCCCATTACTGAACCCCCAGGCTGGGAAGCCTGATGTGTGGCTCAGAACCTTTACTCCAGTGGGTGGACTTCTGTGGCATAATTGTTCTCCAGTTTGTGAGTCACCCCCCTCAGCGGTTATGGGATTTGATTTTATTGTGATTATGCCCTGCCTACCGTCTCATTGTGGCTTTTCCTTTGTCTTTGGATGTGGGGTATCTTTTTTGGTGAATTCCAGTGTCTTCCTGTTGATGGTTGTGCAGCAGTTAGTTGTGATTCCGGTGCAAGGAGGAGTGAGCGCACATCCTTCTACTCCCCCATCTTGAACTAATCTCCCACAAATTCAATGTTATTAACATTAGAAACTGACAAGCATCTAGCCCATGGTCCTAAGGACTGTCATGGCTTCAGCCATTGGGGCCCCTCCAGCGCCAGCAGTCTCAGCGAAGCCACCATCCCCGTGGGCTCCAGGGCAGCTCAGTGATGATGGAGGGAAGCGATCCTGAGCCAGGAGTTCAGATAGGGCCTACTTTAAATCATGGAAATTTATTCATGATAAAGGAGGCACTAAAACATAGTAATAAAGTGGTAAATTCTTCAAGAATAAATAGTTTTTAATGTGTGTTCACCTAAAAACAGAGTATAAAACTACATGAAGCAAAAATGATAGATTTGCAAGGAAAAGCAGATGGATCCACTATATACTTGGAGACTTCAATGCCCCTACAATCAGAAATGGACAGATCCATAAGGCTAAAAATCTGTCAGGGCACAACTCAACACTACCATCAATCAACTGGATGTACCTGACATCTATAGACTACATAATCCTGCAACAGAATACATGGTTTTCCTCAAGTTTATATGGAACACTCACCAAGAAATATCTTATTCTGGGTCATAAAACACATCTTGACATGTTTAAAAGAATAGAAAGCATACCATGTCTCCTGCCAGACCACAATAAAATTTAACTAGAAATCAATAACATAAAGAGAACTGGAAAATTCTAAAATGCATATAGGTTAAACAACACACTTTTAAACAATACATGAGTCAAAGAAGAAATCTCCAGAGAAATTTAAAAATGTTTTGAACTTAATAAAAAAGAAAACACAGTTTATCAATACTTGTGGGATACAACAAACACAGAGGTTGGAAGGAAATTTATAGTATTGAATCCATATATTAGAAAAGAGGAAAAATCTAAAATAAATTATATAAGTTTCCACCTTAGGAAATTAGAAAAAGAATAGCAAATTAAATTTAAATTATGGAGAAGAAAAGAAATATAAGAATTAGAGCTGAAATTGATGAAATTGTAAACAGGAAGTCAATAGGAAACATCAACAAATCCAAGGGCTGGTTCTTTGAAAAAAAAATCAATAAAATTGATTATTCTCATGCCAGGTTAACTTAAAGAGAGAGAGAGAAAGGGAAAGGAGATACATATTACTAATATAAGAAATGAAAGAAGGGGCATTACTATAAGTACAATGAATATTATATTAAAAGGATAATAAAGGAATATTATGAACAACTCTATGTCCACAAACTTGACAAGTTAAATGGACCTATTTCTTGAAAGACACAATTTGCCATATCTTATAAAGAAGGAATAGACAACCGGAGGAGGTCTATATTTATATAGGAAATTTAATTAATAATTAATAAATTTCCAAAACAGAGAGCACCAGATCTAGGTAGGTTCATTGGTGAATTCTACCAAATATTATAGAAGAAATTTCAGTTCTTGACAATCTCTTTCAGGGCACAGAAGCAGAGGGAATACTTCCTAACTCATCCTGTGAAGCAAGCATTACCTAATGCCAAAACCAGACAAAAACATCACCAGAAACAGGAACTACATGCCTCTATCTTTCATGAATATAGATGTAAAAATCCTCAACAAAATTATAGCAAAACCAATCTATTAATAGATAAAAATAATTATATGCCACAACCCTGCAGGATTTATCCTGGGTATGCAAGGCAGGTCCAATATGCAAAAATTAATTAATGTAATTTATCATATCAACAAGCTAAGAAAGAAAAATCATATGATTATATCAATAGATGCAAAAAAACATTTAACAAAATCCATTATCCATTCATGATAAAAACTCTCAGTAAACTTGGACTAGAGGGGAACTTCTTTAGCTTCATAAAGAATATCTACAGAAACCTATAACTAGCATCACACTTAATGGTGGGAAGCTAAGTTTCCCACTAAGATCAGGAACAAGACAAGATGTCCCCTCTCACCACTACTTTTCAACACTGTAATGGAAGTACTAGCTAATGCAATAGGAGAAGTAAAGGAAATAAAATGTATACAGTTTGGGAAAAAAGGAGTAAAACTGTCTTTGCTTATAAATGATATGATTGTGATGTAAAAAATCTGACAGATTGACCAAAACAATAATAAAAACAATACAGAAAGATTACAAAATACCTCAAGTACAAAGGTCAATCATTTTATATGCATATCAGAAATGAGCAAGGAGAACTTAAAATTAAAAATACAAATACCATTTGCATTAGCTCCCCCCCAAATAAAATACATAGGTGTGAATCTAACAAAATATGTATAAGATCTATATGAAGAAACTACAGAAGTTTGATTAATGAAAAAAGAACTAAATAAATGGAGAGATTCCATATCCATGGACAGAAAGACTCAAATTGTCAAGATGTCAGTTTTTTCTAAATTGATCTATATTTTCAGTGTAATCCCAATCAAAATTCCAGCAAGTTATTTTGTAGATAGCAACAAACTGATTCTGAGTTTACATGGAAAGGCAAAAGATCCAGAAAAAGCAATACAATATTGGAGGAGAAGAATAAAGTTGGAGGACTAACACTACTCAACTTCAAGACTTACTATAAAGCTACAGTAATCAAGAAAATTTGATATTGGAGAAAGAGTACACAAATAAATTAAAGGAAGAGAATAGAGAGTCCAGAGATAGCCCCCCCCCCCCCGCCGCCCAATAAATAAGGTCAACTGATATTTGACAAGGGAAAGATGGTAATACAATGGAGTGAAGATAGTTTTTCCAACAAATGGTGCTGGAGCAACTGGACATCCACATGTAAAACAATAAACCTGGACACACACTTTATACCCTTCACAAAAATTAACTCAAGATGGATCATAGACTTAAAAGTAAAATGTAAACCTATAAAACACTTAGAAGGTGATATAGGAGGAAACCTATATGTCCTCGAGTATGGTGATGTCATTTTAGATACAGCACCCAAGATAAGGTTCATGAAAGAAATAATTAATAAGCTAGACTTCATTAAAATTTTAAAAAATGTCTGCTCTGTGAAAGACAATGCCAAGAGAAATGAAAAGACAAGTCACTGACAGGGAGAAAATATTTGCAAAAGACACATCTGATAAAGGACTGCTTTCAAATTATCCAAATAACACTTACAACTCAACAGTAACAAAACAACCTGATTTAAAAATTAGTCCAAAGACTTTAACAGGTAGCTCACCAAAGAAGATGGCAAATAAGCATATGAAAAGATACTCCACATCATGTGTCACCAGGGAAATGCAAATTAAAACAACTATAGGATACGACTTCGGGCTTCCCTGGTGGCGCAGTGGTTGAGAGTCCACCTGCCGATTCAGGGGACACGGGTTCGTGCCCCGGTCCGGGAGGATACCACATGCCGCAGAGCGGCTGGGCCCATGAGCCGTGGCTGCTGAGCCCGTGCGTCCGGAGCCTGTGCAAGATACCACTTCATAACTACCAGAATGGTCAAACTCCAAAACATCAACAACACTAAATACTGGTGAGAATGTGGAGCAAGAGGAAACCTCATTCGTTGCTGGTGGGAATGCAAAACTGTATAGCCCCTTTGGAAGGCAGTCTGGCAGTTTCTTATGAAACTAAACCTAGTCTTACCATACGATCCAGGAATCGTACTCCTTGGTGCTTAGCCAAGGAAGTTGAAAACTTATGTGCACATAAAAACCTACACCAGAATGTTTATAGCAGCTATATTCATAACTGCTAAAATGTGGAATTAACCAAGATCTCTCCCTGTAGATGAATGAATAAACTGTGATGCCTTCAGACAATGGAATATTATTCAGTGCTTAAAAAAAAAAGAGCTATCAAGCCACGAAAAGATATGAAAGAACTTTAAATTCATATTAGTAAGTGAAGCTAACGTGAAAAAGCTACATGCTGTATCATTCTAAGCATATGGCATTATGGAAGAGGTAAACTATGGAAACAGTACAAAGATCAGTGGTTGCCAGGAGTTGATAGGGTGAGAAAGAGGAAAGAATAGGCAAAGAACAGAGGATTTTTAAAACAGTGAAAATACTCTGTATAATACTATAATGAGGGATACATATCATTACACATTTGTCCAAACCCATAGAATGTACAACACCGAGAGAACTATAATGTAAACAATGGACTTTGGGTATTAATGATGTTTCAATGTAGGTTCATCAGTTGTAAAAGCTGTACTATTCTGGTGGGGGATACTGATAATGGTGGATATGCATGCGTAGGAGTCAGGCGAATATGGGAAATTGCTGCACCTTCATCTAAACTTTGCTGTGAACCCAAAAGTACTCTAAATATATACAAAAATATATATGTCTCTCTCTATATATACATAAATAAATAAACATAAATATATGTGTAAATTATTTCCACAAATGTATCAAAATCATTAGATATGATATTCACCATGAAGTATCATATTGAAACAGTATTCTAACACCAGAATTAAAGGTTATCTTGTGTAACTGATCTGAATTTCACTCACATATTACAAAAACTTGTGTTTACATTCTTTGCGGGTGGGAGCCTTGACAATGACATAGAATAGAAAGTCACATAGACCTAAAAACACATCCAGTTACACCACTTAGTGATCATGCAGGCATAGACATTTATGTCAATTTTATAGATTTTTAATAGAAAGATAATTTTAGGAAGATATCCTTAACATGAAATACCTATGGTGATAAACTATTATTTCATAAATTTCTAATGACTATGTGAATGACTTTGCTGGGAAATCATTGTATTTTGGCCTGTAGTTTGTCATTATCATTGTCATTATCTCTTGGTGAATCTCCATCACTACACCCTGAGATCCTCAAAGTGCCAGGTCTATCTTCTTGCAGTTGTCAATGCCTAGTATCAATTAGCTTCTCAATGACTGTTTACTGCTATAATCAACTCACTGAAGCCTTTTCATACTCATAACCCACATGTCAGCTCTCCCTCCAGGCTCTTTACCACATCAGGGCAGTCCCTATTTTTCTCCATCAACATGGAGACCAGAGAACTTTTTATTTTTTCTGGAAAAAAAAAATCTACCACCAATAAACCACTAGTGAGTATTACAAGCTGAATTATGTCCACCAAAATTCATATGTTAATGTCAGAATATGCTCTTCTTTGGAAATAGAGTCATTATGGATATAATTAGTTAAGATGAAGTTATACTGGAATTGAATGGGCCCTAACTAGATGAAATAACTAGTGTCCTTAGACAAAGGGGAAATGTGGACACAGGCACACACACACACACACGGAGAACTCCACATCAGGATTGGAATTGTGCTGCCGCAAGCCAAGGAACCATCAGAAACTAGGAGAGAGTTCTGGAACAGATTCTTCCCTAGCACCTTCAGAAAAAGTTTGTCCCTAGACAACTTGACATAGGATTTCTAGTCTTCAGAACTGTGAGTCAATAAATTTGTGTTGTTCACCTAGTTTGTGGCACCCTGTTACAGCAGCCTTAGCAAACTAATAGAGTGAGTCATGAAAACTGTGTATCACATCACTTCCCTCACTCAAGCAAACACCTTAAATCTCCTTAATAGATGCGTTATTTCTTGAGTCCTTTCTTGGTACCACAAGACATTTGCATTTCTTCCCAAAAGTAAGTTCCTCCTCTTCTATGCAACAATTTCAAATGTTTATCCCATTATTATGCAGAGCAATTCAATACTACCCCCAAATTCTACTCCAAGTAATAGCATAATGTTCTGTATTTACATATATTTTTCTTTCCATTTTTATAAACTCTTATGCAATAAGTACTATTATATTTAGTTGAAAATTAAAGACTATGGAGCCCCACATGTTGAAGTGGCTTAAAAACACAGCAAACAAGTGGGACAGCCAGCGTTCCAACTCAGGTTAGTGTTTTTATAGACAAAACATATACTTTTATGTGGCTATGTCCACATATACAGGTAGTTTGACTGAAAGGATTGTCAATTTAGTTTAAAAATTGGTCAGATTGAAAAGAAAAATTAACTGAATTGAAGACCAGTTTGACTTATGGCTCCATTCAGTCTAGTCAAGCTAAGTGAAATGGCCATGTGTGCAAACAGTCTGCACTTCCTTTACTCTTGTTGAGTAAATTACTTGATCATTTCCCTGAGGACCTATACTCAGGATTCCTCTCTATAGAAGACTTTGCCTGGCTTTAACGTATGTTCAACACTGCACAGATTTCACCAAGACATTCATGCCAGATAATCATTTGGCTGATTCTTTTTGTGAAAACCACTGGAGAGTCATCTCCCCACCAACTCACATTCCCCTCACAAAAAACTTTAATGTATTACTCTACGCATATCAAACTTAACTCTTCCCTTTTTCTCCACTCCTACTCTTTGTCATGTTGCATATTTTGTAACTCACACAGACATTATCTGATAAAGGCCCATCAAAACCACCGAAATTCATTCTTTGTCTTTCCAGTTCTCATCACTCATTAGTGACACATACAGATAAGTCTTTGACTATTTTGCTCTCTCTCTTTTTAATTCCTCATATTTTACTGTGCACAAAGAGCTGAGAGACAAAGGCTCATCAAAGCCATCATTAGGCTACGTTTATATGCTTCAAACTGCCTTTGTCTTCTATTAGTTTGGATTCTCTCACTACATTTGCTCCTTTTTTAAGTCTTACTGAAATGGCAGTGCTACTTGGTGAATTTTTGGTCTTGCATTTGCAGCGAAGAGAGTATCTCTAAGCAATCTTCTAGAGGCTTGAATTCAAAAAAGAAAAGGGTTTTTTAATTAAAAAATTAAGTGCTGCCTGTATTGATGTTTATCATCTGTGAAACATTCACTTTTTGTATTCATTCTCTTGCAGTGTGAGAGCACTGTTATGCAATGATTATTCCCAATGGCAAGCTATCAACAGGAGTATTTTGAGATAAACAATGTGTTTTCAATAGAAACTGTAGTGGTGTCTTTTGTTCTGGAAGATGTTGACATTTATATCATTATTCTGCTCAGGAATGAGCCTGTCTTTCTAAGCCTGGAGAAGGCTTATATTGGAGAACTGCGGCATTTTTCTCAGTGACTGCACACAGAATTGGCCTTCTCCTCTGTGTCATCACCAAGTGAGGTGAGGTTCTCTAGTTTTTTTTGGTGGCCCTAGTTAACTTTATTTACTCATTTGTCCATTTATTTATTCATTCACTCATTTAGCAATCATGAACAATACAGCTTTAAATAATGCCTAAGAAATAGCCAGCCCCTAGCAACATCCTGTCTCGTCAAACTATTAATTTATGAATTTGCAGAGGAAAAGTTTACAATAATATGAAAACTAAAACCAACAGATAAATCTGGAGAGATTTCCACTAATTTCCAGGCTGAGTGGTTTAGATTATGAAATATAAGTAGTAACCTACTAAGACTTGCCCTCAGAAAGTAAGCAGATATTGATCTCTTCTATTTCATTTGATACCTGAAGTAGGATGAGTCCAACTTTAAAAGAAACAAGCAAGCAAACAAAAGACAAATGCTATATTCACTTGGCAAGAGCATCTCAGAAAAATAGGTAAAAAATGAGGGCAATTATGTGAAGAGAAAGGGAAGGGAGTTTGGGAGAAAATGATGGTACTTCATTGGATGATTACAGGCATATTTCTCATATATACTTCCTCCAATAAGAACTAGGTGGGGTGGAAATATGACTATTGTTTGTAGAAATATATCCTGGCAACAGGAGCTATTTATTCCTGTACTAACCCCTCATTATCCTGGATCTTAGGAAACAGCAATAAAGGTAGGGGACAGTTCTGTCTCAGAATAGTGGTTGCATCAAAGAAGGACCTGGTCAACCAAGGAAATACAGAGAGCTGTGCCTATTAATTTACCTCTCAGCCCCGAGGAGCGTTTACTCAACTGGCAAATGTACAGTGGGTAGAGTCTAATATAATACTATACTGTATATTCTGTTACCAAATAGCAAAGCAAATAAAAAAAATAAACAGCCCATGATTAACTCTTTAGGAGTTTTGTGGCTGTATCACGGATTTCTAATAAATGCTCTATTCCATATATGCTTTATTTTGGAAGATGTTATTCAGAATTGGTAACGATTATCAGTTCCAACTCTGCCTTCTGTGGTCTATAAGTCTTTGAATATCTAAATAAAAAAGCTTATGGAGATTCAAGATACCACTTAATATTCAAGTTTATATTCTCTTTCCTTTAATATATAGCATTAGGTTTTCTTTAATTTTTCCATGTTTCAAATAAGGAGATTTAGCAAACATGACTATGGAGGTACAGGGAGATAGAGAGGATAATGATGATCTGAAGTTTCCTTGAATCTATTTACAGAAAATTTAAGGTTCTCATTCTAAGTTGAGTCCTTAAGGACAGTTACACCGTAAGTCCTTGTGCTAGTATACTTTTAATAAATGGGCGTTTTTGTATATATGTTGTTTGAGGGTCTAATGCAAGATATAAGAGTTTGCTTAAGTAGTTAAGGTCAAACAGGTGTTAAATACCCAGATACCAAAGCATTCTGATATTGTTTCTGCTGTAAATTAATTTATTTTCTTTAAGACTTTTCATAGAATCTGCTTGGTATGATAGAAAGGACATAAACTTTACACAGAATGATCTGGATTTCAATCAGATTAATTACTATCTTTGTGACACATGTACACACACATACACATACATACACACACACACACACACACACACACACACACACACAGTTTTTTAGCTGAAAGGCTTTTGGAGGCAAGTTGATTATCATGTTAAAAATATTTTCTAAGGGTATTTTCCTTTCTTGCTCTGAATGCTCTGTGAAGATAGCCCTAATAGAAGATTGGCTATTACAAAAGTAACAAGTATTACTGTTTTGGACCTTCTTCTAGAGAGGGTAATTTTATTGACATTAAATAGGTAGCTTCATGGCATCCATACTTCCAATTTGTTTGTTTGTTTGTTCATAGTCTTACCCGGGTTCATTGCTGGACTACATTTCCCAGCTTCCCTTGCAATTAGGTATTTCCATGTAAATAAGTTCTAGCCAGTGAAATGCAAGGTTCCTCTCAAGCCTGGTCCATAATAGTGTCTCGTATATAATCCTCCTGCTCTTTTCCCATTTTTTTGCCGGCTGAAACAGAGGCTTCCAGGGAAATCTTGGGAATCACAAATTGAAGATGACAGAGACCCAAGGTTCAAGGAGTCTAGGTCCCCCGATACTGCTTGGAGGAGAACTGCCCAGCTAAGAACACCCTCTTCCCTGAGCAAGAAACAGACAACCTTTTTATTAAGCCTGCATTACCTTAATTAATATAAGTTTTTAGCACAATTCTCAGCACAGAGTATGCAATACTCAATAACTGTTCTCCTTCTTCCCCTTGTCAGCACATATTAATTCAATTCATGGACTAAAACCTGGGCAGACTCTAGAAATAATCTCTGAAACTGCCCAACTGTAATTGTAGCTTTCTAGTCTACCCATTTGTTTACATGTTTGTTTTTCACTACCGTCTCTGCTAACCTTTGAGCAGCTTAAAAATAGATAGCTTTATTTATTGTTCTAACTCTATTGCTTTGCTCTAGATGCCTAGTCAATGTTGGGCACACCAGACCAGGACCAGACAAGAAAGTACAACTAAGTCCTGGGTATGTAAAACATAGTGGTTCAAAATTCAGATTCTTTTAGTCAAAAAGCCCAAATTTTGTTGCTAGAGCCCTGAGTCAACTCATTAGCTGAGGTTCCTGTACCTCTCGGAATTTCATTTCCTCATCTGTAAACTAAGGATAATAACAGTACTCATAAAACTAGCTATGGCTACTGTGTTATTACTGTTATCATTATTAGGCAGGTAATTTGTGGCATTAAGTCATTAAGATATCAGAGAAGGTACACCATTCTTCAAAAGTTCCTTGAAGTGATAAGGCTCTGTCTCGCAGATAATACCACTTCCTTTAAAAGAACAAAATTCTCTGTCAAACAGGGCATCACTAAGCAAGTACTCATCCCTATCCCAAAACAGTGTTTGTTAATATCACAGTGACTCTTATATATCTAGGAAACATCTTTACTTTTTGAAGTTTCAAGCAAATCAAACTCATGCCTGAACTTAAAAGAACAGCAACCAAAAAGAAAGGAAAAGAAAAAAAAGCAAGTGAAATAAGTGAGAAGCAATTTTTAACTGAATTGGACTGCAGAAGAATAAAACAGGTATGTGACATAATCACTGCTTGCTGCGGAGTTAACATTGGCAATGCCAGCACAATTTGACATCTAAATAAAGATACTGGAAGAAGAAAAAAAGGTGACATTTCAAAAGATTGAACTATGTGATTAGGCAGTGTAAGAGTTGTTTAAATATTAACTTTACAAATCATTTAGAAAGCATTTAACACAAAAAACAGTTGGAGATTGAAAAAATAACATGCTTAGATGAAGACAAACTAGGTGATTTTTAAAAGAGTATAAATCCTTAGAGATTATGGAAAAGACAATTCTGTAGATATTACCTCTGCTTGTTACTCTTTTTTTAGTTGTTAAAAAAAAACACAAAAACTAGTTAAAATGAGCATGCAGCCCCAAAGCCCTTGTATGCAGTCTCCACTCAGTGTGCATTTTTATTTCCTCCATTCTACAAATTAGAAAAGCTGTTCAGGATAAAAAAGAAATGATAGAGGCTTGATTAGGAGGAAGTCGTCCTATAGAGGAAGTAGAAAAGAATGGAGTTTCAAGATTCCCGAATATCAGAGCTGGAAGAGAACTTACTCCAAACACAGGTGATTTCAAATCCTAGCTCTACCACATACTGATCATAGATTATTTCATCTCACAAAGCCTCAGTTTCCTCATCCATAAAAGTGTGTTACTAATATTTAACAGATTTGGTATACAGAAATTTCCATAAGTATTCTTGTCTTTTTTACTCCAATTCTGAAAGGCCTCCCTTGTCCTTGTCCAAGATCAAACAGCAAGTTAGTGGCAGACACAAGATTAAAAGCCCCATATCTCAAAGATCAGCCCAGTGCTATTTTCTCTTTACCAAGTGTCAATTGGACTCAACTTTCTCTAATTATTTCCGAATGCACCGTGTTAAATGTTGACAGATAACCCCCAATACATTCTAATCTCTTATGAATTCATTTAGTAACAAGTAATTATAAAGCATCTGCTATGTGTCAGGCACATTCTAATTACTGGCGATAGACTGGATATCAGTGGAGACACTGCCTGACCTTGCAGAACCCATGGCCTGTCCCAGGGCAGGAGTGAGAGGACAGAAGACAGATAATAAACAAATAAATAAGACAATATCGGATGGTGGTAAGTTCTAGTTAGATGATTAAAACAGAATGCTTTAATAGAAAGCTGGCTCTGTTAGATAGCGATTTTAAGAAAGGCCTCTCTGGGGAGATCATATTTAATCTGTGATCTGAACTACATGATGAAGTTAACCATGCAGACGAAACTAGTATGGAGCTGATAGAGCAGGAATAAGTTTGCCATGTTCAAGAAACAGGGAGAGGTCGAGCAGAGTGAACAGAGAAGGAAGGATAGTACCAGATAATGTCAAATTGGTGGCCAAATACCACTCTTCAGAATCCAGGTGTTTCTAATCCAAAGCAAGAGTTTGGATTTCATTCTATGTGCTGTAAGAAACCATTGGAAGATCTTAGCTGGGAGAACTATCCTAATCAGATTTAGATATACATTAAAAAGAGAAAGAAAGCCTGAAGGAGTGGTTCCTGGGCAGCAAGAAGAGGAAGATGAGAGAAAGTGAGAGAGAGAGAGAGAGAGAGCGAGCACGGGGTATCCAACAACCTCTTTTTCTTCTTTTTTTTTTAACTGGGGTATAGCTGTTTTACAATGTTGTGTTAGTTTCTACTGTACAGTGAAATGAAGTAGAGTTTCCTGTGCTATACAGCAGGTTCTTATTAGTTATCTATTTTATACATAGTGTACAGCCTCTTAGCCTGTCATAATATATCTTTTACAGTGTCAAACTTTTAGCAAATTTTAGACATTTTCTCAAAAATCAAAGCAAAATAACAACAAATAAATCCTGGACATTAGTCCAATTCTAAAACAAGGACAAACAGAGCAAAATTTTACTGAAGGCACTGGGAGGCAAAGAAGCAGGAGTAACTGCTTTTTTTTTTTTTTTTTTTTTTTTTTGCGGTACGTGGGCCTCTCACTGTTGTGGCCTCTCCCGTTGCGGAGCACAGGCCCCGGACGCGCAGGCTCAGCGGCCATGGCTCACGGGCCCAGCCGCTCCGCGGCATGTGGGATCTTCCTGGACCGGGGCACAAACCCGTGTCCCCTGCATCGGCAGGCGGACTCTCAACCATTGCGCCACCAGGGAAGCCCTAGGAGTAGCTACTTTTTGAAACACAAAATCCAAGCAGCTTTGAAAATCTCCTTTCAACATGCCAACTCTTCCAAAGCTTCTCATCCTCCATGGCTGTCTCACGTGTTCCCTTTCTCTCTGTCTCTGGGCATACCTCTCGATCTTGCCCCTGCTCACAGCACTGCAGAAATGTTTTCTTCCTCTCCCTACCCTTGGACCTCTCCTTAGGGCCTTCTCTCTCTTTCTTACGCAGATCACTTTGGTCCTAACTGAGATCCCAAACTGAGCTTCAACCAAGTTTGAACCCAGGGACACAAAGTTTCTTCTTTGGGATTCCCCTGTTTTAGTAAGTTCAAAGATGGAACTGCTACGGCTTCCCTGGTGGCGCAGTGGTTGAGAGTCCGCCTGCCGATGCAGGGGACGTGGGTTCGTGCCCCGGTCCGGGAAGATCCCACATGCCGCGGAGCGGCTGGGCCCGTGAGCCATGGCCGCTGAGCCTGCACGTCCGGAGCCTGTGCTCCGCAACGGGAGAGGCCACAACAGTGGGAGGCCCACGTACCGCAAAAAAAAAAAAAAAAAAAAAGGAACTGCTAGATCTGGGCAAGTTGTGATTGACTAGTAATAGTAATTTAAAAAAATGGAGGAGGGATCATACATGCATGAACTCAATGTACCCTTATGCTTGGCAGCATTATAAGTTTGCCCCCAGGAGTCCTGTACCCTATATAATTCTCTTCCCCTGAGTGTGGATGGGACTTGTGATTATGATGGGATGTCTCTTTTGTGATTAGGTTACATTATATGGCAAAAGTGAAGGGATTTTGCAGATGTAATTACAGTCATTTGAGTTCATCAAAAGGAGATTATCCTGGGTGGGCCTGACCTAACCAGGTGAACTGTGTAATAGAGAATTTAGTCCTTGTATGAAGGGATAAATTTAGAACAAGAGAGATCGTCCTGTTTGACTTGAAGAGGTGAGCTTCCCTTGAGGTGTGTGGCCCGGATGTTGGGACTGAGCGCAGCCCCAGGCTGACAGCAAGCAAGAAAATGGGGTCCTCAGTCCTACAAACTCAAGCAGCTAAAGTTGCCAACAGCCACATGATCTTGGAAGGGAACTCTGAGCTCCAGAGAGGAATGCAACCCAGCCAAACCTTGTTTGCAGCCTTGTGAGATCCTGGCCCAAGGACTCAGCCTCAATCTCTGCCTGGGCTCCTGACCCATGGAAACTGTGGGATAATAAATGTATGCTGTTTTTAAATTGCTCAATCTGTGGTAATTTGTTGTACAGCAGTAGAAAACTGATACAATCGTGGATAACATTCCTAGATCCATTTAATTAGCTTATTCTGTTGCTATTTTACTTTCATCTCTATCTTAGCATTTTTTACACTTACTATTATTGGTTTAGTCTATCCACCTGATGGCCTATTACAATCATTTTTTTAACTGGGTTTTCTAAGCATTATCGAACATTCATTCATTTCCCAAAGCCATGTCTTTTCATCCAGATTTTTCTTTACTTTATATCCTTCTTTTAAAATTCTACTTATCCTTCTATGTATAGATTAAAGGCCACTTTCACTATGAAGTCTCATCTGATTACAGTTATGCCCACTTATTCCAAACTCCTTGAACACTTTCTTTGTGCATCTTTATGTTTGCTTTGTCTTATAGTTATTTGATTGTTTCCCATCTTCTTGGATAACAGAAGCCATATTTTTTCACTAGCACCGAACACAGTCAAGCTTCATTATTTGCATATTCCACATTTTCAAATTAATTTGTAACTTCAAAATCAATACTCATAGCACTTTCACAGGCATTCAGGGACACGTACGTATGCAGGACAACAAAAAAATTGCATTGCCTGACGCACATGTTGCCAGCCAAGGTGGAATAAGGCAATCCTTTACTTTCCTGTTTCAGCTCTCATATTGGAAAAAAGTGATTATTTTGCAGGCTATTTAGTGTCACATTTTTTGCATTGTTGTGCTTTTTTTGGTGATTTTGCTGTTTAAAATGGCTCCCAAGCATAGTGCTGAAGTGTTCTTTAGTGCTCCTAAGTGCAAGAAGGCTGTTATGTGCCTTATGGAGAAAATACATGTTGTAGGTAAGTTTCACTCAGGCATTAGTTATAGTGTTGTTAGCCATGAGCTTGATGTTAATAAATCAACAATATACGCTTAATAAGGTCTTTAAACAGAGACACACATAATATAAAGTTACATATTGATCAGTGGACAAAAATGTGGTGACCAGATGCTCATAGGAACCTATCCTTATGTCTCTCCTAGGAGCAATGATTCTGTATTCACTAATTCAGTGTGGCGGCAACTTCTCAAAACAAAAACACTGCAAATGATGAGAATCGACTGTGCTTACAACATTTTTTTCACTGCTCCCTAAGAATTCCCAAATGTGCCCTGTTTTCTCATATAACTGTTTCACCTATCCATCCATTCATCAATCTGACTATCCATTAAATATTTATTTATTCCTTTCTTTCTGCCAGACACTTCTTGAGACTGAAGATGCAAGGACAAACGAGAGATAATACCCTTGTTTTCAGGAATCTCACAGTTGAGCAGCGAGTAATACAGAATGCTAAATTGTATAGTACAGAAGATACAGCACTTATGGAAGTTCACAAGTGGAAAACCAAACTTAGACTAGGACATCAGGGTCTTCTGGAAAAATAATAAATTAAAAAAATAATTTAGTAAAGAATGGTGGCAGAAGGAAGGGTGGGTAAAAGTTCCTGAAGTGTAAGTGAACTTGGCACAAGTTAAGAATTGAAAGAATTCTGGTATAGCTCGAGAGTGGTAATTCAGAAAGAGAGACTGATATGGGATACTTATTACTTATATTTAAAGAACATGGTATACTTTGTAACATACTTCTCCTCTGCATAGAAAATGCTCATTAGAAGTGATTGTAAAAAATAAAAAATAAATAATGGCATGAAGAATGAAATGAATTTTATACAACAATATGAGAGGTACAATTTTCAAATATATTTGTTCAAAATCAGTAGCAGTTAGTTTTTAAGGTATATATTTATATGCCATTAGTTAAATGAGATATTCCTATGGTAAATGTAAAACTCTTGAAAGGTTAAAAATCAAAACAAAACAAATAAGCCACCCAACAACCTGACAAAACATTTATATAGTATTTTATGTAATAGGATAACTCAATTTAAGGAGTGTCTTGCCAATAATCATTAATTTTCCATCACTGAGGTAAATTAATTCACTATCAATATAGCTTTTCAAAGCACATAATCCTCTGGTGGTCTATAAAACATTAATATATATGGACAGGGTTATCGTATCATGAAACAATCATTTTGATTTAAAATTCCATAGTTGATGAGCTTTGATTCCTGCTGCTTCCACCAAAATGATCATAATAGGCCATTTCTTTTTCCCTGGAATTCTCATAAAATAGTTGTGTTTATCCAGTGTTAAGACTGTTGTCTTAAGTTTTTTTTCAATTTTAATTTTTTCATATGCTAATACAGTTCAGCCAGGTTAAATATCTTTCAAAGTGGATAGATTAGTCTTTTTTCTAAACATGTGGGATATTAACTCTTTGCAGCCATATTTTTTTAAGCCCATGTGTATCAAGAGACCTTCCTGTGACACTCATATCATCTAGCCTATGACCACAGCTCTTTGTGAAATTAAATTACTATTACAATTTTCATCACTGACATTAAAACTGCTATAAACTAAACATGTGTAGTTATTTCACTGAGTATATTGTAGCATGTATCCTACTTGAGAGGATATATGAATATCTATAATGAAGGATATGGATGGAAGGAAAGAAGGAAGGAAGGAAGGGAGGGAGGGAGGGAGGGAGGGAGGGAGGAAGGGAGAAAGGAAGGTACGAAGTTAGGAAGATACCTTATTCAAAGACTACTACTTCTTGATTTTTCCTGAATCTCCAAGGAAATTTAATTCATGTTTTGTGATTTAAGTAGATATGAAAGAAAGCATACATAATTAAATAAATTATTGAATGTATGTTATATCACACTGCTTTACTTGGCAGAGAATGAGGAAGATTAGCATTTTCTACTGTGTTCCATGGCATAGTAATTTTACAGGGAGTGAATGGATCTTGCTGGAAAAAAGAGGGAAAGCGCCCTTTAAAGGACAGGAAGATCATTCACATAAGTGCTGAGCTGGGGAAGAAAGACTGGCCTTTGCAAGCCGTTGACCACAACCTAAAATATGAATGATCCTCCCTCAGTGCCATTTTGTGGCAGCGAGACCTGCAAATAAAGGGGAGAGCCGGGGCTGTGGCGGGAGGAGGAGCGCGGGGGCCGGCGGCAGCGGGGTCGGGCGGCCCGGGCAGCGAGCGGGTAGCGCGGGGTCAGCCTATGTGACTGGGCGGCGCCGGCGCGGCCTCCGTCAGGAGAGGATTCAAGATGACCAACGAGGAACCTCTTCCTAAAAAGGTTCGACTGAGTGAAACAGACTCCAAAGTATGGCACGAGATGAATTAATTCTCAGGTGGAAACAATATGAAGCACATGTGCAAGCTTTGGAGGGCAGGTACGCAGATCTTAACTCTAATGATGTAACTGGCTTAAGGGAATCTGAAGAAAAACGAAAGCAGCAACAGCAAGAGTCTGCACGCAGGGAAAACACTCTTGTAATGCGACTAGCAACCAAGGAGCAAGAGCTGCAAGAGTGTACTTCTCAAATCCAGTACCTCAAGCAAGTCCAGTGCCTAGCGTTGCCCAACTGAGATCAACAATAGTAGACCCAGCGATCAACTTGTTTTTCCTAAAAATGAAAGGTGAACTGGAACAGACTAAAGGCAAACTGGAACAAGCCCAAAATGAACTGAGGGCCTGGAAGTTTACGCCTGATAGGTAAACAAGTCATACTCCCCAGTCAAGACTCCCCTGACAGTCCCACTACAAGAAAGCTGTGGTGGGACAGCCAAGTACTCGTTTCCACACCAAGACTCAGACTTTTTGAGCCAAAAAGCCACATTCTTATACTATCCAGCTTGTAATGGTTAATGTAAAACTTACCAGATGAACCTTGTGTTTCAGCTTTTTTCTCTTCCCCCTCCCCTTTCTTCAGAGGCCTGATGGCGTCGGACTATTCCGAAGAAGGGGCCACCTCCGAAAAATTCCCCTTCTGGGACATGTAGACACTTGAGAAGTGTTTCTGTTTGAAGAAAATAGAGGGAGAAACAGAAGTCTTAAGTCTGTGGCACTCTGTGTCTTCAGACAGTTTGGAGGAATGAAAACCTAGAGATTTAAAATCATGAACTGAACATGTAAAATTCCAGTAAATGTAAAGATGGAATATGCATCGCTCTTAACCTTGAGCATAGTGACTTAGAGACACTGTATATCAGTTTTGCCAATAAGACTGTGGACTTCGTGATTGTTGTTGAACTTCTGGGTCAAACTCAAATGAGATGAATTTTGCCTTTAAAGGGTTTATTTGCTAAGAACCAACTTAATAGTCATGAGAGAATCAAATAATAGATGTCAGTACAAGTAGTTCATACATTTAACCATTTAGTTTGGGGCTCCATATTACTTGATTGAGCCTTAAATCAATGTGGTTTTACTCAATGGTTTGTTCTTTGAATGGTTGCTAATACTGTAGATAATCTTATTGAGGAATGTACAAATAATGAAGGTGTGGTATCAAACTTCAGGTCTAAACTGTTTGAAGCATTATAAACATTCATTTCACAACTAGATTGTATAAGGATATTAGCTGTGATGAGACTTACTGCTTTATTTTTTTCAGTAGTGCAATTTATTAAATCCCCATTCCATTCAACAGGCAAAAATAATAATAATAATAAAAATAAAATATGAGTGAAAACAATAAGGAAAAAAGAGTTAGTTTCCACCTATTATGACAAGAGTCAAAAAGAATGATACTATTCAGAATTGCATGAGGGGGAAGTGATTTGAAGAAATAATTAGTGAATTACGTAAAAAACAATGGGCCTTAATGTTTACCACTGCATTTTTATAATAATGTATTTTATAATACAGCAAGTTAAGAAATAACCTAACATGAAATACTTGAATGTCAGTTCCATACATTGTGATATGTTAAAATGGAAAAACATGAAGGTGATAAAAAGATTATGGAAGAATAGGCATTATAGAATACATTATTAAATGTGAAAAAGTATATTACAGTATTAAATATATGACTATTTTAGGAATATATTAATAAGTTGAGAAAGGTAAGGATAAAATACTAACAGTATTATTTCTGGATGGATAAATGGCTTACTAATACTAATGACTCTATTCTCACCTCCTCAAATGACTTTTTTTTTTTTTTTTTTGCTGGGAAGTGTCTGGAATAGAGAGGTGTTCCCTTATTATAGTTAAGGATGAGCTTCCATAGGTTTTTCCAGCAGGAGAGGAAATTTATAAGGACTGCTACAAATTCAACCTTCAAAATCAGCTTCTAAACTATTTGTGGAAGGGTTCACTTAGGCATGCAATTACCCATCGCAGGTCTAATTGTCCATTTGCATGCACAATTTAGAAAGGCACAGTTGAAATTTAGTCCCAGGCTCTCCAACACTAATTTTCTCCCTTGAAATTGACATTTCAAAGAACATCAGGTAGCTAAAACCCCAGATTTGTTATTTATTTCAACAGGAAGGGAAATTTTTTTTCTTTCCAAGTTGAAGGATTGGTTTAAAAAAATTAAATTAAAAGATGAAAGGGAAAAGACAAGCATACAAAGGAATGTGCCCTCCCTCCACCTACGCTACCAAGAACAGACTCTTGTTTGCCTTGAAAGGAGTTATAATGTGATCAGTTATCCGATTAGCAAGACTTGTCCTTACTTCTTCATAGAGGGGAAAGCATATCTGACCAACTTATAGTTGTATATCTCCATGTATAAATACCTCTATCTTCCTCTGTAAAAGTGGGGGTAATAATATGCATCTCATTGAATAGTTTTGAGAATTAGAGCTGATAATACATATAAAAAAATTACATAGAAGGCCCTCAATATTAGTCCTCTTCTTGGTTCCCCTGTTTTTATTTCCTTCACCTTCATAGGTAATACTATATAGAATTGATTCATACCAATTTATGGCTGAAAGGATTAACAAGTAGTGAAACAGACCCCTCTACTTTGCCAAGTCAGTTTTGTGGCTCTTAATTTTAAAGATTGGAGACAGATGTATTTATGAATTTGCTAGTGAGGCTCACTGTGCTGTTTAAAATAGTAATCAACAGCTGTTATTAATGGGAAAGAAAAACGTGAATCCCTACTAATTGGCAGGGCTTGTGAAAATCTAGCCATCCATCTTTCCTCTACTATAACACATTCAAAACAAACAAGCAAAATGACAACTGTGGAGGCCTTTGGGAGTGTAGTGTACATATCACCGGCATCTGACTTCTGGGTGAATCATGACACAGCAAGGGGTGGTCTGGCTTGCTGCTTCGGCAGTAAAGCACAGAAGAGTTGTGCTGCACTGTGGTTGGCCTGGGCCACATCAGTGCAAAGAATGCGAGTTTCCATGAAGCAGCCTTAGGCACACAAGAGAGGGCTAGGGTAGGATGATCTTAGACTTGTCTAAGAAGGCCAACCGGAGAGATGAACAAAACTTGGCAGAGAGAACTGTCTGATACAAGTTCCTCTGTCACTTGCGTCACAGCTCAAGTGCTATACCCTCAATGAGATCCTATCACTGCCATTGCTCAAGTACCCATGTCCCCCCCCCCCCCCCCGCTTTTCTTCATTGTGTTTCCCTACAAGCATGAAAGCATCATTGCTGGGCTTGGCGTACAGTAGATACTTATTTATATGAAGTTAGGAAATCATGTCTGTATATTGTGGCCCCAGTATACTGGCCATTCCTATAGGTTATCTCAAGAACTGAGAAACATTGCTGCAAAAGCTCTACTTGAGTACCAGTACTTAATGAGAGCTAAAAGTACTTATCACACATCGACTCTTCAACCATTCTATGGGATAGACACCATTATATAGGTAAGGAAGCTGAGGAACAGAAATTTAAATCAGTTGCCCAAGGTCAAATGTCCAGTACTCAGTAAAGCTGGGCTTTGAAACAGGCTATCTGGCTCCAGAGTGTGTACATGCTCAGCTGGTGGCAGGAAGTATCCTTATTAGCTAGACCACTCAGAAATTCTCTCTGGGAATATGAACTGAGCAGGCAGAAAGTCAGTCATTGTTAGAAATAGGCAGGCAGCAGAGACAGAAACAGTAGATACTATGATATACACTTGGTAAAGAAGACACAACAAAGCACAAACCAAAAAAATACAACCTGAGATCAGGTAGTTGGTTGGCAGCTCAGAGAAGCAGAGACACAGAACTTTGTCACCTTTTCTGCAGAGGCCACAATAAATACCTGATCACTTGCTTCCTGGATCCAAAATGACAGTTTAAGTGGCAGTGAGGCTCCATTTTAAGGTACAAGGCTATTCTTGTTTCCCCATGATATTCCTGTAGCTGTTGTTATTATTTTTATTGTTAATTCTGTTTATCTCTATAATAAATCTCTAGTAATTGAGATGATCTGAGTGAATCTCTGTTCCTTGAAAACAAAATTGCCCAGTGTAGCCAGAAGTTACTACCTTCACAACTCTTATTCCATGACCTCTTTCCTTTCTCAATTAAGTGTCGATGAATTTCTGCAGTGGTGTCACTTGCTAATTATGAGTCTGGCTCACAGTGGCTTACAGCAGGCTTTTCCACTGAAGTGTTCTTGAGGGCAGGAGAGTTGAATGGGTGCCCTTGGGATTTCAGGGCAGATCACCCACAGTGATTACTGCAGGAGAGAAAGAACTTTGAAGTCTTGTATATTATCTTACAAATCCATATGACCTTTGTAGTCTTTCATAATGTGACTATGCTTGTTTTACTTAAAATTTGTTTTTTCCATGGTTTTGAGGACTACCTAACACACTGTCATGTACCTTATTTTGACAGGCACAACATCAAAGTGTAAGTCCTTTCAAAAAATCTATGCAGTTTTAAAGTAGTCATCACAAGATGGAAAAAAGAAGGAAAGCCTTCAATATCTGAAATCACTTAGCTATAATGGTAGAAATCTAAATAATGAAATTTGCTATTTGCTGGCATAAAGTCCTGACTTGGACATCTCTCAAAGAAACTGACAGATCACAGGAGCTGCTGAGGCATCCACAAGTTGATACTATTGGTTATTTCTAGACTTGTGTTTAGACCAGTGGCTTTTAAGCATTTTGTCATTGACTCACAATGAGAAATACATTTTACATCTCAATCTACCACACATATACACACACCTAAAGCCAAGGTTCCATGAAATAATAAGGCATCTTATTATACATGATACTCTCTGTTCCATCCTAGTTTTATTTTCTAAGACAGGCTGGACAAGACCCACTACACTGATTCTACAACCCAGGAATATGTCACAACTCATAGTGTGAAAGACAACATATTAGACAAGGTCTCCTCATGCATCATACAAAGGCAACAAGTTTATACGTGGGAATGACACAGAGGTGAATTGGACAATAGGGAAATGAACCTTAAAAGAGGTGAAGTTTCCAAATGAAGCTTAAGCCCTACCAGGACAATATTTAAAGGAGGAGACTTGTATTGCCTCATAAGAAACACAATATCCAGAGTTCTACTTGAAGACATACTTCTCCCTGGAACAGACTGTATTTATTGCATCTCCTCTAACTGACCCTCACAGCTTGGGTCTCATCTCCTTATTATAACACTTAAGCTCCATGACTTGTTTTGAAAATATTTCATCTAATTTGAAAACTGTAGAAAATCACGACAGAGAAGTATTTTAAAAACCACGTGCTATTCCATCACTTTTTCTGGAAATATATAAAGTCCAAAGTGAAAAATCCGTCCCCCTCTACCCATCTCTCCTATCACAACCTTCAGAAATAATTATTGTTAGCAGTTTGATACATAAATTTGCAGCTTTGATGATTTACACATATATTAGCCTATGTGTGTTATATAGACAAAATTTCACACACATATGTATATACTTTTAAAGGGAATTTTGTCATATACCACCTTGATTTTTTTCATGACAAAACATAATATATATCTTTTGAGTTTAGTGCCTATACATGCACCCATTGCCATTTGTCAATTGATTGGCATTTAACTTTCCCACTGTTTTCAACATTACCATAATGCTGCAATGACTCTCTTACCAGTATATATTTTTAAGCCCAAAATATCATTGTGGTAAATTCCTAAGAATGGGGATGACGTTTCAAATTTCAATCGAGGCTTCAAAGTATCCTCCAAAATATTCTTACCAATCTATCCTTTTCACTAATACCATCTGATGATGACCTTTTCCCAGATCCCTGTCAACACTGATATTATCAACATTTTAAATTTTATGGACAAAATATGCATGTATTTCCCTGAATTTTATGAGTTTAAGGATCTTTTCATGTCATGTGTATTTCATTTTATTTTTCCTTTTTTGAATTACTGGTTCATATATGCTATCCAGTTTTCTATTTGGCTGTTTACCTTTCTAAAAAATTTATTTGTAGAAAATACATGTGGTAAAGTCCTATGTCTATTATATGTGCTCCATTTTCTCCATAGCATGTCACTGTCCCTTAACTTTATGTATGGTGTTTGGCCACAGAAAAGTGTTTTATGTTTAAATTTGCTTATTAATATACCTATATCTAAATGTGTTGCTGATGACCACTATGTGCTGTCACAGTAAAATAGGCATCTCCACTTTAAAGTTAAAAATAGCCTTGTGGAGTTTTTTAAAACTACTTTTACAGCCCTGTATTTTTTAAATATAACACTCTTGATATTTATGTTTTATGTAATTGGGCCAATTTCAATAATTTATGTTTTGCTAGAGAATCATCCATTTTATATACTTCAAATTTATTGGCATATTTATAGAAATAAAATTCTCTTATAATTTTGTTTAATCTCACTTGTATCTATAATTATATATCACAATTTTTATTCCTAATATTGTATATTTTTGCTTTTTAAAATTTTCTATGTCTGACTTACTGAGTGCTTCTTTATTTTTCTGTTTTTTTAAATAGAAATATATTTTATCATTCTTTTCATTTTAGTTTTAAATATATTAATTTTTTACCTTTATTAACACTTTTCCCTTTTTTTCTTGGTTTGTTTGTTCCCTAGTTTCTCAGGTTGAATTTTAGTTTATTTGTAATAATTTTATTAAAGCATATAAAAAGGCACATAAAACTATACATTTTACTCTGAGTACAGTTATTGTTGTATTCCATAATTTTATAAACTTTTATTATTTCTGTTCATTTCTAAATATATTTAAAATTTTGATTTCCCTTCTGAAATATCTATCTGAATAAACAGTGAACATTTGAATTTAGTTAGGAAATTAGATATGTCTAGGCATATCTACTAAACTAGTAAGAGCAATATGACTAAATTCTTTTTTCTCTACATACAGAGAATTCCAGTGGTGTTGGGAGAGAGAAAGCAGCAGTTCCAGAATGGAAGGTGAAAGGAAAGAATAGCAATGCTTTTCTCAGACATTGGCCTAAAGCCCACTGAAAGGAATAGGATCTTTGCCTTCAGTCTTTTTGAAAAAAGATTTGCCTGCAGAAGCTGAGGGTGCTGTTTTCACAAGGGGCTCTCTCCCTGACATGGTAGCAAAAGCCAGCCAGAGTTTTGAAAGTGAGACAGTGAAGGGAGAACAGAGCCAACCTCCGTCCTTCTGCACTGACCACAATGTGGCTCCACTATGTTCAGATTTCCAGGAAAGCCTTTGGTACCTCTTATTCATTCCCTGCATAAATGTTTTTAAGCGCCGGCTTCATGCCAAGCACTGGGTTCTGCCCTGGAGAAGCAGTAAGGGACAGCACTGACTGCGGCATAGACACCTGCCCCGACGTACTGGACATTGGTAGCCAAGGGCAGTGGAAGGTTAGCCTGGGCATCTGAAACCTCCTTCCCACAGACCTTCAGAAGTAGAATACCACAGAAGAGAGGGGCAGAAGAACATGAGAGGGTTATGTATGAGCATACATGAAACTTCTTCCCAGAATACCTGCGAATACTTGGGTAAAACTTTAGTTTTGAAAAAGTTCTACATTCATAGGTTGGAGTGAGACCTAGAATTATATGGGTCATTACAATTTATGTGTCCCTACTTTGTTTCCAAAGATCAGTGAGGCCATCACATATGCATTTGCTTATTATCGACACTAGACCAACACTTGGGAAAACAGGGCAACTTCATCTTAGTTATTCTTGTATACTTATTTATCCCGTGTCTTCTCCAATATAATGAGAGAATTACAACTTTTTCCAAATAACATATGTGCCAGACTCACATGTTCCTGGAACTTGTGTACTTACTCGGGAAAACAGCTCTGTGCAGAAATGATCATAATTATCACTATCCCTGCTACAGGGTAAGAAATTGAGACTGAAGGAGATTAGACCACTGACTGAAGCCACATAACTCAAAAACGGTAGTCTTTTCTCAGAATTGTTGAGCCAATGTCTGTTGAACCAAGGATGGTGTGAGCCATAGATTCATTACTTGTTCAGCTGCAACAATTTAAATTGAGATCAGTTGAGTGATATCCACTGAGTAATAGGAAAGAACTTATGATTACAACCAACTTCAGAGTAGCTTACAATAAAACAAGTTTTAAAAGTTCTCACTTCTCACTACAGATGGTTTTGTAGAGGTATGAAAAGACATTATAATATGTAATTATCTGGAGTGAAGATTTGCAGTGGGCACAAATAAATATGGAAGAAGTGAATGTTAGTTTATTATAACTGTTCATTAGATTTAATCATTTATTTATTCAAATGTATGCCTTGAGCACCTCCATATTACCAGATATTATGCTAGACAGTGTGAGAGAAATAAAATAGACTTTTTTTTCTAAAAGGAATTTATAGTTTGAGAAGGTAGATAAGATTTGTACTCTAGATAGGAAGGGCTGTCTATCATCTGAGACATACAACAGCACCCGATAGAAAGAACACTAGAACCATATTTCTGCCTTTATCATAGATCAGATGTGGTGCTTCTTGCCCTCCTGCTTTCTCTCTGGAGTTCATTTTTCTCATCAGTAAAATGAAAGGAGTGGTCTAGGGGATTGCAAAGATCTCCAGTATTTTTTGACTCTAAGAATTTTATAAATTATTAAGGGGAGACTAATTCTACCTGGATTGGGAAAACACTAAAAAGGAGAAACTGCATTTGAACTTACCATGAAAGAATTAATTTGAAAACCATCGTAACAAACAAGGAAGGGACAAATTCAGCTTTTAGGGAAAAATGTGTTTATTACTAGAATATTCTATTAAATCACGATATTGGTTTAGCCACAAAATGTTGCTTGGTCCTCAAAACATGTGGAGAGTTTTTTGGGAAGTGGCAGCAAGAGTTTGGAAATTCTCAGAAAAAAATGGTTTCGATTAGAATTTAAATTCTCATCTCTGTGTGTGCTACACCTTTTCAATTTTCTAAAACGTGTGTCTTTACTGTTATTTGAAAATTGCATCCTAGCAAGTATTCTTTTAAATTTAATAGCAAACTCTTAGTTATGCAATTTGCCCACGTTTCAACACCTTCCCTCTCATCCTATAAAATTGATATATCTCGTTCAAGATTTCCTAGTTATATTGAAATCATAGCATTATCAATCTTCATCTTGCACACATTTTTGCAAATATGTCTTTATTGCCTACCCAACACTGAAATATTCTCATGAAAATGAAAAAAAAAATCAATCAATCATCTTAGTATCGAGCAGTTGGTTGACTGAATTGTTCAGCTTTCATCCAGATGTTACGTTATGGTAATCAACCAAAGACAGCATGTGTGTGTGTGAGGGTATGTGTGTGTGTGGATGTATTTCGATTTTTTTTTGATATACACATCTTAAAATTGCCCTGGTTTTATCTGTGGATTAAATGAAAATCACTGCTAATAGTGCCACCTTGTGTCTGAAATTTAAAATCAAGACTATATGTTCAGATATTGCAGAATTTTCAAGCTAAAAATAAGCATATATATTAATCTACTCCAAACTTCTCTTTTCAGAGTTAAGCAGTTGAAGGTCTAAGGAGGTTAAGTGATTTATTAAAGCCTCTCACTCAGTGAATGGTACAGCTGGAATTACAACTCAAAATTCCTGATTTTTGGTTTGGTCCCTTTTAAATATATCACATGCTAGGGTGCTGGGAAGATGGCGGAAGAGTAAGACGCGGAGATCACCTTCCTGCCCACAGATACACCAGAAATACATCTACACGTGGAACAACTCTTACAGAACATCTACTTAATGCTGGCAGAAGACCTCAGACCTTCCAAAAGGCAAGAAACTCCCCACGTACCTGGGTAGGGCAAAAGAATAAACAGAGACAAAAGAATAGGGACGGCACCTGCACCAGTGGGAGGGAGCTGTGAAGGAGGAAAGCTTTCCACACACTAGGAAGCCCCTTCGCGGGCGGAGACTGCGGGTGGCGGAGGGGGGAAGCTTCAAAGCCGCGGAGGAGAGCGCAGCAAGAGGGGTGCGGAGGGCAAAGCGGAGAGATTCCCGCACAGACGATTGGCGCCGACCAGCACTCACCAGGCCGAGAGGCTTGTCTGCTCACCTGCCAGGGCGGGCGGGGCTGGGAGCTGAGGCTCGGGCTTCGGACGGAGTGCAGGGAGAGGGCTGGCGGTGTGAACACAGCCTGAAGGGGCTAGTGCGCCACAGCTAGCCAGGAGGGAGTCCGGGAAAAGTCTGGAGCTGCCGAAGAGGCAAGAGGCTTTTTCTCACCTCTTTGTTTCCTGGTGCGCGAGGAGAGGGGTTTAAGAGCGCTGCTTAAAGGAGCTCCAGAGACGAACGCGAGCCGCGGCTAAAAGCACGGACCCCAGAGACGGGCATGAGACACTAAAGCTGCTGCTGTCGCCACCAAGAAGCCTGTGTGCGAGCACAGGTCACTATCCACACCTCTCTTCCGGGGAGCCTGTGCAGCCCGCCACTGCCAGGTTCCCAGGATCCACGGACAACTTCCCCGGGAAAACGCACGGCGGGCCTCAGGCTCGTGCAACGTCACGCCGGCCTCGGCCGCCGCAGGCCCGCCCCGCACGCCGTGCCCCTCCCTCCCCCCCGGCCTGAGCGCGCCAAAGCCCCCGAATCAGCGACTCCTTTAACCCCGTCCTGTCTGAGAAAAAACAGACGCCCTCCAGCGACCTACACGCAGAGGCAGTGCCAAATCCAAAGCTGAGCCCCTGTGAGCTGTGAGAACAAGGAAGAGAAAGGGAAATCTCTCCCAGCAGCCTCAGAAGCAGCGGATTAAAGCTCCATAATCAACTTGATGTGCCCTGCATCTGTGGACTACATGAATAGACAACGAGTCATCCACAATCGAGGAGGTGGACTTCGAGAGCAAGATCTATGATTTTTTCCCCTTTTCTGCTTTTTGTGAGTGTGTATGTGTATGCTTCTGTGTGAGATCTTGTCTGTATAGCTTTGCGTCCACCATTTGTCCTAGGGTTCTATCTGTCCATTTTTTTTAAATTTTCTTAATAATTAATTTTAATAATTTTATTATACTTTACCTTCTTTCTTTCTTTTCTTTTCTTTCTTTCTTCCTTTCCTTCCTTCCTTCCTTCCCTCCTTTAGACAACGAATCATCCCAAATTGAGGAGGTGGCCTTTGAGAGCAAGATTTATGATTTTTTCCCCTTTACCTCTTTTTGTGAGGGTGTATCTGTATGCTACTGTGTAAGATTTTGTCTGTATAGCTTTGCTTCCACCATTTGTCCTAAGGTTCTATCCGTCCTTTTTTTTTCCTAAATAATTATTTTTTAATTCAATAACTTTATTATACTTTATTTTATTTTACTGTATCTTCTTTCTTTCTGTCTTTTTTCCTTCCTTCCCTCCTTCCTTCCTTCCATCCTTCCTCCCTCCCTCCATCCCTCCCTCCTTTCTTTCCTTCTTGCATTCTTTCCTTCTTTTCTTCTTTCTTTCTTTCTTTCTTCCTTCCTTCTTTCCCTTCTTTCTTTCTTTCTTCCTACTTCTAATAATTCTCTCTACTTTTTCTCCCTTTTATTCTAAGCTGTGTGGAAGAAAGGCTCTTTGTGCTCCAGCCAGGAGTCAGGGCTCTACCTCTGAGGTGGGAGAGCCAACTTCAGGACACTGGTCAACAAGAGACCTCCCAGCTCCAAATACTATCAAACAGTGAAACTCTCCCAGAGACCTCCATCTTAACACCAGCACCCAGCTTCACTCAACGACCAGTAAGCTACAGTGCTGGACAACCTATGCCAAACAACTAGCAAAACAGGAACACAAACCCACCCTTTAGCAGAGAGGATGCCTAAAATCATAATAAGTCCACAGACACCCCAAAACACACCACCAGACATGGACCTGGCAACTAGAAAGACAAGATCCAGCCTCATCCACCACAACACAGGCACTAGTCCCCTCCACCAGGAAGCCTAGACAACCCACTGAACCAACCTTAGCCACTGGAGACAGACATCAAAAACAACAGGAACTACGAACATGCAACCTGCAAAAAGGAGACCCAAAACAAAGTAAGATAAGCAAAATGAGAAGACAGAAAAACACACAGCAGATGAAGGAGCAAGATAAAAATGCACCAGACCTAACAAATGAAGAGGAAATAGGCAGTCTACCTGAAAAAGATTCAGAATAATGATAGTAAAGATGATCCAAAATCATGGAAATAGAATAGACAAAATGCAAGAAACATTTAACCAGAACCTAGAAGAAATAAAGATGAAACAAGCAACGATGAACAACACAATAAATGAAATTAAAAATACTCTAGATGGGATCAATAGCAGAATAGCTGAGGCAGAAGAACGGATAAGTGACCTGGAAGATAAAATAGTGGAAATAACTACTGCAGAGAAGAATAAAGAAAAAAGAATGAAAAGAACTGAGGACAGTATCAGAGACCTCTGGGACAACATTAAACACACCAACATTCGAATTATAGGGGTTCCAGAAAAAGAAGAGAAAAAGAAAGAGACTGAGAAAATATTTGAAGAGATTATAGTTGAAAACGTCCCTAATATGGGAAAGGAAATTGTTAATTAAGTCCAGGAAGCACAGAGAGTCCCATATAGGATAAATCCAAGGAAAAATACGCCAAGACACATATTAATCAAACTGTCAAAAATTAAATACAAAGAAAGCATATTAAAAGCAGCAAGGGAAAAAAAACAAATAACACACAAGGGAATTCCCATAAGGTTAACAGCTGATCTCTCAGCAGAGACTCTGCAAGCCAGAAGGGAGTGGCAGGACATACTGAAAGTGATGAAGGAGAAAAACCTGCAACCAAGATTACTCTACCTAGCAAGGATCTCATTCAGATTTGATGGAGAAATTACAACCTTTACAGACAAGCAAAGGCTGAGAGAGTTCAGCACCACCAAACCAGCTTTACAACAAATGCTAAAGGAACTTCTCTAGACAAGAAACACAAGAGAAGGAAAAGACCTATACTAACGAACCCAAAACAATTTAGAAAATGGAAATAGGAACATACATATCGATAATTTCCTTAAATGTAAATGGACTAAATGCTCCCACCAAAAGACACAGATTGGCTGAATGGATACAAAAACAAGACCCATATATATGCTCTCTACAAGAGACCCACTTCAGACCTAGAGACAAATACAGACTGAAACTAAGGGGATGGAAAAAGATATTCCAAGCAAATGGAAACCAAAAGAAAGCTGGAGTAGCAATTCTCATATCAGACAAAATAGACTTTAAAATAAAGACTATTACAAGAGACAAAGAAGGACACTACATAACGATCAAGGGATTGATTCAAGAAGAAGATAGAAAAATTGTAAATATGTGTGCACCCAACATAGGAGCACCTCAATACATAAGGCAAAAACTAACAGCCATAAAAGGGGAAATCGACTGTAACACATTCATAGTAGGGGACTTTAACACCCCACTTTCACCCATGGACAGATCATCCAAAATGAAAACAAATAAGGAAACACAAGCTTTAAATGATACATTAAACAAGATGGACTTAATTGATATTTATAGGACACTCCATCCAAAAACAACAAAATACACATTTTTCTCAAGTGCTCATGGAACATTCTCCAGGATAGATCATATCTTGGGTCACAAATCAAGCCTTCATAAATTTAAGAAAATTGAAACTGTATCAAGTATCTTATCCGACCACAACGCCATGAGACTAGATATCAATTACAGGAAAAGATCTGTAAAAAATACAAACACATGGAGGCTAAACAATACACTACTTAATAATGAAGTGATCACTGAAGAAAGCAAAGAGGAAATAAAAAAATACCTAGAAACAAATGACAATGGAGACACAATGACCCAAAACCTACGGGATGCAGCAAAAGCAGTTCTAAGAGGGAAGTTTATAGCAATACAAGCCCACCTTAAGAAGCAGGAAACATCTCGAATAAGCAACCTAACCTTGCACCTCAAGCAATTAGAGAAAGAAGAACAAAAAAACCCCAAAGTTAGCAGAAGGAAAGAAATCATAAAAATCAGA
Source organism: Stenella coeruleoalba (assembly GCF_951394435.1). NCBI lineage: Eukaryota > Metazoa > Chordata > Mammalia > Artiodactyla > Delphinidae > Stenella > Stenella coeruleoalba. The sequence goes on from NC_137154.1 coordinate 58,187,006, forward strand.
TCAGAAATAAATGAAAAAGAAATGAAGGAAACGATAGCAAAGATCAATAAAACTAAAAGCTGGTTCTTTGAGAAGATAAACAAAATAGATAAACCATTAGCCAGACTCATCAAGAAAAAAAGGGAGAAGACTCAAATCAATAGAATTAGAAATGAAAAAGGAGAAGTAACAGCTGACACTGCAGAAATAAAAAAAAGATCATTGGAGATTACTACAAGCAACTCTATGCCGATAAAATGGACAATCTAGAAGAAATGGACAAATTCTTAGAAATGCAGAACCTGCCAAGACTGAATCAGGAAGAAATAGAAAATATGAACAGACCAATCACAAGCACTGAAATTGAAACTGTGATTAAAAATCTTCCAACAGACAAAAGCCCAGGACCAGATGGCTTCACAGGCAAATTCTATCAAACATTTAGAGAAGAGCTAACACCTATCCTTCTCAAACTCTTCCAAAATATAGCAGAGGGAAGAACACTCCCAAATTCCTTCTACGAGGCCACCATGACCTTGATACCAAAACCAGACAAGGATGTCACAAAGAAATAAAACTACAGGTCAATATCACTGATGAACATAGATGCAAAAATCCTCAACAAAATACTAGCAAACAGAATCCAACAGCACATTAAAAGGACCATACACCATGATCAAGTGAGGTTTATTCCAGGAATGCAAGGATTCTTCAATATACGCAAATCTATCAATGTGATAAACCATATTAACAAATCGCAGGAGAAAAACTATATGGTCATCTCAATAGATGCAGAGAAAGCTTTTGACAAAATTCAACACCCATTTATGATAAAAAACCATGCAGAAAGTAGGCATAGAGGGAACTTTCCTCAACATAATAAAGGCCATATATGACAAGCCCACAGCCAACATCATCCTCAATGGTGAAAAAATGAAAGTATTTCCACTAAGATCAGAAACAAGACAAGGTAGCCCACTCTCACCACTCTTATTCAACATAGTTTTGGAAGTTTTAGCCACAGCAATCAGAGAAGAAAAGGAAATAAAAGGAATCCAAACCGGAAAAGAAGAAGTAAAGCTGTCACTGTTTGCAGATGACATGATACTATACATAGAGAATCCTAAAGATGCTACCAGAAAACTACTAGAGTTAATCAATGAATTTGGTAAAGCAGCAGGATACAAAATTAATGCACAGAAATCTCTGACATTCCTATATACTAATGATGAAAAATCTGAAAGTGAAATCAAGAAAACACTCCCATTTACCACTGCAACAAAAAGAATAAAATATCTCGGAATAAACCTACCTAAAGAGACAAAAGACCTGTATGCAGAAAATTATGAGACACTGATGAAAGAAATTAAAGATGATACACATAGATGGAGAGATATACCATGTTCTTGGATTGGAAGAATCGACATTGTGAAAATGACTCTACTACCCAAAGCAATCTATAGATTCAATGCAATCCCTATCAAAGTACCACTGGCATTTTTCACAGAACTAGAACAAAAAATTTCACAATTTGTATGGAAACACAAAAGACCCCAAATAGCCAAAGCAATCTTGAGAACAAAAACGGAGCTGGAGGAATGAGGCTCCCTGACTTCAGAATATACTACAAAGCTACAGTAATCAAGACAGTATGGTACTGGCAGAAAAACAGAAAGATAGATCAATGGAACAGGACAGAAAGCCCAGAGATAAACCCATGCACATATGGACACCTTATCTTTGATAAAGGTGTCAGGAATGTACAGTGGAGAAAGGACAGCCTCTTCAATAAGTGGTGCTGAGACAACTGGACAGGTATATGTAAAAGTATGAGATTATATCACTCCCTAACAGCATACACAAAAATAAGCTCAAAATGGATTAAAGACCTAAATGTAAGGCCAGAAACTATCAAACTCTTAGAGGAAAACATAGGCAGAACACTCTATGACATAAATCACAGCAAGATCCTTTTTGACCCACCTCTTGGAGAAATGGAAATAAAAATAAACAAATGGGACCTAATGAAACTCCAAAGTTTTTGCACAGCAAAGGAAACCATAAACAAACCCAAAAGACAACCCTCAGAATGGGAGAACATATTTGCAAATGAAGCAACTGACAAAGGATTTATTTCCAAAATTTGCAAGCAGCTCATGCAGCTCAATAAGAAAAAACAAACAACCCAATCCAAAAATGGGCAGAAGACCTAATAGACATTTCTCCAAAGAAGATATACAGACTGCCAACAAACACATGAAAGAATGCTCAACATCATTAATCATTAGAGAAATGCAAATCAAAACTACAATGAGATATCACCTCACACCAGTCAGAATGGCCATCATCAAAAAATCTAGAAACAATAAATGCTGGAGAGGGTGTGGAGAAAAGGGAATACTCTTGCACTGCTGGTGGGAATGTGAATTGGTTCAGCCAGTATGGAGAACAGTATGGTGGTTCCTTAAAAAACTACAAATAGAACTACCATATGACCCAGTAATCCCACTACTGGGCATATACCCTGAGAAAACCAAAAT